>NC_041046.1:44425269-44768534 GCF_900634775.1 Gouania willdenowi
GAAAGGGAGATAAGCAATGTGTTTGATAAAGGCTGTGTCAATTTTCAATAGCCTTCTGTCCTGGGTCTCTCTGCTGTAATCCAATGAGTGGCCCAACGAGGAATTTGACTTGCTAGTTGCTACTACTTCCAAGCCGGGCCTCCAACTTCTCCCAGTTGTTATCCATAACACATAGACCATCCAAAAGCAGCTCTTGCTTTTGATATCGATCAACACATGAGTCTGAGTGTTCAGAGCCCTGCTACATCCTTCAGAAATCACTGGCAGCTTTTCCAAAACAGTCGCCAGCGTAGTAGACTTTTCGATAGATTAGGAAGCCACCAGCTCCAATCAGCAGCATCCCTACTATCATTATTCCAATCATGTAGATGTCCTTCACATCTTCCATGGAAAGGATGGACAGACACACAACTCGCCACTTATTCCAAGGGTCAAGTGCGTATCCAGCCGCAAACGTCCCGCTTGGACATGCGGGCTCACCACCCCCGGTTCTTTTCGTCGAAAAAAGCTGGTCGATGGCACTGAGAGACCAACTAATTAATTCCATTATTCCGGTTTTGGATGAGTTACAGAGAGAGGCTGTTGTTAAGCTCACAGGACCAGACAAAGCAGCAGCAGGGAGAGATAAGAGTGGAGGGAGGGAGAAACAGAGAGTGCGACTGCCTTCGTCGAGAAGCAGAAAATGTATTGAACTAACGGCAGAGGTAACGTCAGGTTTCATAATGAATCAAAAATGAAAAACTAAATTAAATTAATCACCTGCATCGTCAAAAATACAGGAAATAAGGAAACATTGTTTAGAATCTGTGACAAAAAAATGAAATTCAGAGCACGTATGAAATTAACTGACAGGGAACAAATAATATCATGTTTCATAATGCAACTAACAACATACTTCATGAATAAATTAAAACTTAAAAACTAAATTACAATAATCAGCATGAAAACCAAATTTAAAAGTGTTTATAACTAATAGTTAATTAGTCAAAAATACAAGAAATGAAGGAACATTGTTTGCAATCTGTGACAAAAAGCTTCAGAAAACAAAGAGGAAGTCATTTTAAAATCATTCTTACTTTCTTTGTGTGTGTAGACATTTTGTTTAGCGTTAATGATCTCAAGCATTTGACATTAATTTTAAGTTTGTTGCACCCCACATGTCATCAGGGTTAGGTTCAATTATAATTGTAATTGTGTAATTGATAAATAATTACAATTAAGGCTTATTTATAATTGTCATTTTACAAATCTGTTGCTGTCGTAATTGTAATTGAGCCTAACAAGGTAATCAAGAGATAGGAAATAAATGAGATGATAGATATTTGTTTTTAGTGCAGTTTACAGCTGATTTATGACCCGTTAGCATTAGAGATGCTAACAGAAAGCTAACACAAGGCAAAGCAAGGCAAATTTATTTGTATCGCGCATTTCATACACAAGGCAACTCAATGTGCTTTACATGATAAAACATTCAATTGTTTAAAATCAATACGAACAATTAAAATCACCAGTAAAATCAATTAAAATCAATTAACAAGAGAGAGGTTAACTTTTATTAGGTTATTTAATTGTAATTGAACTTTAGAAATTGAGAATGTAATTGTAAGTGAATTTTCTGAGGATTAAAAAAATAGTAATTTAATCGTAATTGGAAAAATCATAATTCAAATGTAATACTGTCATACCTCCACACATTGAAGCACTGGAATAAAGCCAGGATAAACAAAGTGCTTTGAAGGAAACAGATAAAGATGTTCCAGACCGTGGAATTGATGTTATTGGACTCTCACCGTGTTCCGTGACGGCTGTGGGCGGAGTTTTCAACATGTGTTGAGCCAGATCGATGAAGACCTGGTAGATTTCTCCTCGACCCAACAGGTAGAAGTCCTTAATGATCTGAGGAGAGGAAACAGTTTTAACGCTCGGTGTCTCACTGACAGGAATCAGACACGAGGACCAACCTTGAGCTGCTCCAGCAGGTCCGACTCCTCCACCATCAGCGTCCAAAGATGCTGCAGAGCAAACACTCAGAGTTTGAACAACACTTTACGCCCATCTGATTGGCTGATATTTAGCATTTTATGTAATTAATGTGATCGGCTGTAATGTCGTCATTCGCCGATCCAATCAATGACGTCATAGTCGTGATGAAACATTCTGTAGATGCTCCCGTTGCATTGTTTCAACGTTTCAACCTCATTTACACCGAAGAGTTGTTTGCTTTACGTGACACGGCTTTATTTCACTCACATTTGAGCACAAAGGTTAAAACCTATGAGTGAACGGCGAGAATGTCGATTGGAGCCAGGGTTGGGGTCAATTACATTTTTCAGTTCCAATTACATCTTCAATTATCCATTTTCAATTATGATTACGTTGACCAACATTTTTTTTTCAATTAAATTACTATTTTTTTTTTTTTTTTCCCTTTAAGTCAATTACAATTACATTCCCAATTATCAAATGTCTTAACCATGTCTTAAATTAGCTGTAAAATACATTAAAACAATTATCTATCATCTAATAATTTGTTTTTCATCTCTTGGTTACCTTGTTAGGCTGTGGGCGTCTGAGCCTTTTTTGTGTCGGTATACCCGTCGATCTCAATTTTTTTAAATAGTAAATTGATCTTTATAACAGCCAATTCTAATTAACATAATAAAAAACTGGGCTCCCGTTTACTTTTGCTTTTATACCTTCTGTCCGTTTCAGGGCGGTGGTGAACACAAAAGCGTGCGTGTGTGCGCCACCTCCGCTGTGCACCTGTGAATATGGACTAGTTTAATACTGTCCTCCCCAATAGGGAATTTAGTTTAAAACCTGCCTTTTCCCCTCACCTCTCCTTCTGTTGTTATTCCAATCTAAACATCGCCCTTATGGCAAACCACAGTCCTCCCATGTTATAAGTGTTATACTGTAAGTGATTGTCTTTTCATGTTTTCTTGGACAAGATCAAACTGAAATGAAATCTCGTTGCTCTTTAACATGTGCAATGACAAATAAAGCTATTCATCCATATACTGTAAGCAACAGCAGGTTTTGCAATGCCACGTCAGTAAATGTGTTTGCTCCTTATGCTAATGCTAATGCTGATGGAGGTTTCACGTAGTTCCAGTGTGGTCAGCCTCCACAGCTTCATCTCCAACTCTCTTGTAGTTGACACAGCTGCTGTTCAGGGACTAAATTAAATGTTTTTCAAGTGCTGGAGTGAAGCTCACATTTACATCTGCCATGTTTTTTGTAAGTGCGCGGTCTGCATCGCATTTTTAAAAGCGGACGCTCTTGTGTGTGCAAAGTTACGTTCAGGTACTGCATGGAAATATCCAACTCTTCCACTCCCTCACTCTGTGATCGGCGTACAATCCTGATCGTGTAAAGCCTAGTTTGAACATTCCTCCTCATGGATCACAACCAGTTATTTTAAAATGAACATCTCACCTCTGCCACCGTGCTGCGGATCCGATCGATCAGATTCTCAAAATCCACCAGACTGAAGAGTGGCTGCTGTTTGAGTTTGTGCAGCTCAGCAGCAAAAAGGTCCTCCTGGTGCTTCAGGATGGAGCCTGGACACAAAGAGCAAACCATCTCAGTATCTCTCTCTCTCTCTCTCACACACTCTCACACACACACACACACACACGCACGCACGCACACACAGAGGATGGCAGTACCAGCTCTAGACGGGCCGTGGTTGTGGTTCTCAAACATCTGAACGGACTCGCCCACAAACAGGATCTTCTCTGCCACTCTGATGGGAATGTACGATGGAAGCATCTCTGTCCGTAGAGAGAACTGCTGCAGGGAGGGAGCTAGCATGTTCTCCTCCTCGATCAGACGCTGCAACACCACAAGAAACCAACAATTACTGCATCCATCCTGATTCCATCCATTCATTCACTGGGAGTCAGAGTGGGAGGAGCAGAGCAGAGATGCTCTGGGAATACATCATAACCTCATTTCTTTGTGCGGCCCCTAAAATAAATGCACAAAATTACTCAAAGAAAAATCAAAAACATACTAAAAAAACCCTTATGAATAGCAAAACAACAACCAAAATACACAAAAGAACAAGAAAAATATACAAAATCAGAAAAAAACATACAAAAGTACATAAGAATATGGAAAAATAACAGAAATATACACAAAACAACTACCAAAATACACAAAATGACTCATGACACAAAAGGACAACAGAAATATAGTAAATGGAAAAAAAACTACAAACATCCGATACACAAAATGATCTATAAAAACCATAAAAATAACAAAACAACGACCAATATACACAAAAAATACATCAAATTAAACCAAAAACACACAAAATGATTAAAAAAAAAAAAACATACAAAAGTACATGATGTGCAAAAAGACCACAGAAATAAGAGAAATATATACAGTACTAACAAACAACAATGAAAATACACAAAATGACAACAAAAATAGAAGAAAGAAATATTAAAAGATAACAAAAAAATATGTAAAATGACTCCAAAAGTTCTTATGACACAAAAGTACATAAGAATATGCAAAAAGAAAATTAAAATACACAAAAATAGCAGAACCAAAACACACAAAGTGACTCATGTCCGAGACCTAACGGAGGAGAAGTCATTTGAAAAATGGGGCCCCCGTGACACGTACGGGGTATATATTGCTATGTGTCAATGATTCGTTACCACCAACCGTCGTAATATTTGACTCACAAATAAATGAGAAATTGACTTTAGTTTTTTCCTTTTCCTGGGCCCAAAATCAAAAATCGAGCTCTGACTGTAGATGCGTACACATCCATAGATCATAGCTACCAAATTTCAGCCTGATCCGTTCACGAATAGCAGAGGAGTGATTTTAACTAGTGTACACAACAAGAAGACAAAGAAGAAGAACAAAATGAGGTGAGTCTGGTAGCCTGGCCTAAAAACTGAAAAGTCAAACTAAAGCCCTCACCAGGTCCTGTAGTTCTCTGAGCTGTTTCCCACTCAGTCCTCCCAGTCCCAGGTCCTCGTCCTCCTCCTCCTGGTTGGCAGCAGCTCCTCCTGCACTGGGTCCCTGCTTAACAAAGAACTCCTCACTCTGGTCCAGCAGTAGCCCGTGAAGCATCCAGGCAGCCAGCTGTTTGTACATCACACCGTGACACGCCGCCAAAACCCTGGAGACATGTTAATAATGGACCACATTCTCCTGGTATAGTTCTTTCATTTTCTTCCCTATGATTTCTTTCAACAACAAAAGGAATCAAATCAACCAATAACAAAAGAACTGAAATGAAAGTTGTAGCATGTTTTAGTTCTGTAAACTAGGGCTGGGCAATATCAATCTAAATTCATATCCAAATTTTTCCCTAAAAATGGCAATACACGATATAAATCTAGATATTTCTTTTCTCAACAGAATCTAACCTGAAAGATGATTTATTAATCAAAAACAGCAGCTGCATAATATCACCATGTTGTGCCACTTTTGGCTTTTTCTCTCATAATGGACAGCACGTGTGAGTGAGCTCTGTACACCATTATAATCCACCAAATAGATGGTACTTTAAATATCATTTAACTTTCAGAGTGAAAACTTATGGAAGCCTATTTTTATCTGAAATATTTTTCAATTTTTCTGAATTAATGAGATAAAAAATAAATAAATGAAAAAAATGGTGTTTTTCTGCTTTATAGGAAATATATATATATATATATATTTTTTTTTTTAATTGATGAGACTAATTTATAGGAATTATTTTTAGGGTATTTCTGAGTTGATGAGAAGTTTTTGTAGGAAATTCAGAAAAAATTCAAATAATTTCGTATAAAAACATAAACACAGGGCAAATGTTTTTATTTACTAATTTCTATCTCATCAATTCAGAAAAACCTAAACTTTTCTTTCTTTAGTGAATGCAATAAGAGTCTGTACAAACTTATAAAATGTCGGCAGAACTTTAGTCTCAGCCTTTAGAGAGAGTCAAATGTTTCACAATAAAAAGCCATTAGTGATGTTTTTATATTTTTAAATAAAAACTGGAGTTCTGGGCTGACTTACTTTTCTAAGGCCATGCGTACAGGAGGAAGTCCTCCATAGCTGTGTTTGTAGACCGTCTCCAGGATCTGACAGCCATGGATCTGAATAAAAACAAAGATGTGAATTAGAACAAGGAAACACGTCACTGATTAACGTGTGTTTCCTGTATTAATGCTCAGATTAATCATTATTCTAAGATAAATGCTACCATTTGTCCCATTTTTGTTGCCGTACTGTGATAAAAGTTGCTCTTCTCTGTGTAAAGAGGGATACCATATGCAGCTAAAAATGAAACGTTACTAATATTAAGCTTATTAAATGATAAATAAATCCTGAGGTCATTTATTTCTGATTAAAATTAAAACCAAATACTGCCACCTACTGTTTGGTGCCTTTAAAATTCAATCAGAATATTTAATATTTTTTGACTAAGATAAATGCCCGTGATTCTCTAAACCGGGAATAGTCAACTGACGGCCCGGGGACCACGTGAGGCCCTCAGTCAAGATGTATGTGGCCCCAAAAATACACAAAACAGCAATAATACACTAAAATATACTAAAAAAAATTGTTATAAAAAAAATACAGTAAAAGACAAGAAAAACAAAGAAATGACTCCAGAAACACACAACACTACAACAAAAATTAACAAAACAACAACACTAATACACAAAATGACAAAAAAAACATGCAAAATTACAGAAAATGACAATAGAAGTACACAAAAAGACAAGAAAAAACAAAAAAATGAAGAGACAAACCCACAGTACTACAAACAAAACAACAACACAAATACACAATGACTCCAAAAAAGATGCATTTTACAGGAAAAATATACAAAATGACAACAGGAATGCACATAATAAACAAACAGAAAAACACACAAAAATACTCTAAGTAATTTGTTTTTTCCTGTATTAACGCTCAGATTGGTCATTATTCTCAATACATGAATGTTGGTAATGTGGTCCTTCCATTAAACAAACACATTTTTGTGGCCCCTACTCTAATGAAAGTGGTCCACCCCTGCTCTAAACGGTCATAATGTTATGGTTGCTCAGTGTAAAAATAAAATTCACCTTCTGGGATTTGATCGTCTCCACCACCACCATCACAGATGGGAAGAGCAACTGGAACTGCACAAACAAAATAGAAACTTCGATCAAACGAACGGCGTTACACAACATTTAATGTCCTTGACACGTCCCTGATGGTCTCACCTGGTCCAGTTTATAATTAGCGTGGGATATGGTCAGGTGTGGGTCTGCCAGGAACTAAAACAAACACACGGTTAAGGCTTCGACATGTTTCACAGGAGCAGAATTTTGTTCTCCGTGTGGCGTTAGTTTGTTGTCTCTTGGTTGTGTTTTTGTACCTCCTTCTCCAGGTCCAGCAGCGCCTGCCTGTAGGGCTGCAACATGGACTCCAGCCCAGTGCAAAAAGCCCGCAAGTAAATCCCATGGAGTCCAGTCTGGACGGGTTGGTTCACGTGATGTTCCTGCAGAACAAGAGCATTTAACGACATTTATTTGTCATGATGCGCACGAACATTTACATCACCAAATAGCGTCCCCAAGTTCCCCGTTCACCCCTAAAGAATAAATGAGGTCAATAGAATAATTATATTAAAGAATAAACATAGAAAAACAAATAAAAAATAGAAAAACACCAGGAATATAAATAGCATATATACAAAAAAAATTACAAATGTACAACAATATACAACAATAGAAGCTAAACAGCAGTATATGACACTGAGCTGAGATTTACAGCACATTAGATTAAATAAAGATATAAAAATACCTTCATAAACAGAGAATGGTCATGTTTAGCTTTTTATAAAAGTCAAGAAAAAAAAACAAAAAAAAAAACTGAATAAGATCCAGATTTAGTCTTTAACAAACCTAATGGTCCACAAACTTCATTTAAAAAAAAAAAAAAAACTTTTCATTGCAAATATCTACTAGAATTAACAAGAAAATTGGGAGTATTTTTGTGTAATTATTAGCATCCATTCAAAATAATACAATTTAGAAAAAAAATCCTCAACATTTAAACAGATTTGTTTGTATGTAGAACTTTACAATTTTTCAAGTCGTGTAAGCTTCTTGTTTTTATAGAACTTGCAGATAGTAATACGATCCTAAACATCAAAAATGTGATTTCAACTCAATAGGTTTAGAGCATATACTGTAGAAATATGTGTAATATAAAAATTATGTAAAAAATAAATCATTATTATTGTTATTATTTTGACATTTAGGTATAAAGCTATAATTTAATTATAAATCATAGATGTGTACAATATAACAGTGCAAGATCTAAAAACATTAAGAAATGTAAAATGTATTTTAAATACATTTTAAATATTTTGATTCAACTGAAATAAGTGTCCCTCACAGATAAACGTGCGCACATGTAAATCACACACGTGCGGCGCGCGCACACAGAAAAACTTGTGTGCACACAAACACTCATGTGCACACACACTTGTGCACGCACAAACCCACAAACACTCATGCACACATACACAAACACTCACGCACGCACACACAAACACTTGTGTGCTCACACAAACACTCATGGGCACACACACACACTGAAACACTTGTGGGCGCACACACAAACACTCTTGCACACACAAACACTTGCACATACAAACACTCGTGGGCGCACACACAAACACTCGTGGGCGCACACACAAACACTCGTGCACACACACACACAAACACTCACGCACGCACATACAAACACTTGTGTGCTCACACAAACACTCATGGGCACACACACACACTGAAACACTTGTGGGCGCACACACAAACACTCTTGCACACACAAACACTCTTGCACATACAAACACTCGTGGGCGCACACACAAACACTCGTGGGCGCACAAACACTCTTGTGCATACACAAACACTCGTGGGCGCACACACAAACACTCATGCGCACACACAAACACTCGTGCGCTCACACAAACACTCATGGGCACACACACACACTGAAACACTTGTGGGCGCACACACAAACACTCTTGCACATACAAACACTCTTGCGCATACACAAACACTCTTGCGCATACACAAACACTCGTGGGCGCACACACAAACACTCGTGGGAGCACACACAAACACTCGTGCGCGCACAAACAAACACTCATGGGCGCAGACAAAAACACTCGTGGGCGCACACACAAACACTCTTGGGCACACGTACACAAACACGACTCAACAAATCAATTATGACATTTGTCACCAATGCTTTTAATAGTTAATTTTTATCGACTTGTTGTTGCATCCTTACATGAAAAGTTTAAACTCCTGTAATGTTTCCACTCTAGTGAAACGATGAAGTGGTGCACTGACCTGCTGATGAACATGTCCCGTGTGCTGCTCTATGAACTCAGTAAAACGAATATAATCTGAACCCAGTTTACAAAGCCGGTTGAGGACGCTGGTTTCACTGGGATGAAGGAAAGGAAGGTCCTGGGAAACCTGAGGTTGAAATAATGAGGAAAAAGTCAAACGTTACTGGGATACACCACTATTCCAACATTAAAACCTATTTATTTTTACAAGAACATTCTACTAATTATGTTTTATTGAATTTCTTTGCTGTTGGTTTTATCTGAATTTTTTTCTGCCCCTGTTTCTGTCACACTTTGAGATTGCTAAATGTAATTTAATTTAAAAATGATTACTATTAATATTATTATTATTAATACATATGTATTTCTGTTTGTTCACACGGAAATTAATTATATATATATATATATATATATATATATATATATATATATATATATATATATATTTTGAACGAGCTTTTGTTAACTACTTCATGAAAAAAAAGTTGCACAACTAACAAAAACCAGAGTTTTTACACTTGTTTACCAATGGACGTGATAATATTTATTAGTGATTTTGTTCATTTCTTAATGTTTTTAGATCTTGCACTGTTTTATTTTAAACAGATGTATTTGCGTTGGCTTTAGTAGTAAAATAAAGATCTATGTGAATATTAAAATATTAACAAAACAAATGAGTTTTACAGTCTGAATTATCTAGCTTCTATATTTTTCACAAACCAAGCTGTTGGTTAAGATATTTAGAAGGTAAGAAAGGAAGGTTTTGGATTTAAAACTCATTTATAAATAGTTACCAATTCTTACTGATTTGTGGAAATGTTATTTAAGACAAACTGAAAATGTTAAGTCAAGTTAAACGGTTTTAATGGTCATAAATGGATCTATAACACATTTATAACTTTGTTGGCAGATAGAGTTTTTAATGGGGAAAAAACAACCAGTGAAAAAACAGTTTTAGCTAGCGATGGATACGTGACTTTCAATGTGTTTTTTCACATTTACCTGCAAACCAGCTCGTTTGTTCCAGGTAAAAATCGTCCCTGGAAACCCGCTCAGCGCCAGAAGCAGTTCGTGGATCATTTTATTCACGTAAACACAAAGATTTGGCCGGAAATGTCACGTAGGAGGCCGCCGTCCATCAGCCCAAACAAACCGCCGATGCACACTGTTGCTGATTGGATCCTTCGCTGCGAAAAGCATCATGGGATTTGTAGTTCTAACTAGAGTCTATGGTCACTGCCCGATCATTTGAACGCATGCGCGATCCGCGTATACAGCCAGCCGGCCTACTTTACGTATCGGGTTGATTGTCACCATAGCGACACTGACAGCGTAAGCAATGGAGGATTTTTTTTTAGAGTTTAGAGTTTTTAGAGTTTTTGGTTGTATTAGGTGTGTGTGTGTGTATATATATATATATATATATTTTTTTTTTTTTATTTATTTATTTTTTTTTAATTATTTTTTTTTTTCTGTTTGGTTTCTGATTGTCAATGTTGTGTATTGTGTTTTGATAAATTTTTTTATGTTTAATTCATATGAATACATATTTTTTAAACAGTGTAATCTATCTTCTTTTCCTTTTTACTACTTTATTTACATCAATTGACAATGGCATCAATTTTAATCTCTAGCATTTGTGTTAGCCTAAAGCTATGGATTTAAGTTTCTGGTTGGGTAAATTAAAATGTAATGAAGATGTACTCGTTGGGTGCGTCATTTCAGTTTTTATTATTATTTTATTAATATGATGTATACGTTTTTTTATTATCAGTATATTATTACATTAGTATCTAATCACATTACTTTGTTGCTGTTAATACAGACAGAGGACAGATACATATATTTTTTTCTTATTAATCTTTTATTTATAATGGCTCAAAACCGGTTTTACAAGCATTTAATTTAATTTAATTCAATTCTCCTTCTGGGAAATGTAGTTTTGTTAATCAAAATGCAGGCTTGGGTCGCGTGTGTGATGTCATCATCAAGCGGTCATGTAGCTGGCTAGCAACACATTGCAGCGAAGAGCGCTCGGTATGTTGTAGTTAAACAGAAAGAACAACAACTTTCTTATGGCGGTCACTTTCGCCATTATCGAGACAACTTCATGTTACAGTTAGCATCGTGTAGCTAGCGCAGCTAACGTTAGCCACCGTCTGTTAGTTTGATTTTAAACTCAGTCGTCGCCCTCTTTAACGTCGTTCATTGGAGCAACGGAAGTTATCCGTGAGTGCCAGCGGTTTTACGTATTAATTAGACAAATGCGGTTGTATATTTTGCTATACTGATCTGTTAACATGTTAGTTTTAACCGTGCATCACAATATGATGCGTTTAATTGAGACTGTGTGTGTTTAAGCTTCTCTAAACCGGTGGTCCAGTTTAACTCGTACCCATTTTAGCTCGTGTTCGACTTCCGTTGCTGTATTAACAGAACAAGGCAGGACGTACATTATACAATCCCTGCTAATTGCTACATTGTTCACTACGTAACGGAGACGTAAAACTAGCATTTGATGTGTTTTAGGAGTATTCCTTTACATTATTATTATTAATAATAATAAATAAATTACGAAACTGTAAGCATGAAGTTTTGCTCGACTTGTTTTGAGCTGTTATGTCACATTTGCCTGCTTTCATTAAAGATTTACCCTTTGTGATTTGTGTTTTTTTTTAATGTTTTTTTTAATCAGATATGCCTTTTAAATGATTCAGCTTTAGGAGGGAACTCGTTTGAGTGGACAACCTAAAAAAAAACCCAGCGAGGAGTTGCTTACACCTGTTTAAGACAGTCTGTGTTCATTGGAGGGAAACCACGTGTCCTCACACACTCATCCTGAAAGAGGAACGACAACAACGATGAGGACTCGTGGAGACGAAAGTGTTTAACTGGGATTAACTTGTTTATCATTCGTCCTGCTTGGCAAGGTAAACACGTCAGTGACGTCACCCAGACTTGCATCATTGTCCTTTTCAGCCTGCTTTCAGCATGCAATGGGAAGGTGAACCCAATTTAAAATGGACGCCAATTGATCTAAAACACCATTCCTGGAGAGCTGCTGTCCTGCGGGTTGTGGATGTCTTTGTGGCTTAACAAATCAGATCAATAATAATAATCCAGATTTTTGATGCAGAATGGGCTGAGTATTGTGACACATTTATCAGCAAGTTTTCTGCAATTTACAATTTTTCTGTGCATGTTTTTGTTTTTAATTTATTAATAATAATGGTATAAACAAAGGAAACTACTGTATTTTTAAAACTATTTTGAATACAGTCCCATACAGAACAAACACTGCTGCACTGTGTAATCTGACACCATATCTATTTAAACCAACCTAATCTCCCACAGTACAGGTTTAGGACGACAACTCTATGGTCTCCTTTTTTTAAATTTATAATCATAGTCATCTAAAAAAGTAGTTCCCACCTTTTTTGTGCGTCACCATAACCCCTGAGCATTTTTGTCATGTCATGGTTACATTTCACATTTAGCTATGGGTTGTTTATAGTTAATATGTGACATTAAGTTGTTTGTTTATACTGTTTTAAGCTTTAATTTATTCAGACTACGGTTTTGCAGGAAATGTACTTTAATCTCCGGACATGTTTCAACTGTCATCTGCCAGGCTTCTACAGAGGCGTCTGGTGATTGCTTTGATGTTTTCTTGACTTCCGTGTACTAATTACAGCAAATTGTTTTTGTCTTTTTTTTTTTTTTAAATTATGTGTTATGGTTTCATTCATTCAGACAACTGTTTTTCAGGAAATTTACAAAGGAAACATCAAAGCCATCAGCAGACGCCTCTGAAGAAGACTGGCAGGTGACAGTCGAAACATGTCAGGAAATCATAGTAAATTTCCTGACAAACAGTTGTCTGAATGAATGAAACCTTAACATTTTATTCAAAAAGAAGACAATAAGAACTTGTTGGTATTGTCTGTTTATACATTTCTGACGTTTGAATATACAAACATTTATTATCAATTAATGTTAATTTTTTGGGGTTCAAACTTAACATGTAACTTTTTTCCTAGAATGATTAGGCAATTTATATTTCCACAATTCCATCTGGTGGGAAAAACAGCCCTGAAAAAATAAATAAAATACAGGAGACTGGATAATTTCCAGTTGGGAGACAATAGCTTAGGAACAGTTCAGAGATATTACTTTGTTTGGATCTGTATGAAAAATTATATTTACATCAAAATAAGGATTTAAAATGGATTTAGAAGAGGTGAGATTTCTTTGTTTTGGGTTTTCCGTAGTTTGTCGTTGTCCTGTGTTTGTTTATTCCTGTTGGTAAATGACAACGTGCAGCAGCTTCCATTAAAACACAAAGTGAACTCAAGTAGAAGAAAAAAAACAACTCTGAAAGATGTGTTGATGTTTCATGGGTAAACCACGGCTGAGAAACTCTGATGTTTCTATTCACTCTGACTCCTGGATGTCAAAGATCAAACCATGGACTCTCCATTCAAAGTCAATCCTGGAATCAAATGAAGGACTGGGCGTGTGCTGGAAACAAGAACAATCGACTTTAAAAAACACCTTGGAGCCTTGTTAACGTCTTCAGGATTAAACAGATTTTTCTCAGCGTAACTGACTTCTTATTCCAGCTCTAAGTCTGGTGTTGGTCTTCTTCTTTGGTGCAGGGATGGCGGACCAGCGGAGTGGAGAGGACCTGGTGTCGGAGTACCTGGGTCAGAACCGGCAGCTGGCCCAGTGGGTGGAGACGCAGCGATCCTACAACGAGACGTCCAAGCAGTGGGTCGCTCGCCGAGAGTTTATCCTCAGAAACATGGAGGCGTTTCCCTCCGTGCAGCCTGGGGTTCCCAGCACCTGTCTGGACCGTTTACTGTCTCTGTCCATGGTTTGGGCCAATCAGGTGTTCATGGGCTGCAGGTAGGACGCACTCACAGTCACACGCTTCTTTTATCGTGGAGTTATTAAGAAATGATGGATAGAAAAACAACTTGAACCAGAACCCTCGCCGCCCAGGACCTTAAACCACAAAATAGTGTCGCGATATATCGCATTTTAATTGGTGACCATATTAAAAAATGACATGTTTTCTTTAAATCCACGTGTTCAAACTTGTTTTTCCCTTAACCTTTCTTTTATTTTTATGTTTATTGTTATTTCTTTCTTTTCTTTATTTGTGCTTGTCTTATGTAAAGCGGTTTTTAGTCCCCAAAAAAGTGCTGTCTAAATTTGATGCATTATTATTATTATTATATTCTTAAACCATCAGTGCATTAGTGGTCATAGGTTAACAACACACGATCATGTAAAGTGTAAATAAATATCAATGGCTGAGTTGAATATTCCCTCCTATCTCCTTTCCTTTTCCTTTACTTTTCCTTCACTCCCGGAAGTGTTTAAGTGGCGGCCATGATAAGGAATGTTCAAATTTTCATTAAGCTAAGGAAAGGAGGCTCAATGCTTCCTTTATAACTTCCTTTAGCCTAGGAAACACTGATGTGTCCTTTACCAACGGAGACCACATAATGATTACCCACAATTCATTGCGGTGACAACATTTAAAGGGACACGCACACTTGAGCGCTTACGGAAACTCACGATGACTGACAAAAAGAGACGGAGATCATGTAAGTTACCAATGCAATGTTATGCCTTAAACAATTTAAATAAATAATCTAAAACCCATATTTTATTATATGTAAGACGTATTATCAGATTATATCTGACATAAAAAGGGATCAGAGACATTTTTATCCATATTATGTTTTATTCAACAGTGAGTGGAAGGTGAGTGTGATCACCCATTCTCAATGTGACGTTCTTTTAGTTTACCTTTAGTTCCTCGTAGCCTCTTTTCCTTTGATTTAAATTAAATCTTTGTGATTATATCAGCGTTTAGTGCTGAAAATGTGCTTTTAGTCCATTTTCGGTAATTTGTAGTTTCTTCATCACGACAGACGTCACTAACCTTTGGATTATTACATCACCTCGTGGAAGTGCGTCTGATTGCCAAAAAAAACGGGATGGCCTTTTCCTAACTCCTTTAGAAAGTCTCATAACACCTTTCCTTCACTGCGTGACGTCATCCTCGGGCTTAAGGAAAAGTGGATAGGAAATTTTCGGACGCAGCTCATGACTCATGAATAGCTTCTAGAAGTTAGGATACTAAAATGTTCAACTCGATACCGATACTCAGGAAACACTTTGGTACTTGATACTAGGGCATTGCCATGAATGTGAAGATATGATACAATTCACAATTTGCTTATCTTGATATAATAGATCTTACTACTAAACAATACGATATATATCACAATATTAATAATTACACATTCACCTTTACATGGACCAAATTGTATGAAATACTATTTATTTCATTTATTTTAACTTGTTAGAATACGTAAATGGTAACCAACTGTAATTCAAGCACAAATATCAAAAATAAGTGATTTATTTATCAAACTTTATAATTCAATTGAATTTTACAACAGATTCTGATTCTGTTTAATGAAAATAAAATGCAATCAACTTCCAAGCTAACCAACACTGGTCTGTAGCCGCCTACTGACGGAGTGAGATGAACAACATGTCATTAGTTTCTTCTTCTTCTCTCCAGTTATCCTCCTGCAGTGATGGAGAAGATCCAACACATGGGTGAAGGTATCGTGGTGGAGGACGCCCCCATTTTCAAATCTGCAAACAGTGAGTTGTCCAGAGGAAAGCGTGGAGCTGCTGATGGTTAGTGCACGATCAGGATTACTACACACACACACACACACACACACACACACAACACAGGGAAAGGGGAGTGCACAAAAGTTGTACCTAAAGTATCCCCAAGTTCCTTCAAAATAAAGTCAGTGGGACTCATAAACCAAAGCCTTCACTATTTATTATATTTATTATTGTTCTCGTAGGAGTTCTTATTATTTTTCTTCCACAACTTGCTTTGTCGTGGAACTCCTCCAACACTATTAATACATCACTAATGACACGTATGTCGTCTCATGAGGACAATGTCAAGGATGTGCAGTCGACTTTCTTTGGAGCCAAAATGTCAAGGTCTCGTCAAGTGTCAAAAACCAAAATTTTCCATATGTCTACCAATATTCATCGTAGAAATTTGATGCTTACATATATGAAAAGCTCATCTCAAGTGGAATAATTTCAGTGTGTGACAATAACCTTTACTCAAGGTCATATTTAAGGTCAAGGTCAGTCTTCTGTTTTTCCTGCATTATTACTTTAAATTTGATTAGTAAAAAGAAGAACAAACAAATTCAAATGCGTATTCACCTTACAAATACAGGTCTCACCTGGTTTAGAGATGCTTTCATTTTAGATGTAGTTTTCCGTTTGATTGAGCGCGGCATGTCTTATTGTGTGTTTGGTGTTGCTCTTTTGTGTATTTAATGCAGAGGTTCCCAACCTTTTTTGGGTTGTGACCAAATTTTTATATCACAAATAGATATTTTTATACTGCATTTTATTTGAACTACATTTGTGTTTGAAATAAGTTTAGGGTACATTTATTTTGTATTTATTGTGTCTGATGTGTATTTGAAAAAGAAGTTATCACTTTACTTGAACTTTTATACATTAAGGCTGACATTACACCATCATTATTATGACATGACGCCTGTCATTAGCATGAAGAAGTTGTCGTAAAGTGTTATTTGTTACCCTTACCCTAACCCTAAGTTATCCTAACCCCACGCGATCCCTCCACCTAACCCAAAAAATGCCAAAATAGCTCCAAAGGTGTCATAATTTAGCAAATGACACTTAATGACAGTCTTCATGACACTTTATTCATGCTAATGACAGCGTAATGTCAGCCTTATGTATAAAATTTCAAGTAAAGTGTTACCAAAAAAATAATCATTCAAAAAATGTAAAAAATATCATTTTAATCAATTTTTAATTATTATTATTATTACAAATTACTTAACATTTCAGGTGACTCCACATGGGGTCCCGACCCCAAGGTTGAAAAACACTGATTTATTGTTTTGTGAATGTGAGAATAAAGAACATATCTTATATCTTTACCAGAATCTGATGCTGAAAGCTTGCTGAAAAAAGCTAAAACTGGACCCAACGAGGTGGTTGCCAGGGCGACACGTCCTCAGAAAATGGCCCCCCCACCCCAGGCCCCAGCCGAGCACCAGCCCTTCTTCAACCGCCTGTACAAGGCTGTGGCCTGGAAGCTGGTGTCTGCGGGCGGCTTCGGGCCCAACCTGGACCATTTTGAGATCCTGCGCAGCTGCGTGGAGTCGTGCAAACAGACCCTGACGTGCGTCTTCGTGCCCCTGAAGGACATTGCCGGGCTCCCCGCCAGCCGCACGCAGAAGGAGGGCCACGTGTGCGAGATACGCTGCCACACAGTCTACCTGGGGACGGGGTACGGGCGGGACGAGGCCGCCGCCAGGGCCATGGCGTCCAAGGAGGCGCTGAAGGTGTTCCAGGGCTGTAAAGTGACGGTGAAGATCTGCAGGAGGAGGTTCAAAGGTCGGGACGTGGAGGACCTGCTGCTGCTGGACGAGCAGCCGCGCAGCCAGGGCTTCCCCCCCGCCCTCAGCTACCCCTTCCAGGACGAGCAGGGGGAGAGCGACACCTAGAGGTCCACCACACCACCGAAATGAAGTGTGACGTGTGCGTTTGTTCTGGTGAAAAGTCGGAGCTCAGGTTTGGTTTGCTTCGTTACAATAGGATTCTGTTTTTATCCCAGTTGGACGTTCCTTCTTTCTACTCCTCTTCATCCATTACTTGATGCTAAAACATTAAAACAAGCAAGAAATGACACTTTTAGTTGATTTGCTTTTTCCTGATTAGTGTCTTGCAGGTACTACTCATTAACGCAGCCTGACCAACAGCACTTTAAAGGATCCTCCACTGTTTTTACAAGTTTGGCCTAAAATAATTAAAATGTTCTTATTAGTAGATCTATGACTAACAAAACACATTATGCACCATATTCATTTTAATACATTTTAAAAATGGGACTAGTTTTAGAGCTTGTGTTCCTCCATCTTAAAATCATGCGATTGATGATGTCACACGGCCCCACTGCCTGTAAACATCCCTTTGTTTTCTATTGGTGTGAAACATTCAGCCTGATTTTTTGATTATTTAGTAGATTTTTCAGTCAAAATAACAACTTGTGCTGCTTTTGGTTGTTTTAAATAATAAGGAAAAGTTAAAGATGTCAATGTAAACCTTTTGTTTACAGAAACAGGATAAAAACAGTTGTGACCCAAAAAAAAAAGTCTGACCGCAGGGGGCGACAGTTCCAGATCTGTGGTTCGATAGTAGGTAGTTAGGTAGGTCATTTTATTTATATTTCTGTAATATGCATTTTGTGGAATTCTTGTGTGTTTTAGATTCATTTTCCATATTTTTGGAATAATTGTATGTAATTTTGTTGTCCTGTACTTTTATATGCTGTGTGGAGTCGTTTCGTGTATTTGTTTGTTTTTGGAATCATTTTGAGTTTTTATTTAGTCATTCTATGTAATTTTGTTGTCAATGAAGCTGAGAACGCAAGCTCTCCTAAGGGGCCTTTACTCTTTCTTAAACAGTGCGCTGACACACACTGGTGGCTGAAGTTGGCGACTAAATTAAGGATTGTTGAAGGACTCCCACCCAAAAGTCCTTCTTTCCTCAGGGATTGTGTCTTCAACAGTCTGCGATTACACGCTAACTTCAGCCACCAGAGCGTGTCAGCGCACTGTTTAAGGTAGAGTAAAAGTTATTTAGGAATGCTCTTCTTCTCTGCTTATTCGTCTACTACTAAGCCACAGAGTTGTGACTGTCGCACAATGCGGTCATAGATTATTTTCATGTTTTTAAACTTTTTCTGTAAATAAGAGGTTTGCACCGACATCTCTAACTTTTTCTGTTTATTTAGATCAACCAAAAACAGCACAAATGGGAATTTTGACTGAAAAAGCTGCGAAATGATCTAAAAATCAGGCTGAATGTTTCACTCCAATAGAAAGCAATGGGATGTTTACAAACAGTGGGGCCGTGTGACATCATCAGTCACGTGATTTCAAAATGGAGGAACACAGGCTCTTTAACGGTAAATTAGTCCCATTTTTAAAAGGTCATAAAAGAAATATGGTGCATAATAATGTGTTTTGTTAGACATAGATCTACTAATAAGAACATTTCAAAGGTTTTTGACCACATATGTAAAACCAGTGGAGGATCCCTTTAACACTTTTTCACACGCTTTCATTCTTTAAACTTCTGCTGACTCGGTACATTTGATGATGACGGAGGGTTTTATTTTGCCGTGTGATGTCGTCTCCTGCTGCTGTTTACCACACAAACACGCTTGAAGTAACGAGGGAGCGTTTTCGTCAGTGATGAACAGCTTATAACAAATTCACGTGTTTCCTTCTTTTCTTGGTTCCTCTGCGCGTGGCTAAATGTGACTGTTGTTCCATTGTATGTTTGCACCAGTACTGTTGTTTCTATATATTTTTAAATAAACCATGAATCTAACCCTGGATGTGTTTCTTTGTTCCTTTTTTGTATTTGAGTGGAGTGTAATTCTAAAACGCGCCACCAGGAGGCAGAGGAGGTTTTTTCACCATACTTTGATATTTTCTTTATATTCAGGGCCAGGGGATTTATTTTAATTTATGGTTTAAAAAAAATATTAGCAAATATAATATTAGTCCAGATATGTGATAAAATGAACGTAAAGTTTAAACGCACTAATGTTCCTATTTATCTCCATATTCCTGTCCTTATTCAAACAGTATGATTTAACATAAAAACACTTGGATAAAGTCGTGCTCCCTTAAAGACGAGAATAGAGCAAACAGGACATGAATGATTGTGCACACAGCAGAGTTTAACCATCAACATTGACTCTGGAGGTTTGTACATTATTAATGGAGAGAAGCTGGAGGATGATGAGGGACATGAATCCATGTTTGAGTCTCAGCAGCAGATTAAACCTGTGGATCTAAAGCATGTTCACTTTCACTAGAGCTGCATGGACATTATGGACCAAAACTCATATCTGAATATTTTTTCTCAAAATGGTGATATACGATATAAATCTCAATATATTTTTTAAGTCTTTGCAGAAAGACAATTCTGGGTTAAATTTTCTGATGAAAAATGTCACACAGGCACATTTATTAACAAACAGCTGCACAATATGTCCCACTGGGACAGCACGTGTGAGTGAGTTCTGTAGTGTGTCTTGTTTAGATGAAGCCCTGGGTTAGGATGCATTCAGTGATCATCTAACTTTTCATGATGTTCTGAGAAGTAGCAAAAGCAGCAACTACTAAAATAAGTGTTTTAATACAAAAATATATATATCAGAAATATGGAAAAATTTTAAAGGACACTGATTGTACTCTGAATAATATTAGATACTTGTATGATGTGATTTGTACTGTGTGATTGTCTAAATAAAGTTAAAGAAAATATATAGATATAGGCGATATTGTCATTTTCTATATCACCAAAATGAAAAACTTGATATATCTTATATATTGCCCAGCTCTAATGTTCAGTAGAAACACTCACTCATCAGAGTTTAGTCTATTATGGTCTTTCTGTGTATTTTTGTTATTGTTTTGGGTGTTTTTGTAGTTCTCTCGTGTGGTTTCTGAGTAAATATGTTCATTTCTTTGAGAACTTATTTATTTTTTCTGTAATATTTATTTTTTTGTCATTTTGTGTATTCATTGTGTCTTGGAGTCATTTTCTGTGTTTTTGAATTAATTTTATTGTAACTTTTAAATTTTCCTGTATTTTTAGAGTTTTTGGAGTCATTTTGTGTGTTTTTGTTTGTTTTTGGAATCATTTCCTGAAGGAGACCCTGAGGAAGACTCAGGACATGCTGGAGAGACTATGTCTCTCAGCTGGCTTGGGAGCGCCTCGGGATCCCCGGAAGAGCTGGATGAAGTGGCCGGAGAAAGGGAAGTCTGGGCTTCCCTACTGAGGATGCTGCCCCCTGTGTCCCAGCAACAGATAAGTGGAAGATGATGGATGGAGTCATTAGGTATATGTTTGCTTTTTGATATGCATTTTGTCATTTTGTGTCCTTTCTGCATCGACTATGGGCTTGTTCCCAGTCTGGCTCCTTTAAAATCAATAGAATCCACTGCAGATGCCACAGCACGCCTTCAGAGGTCTAACATCCAGATTTAAGGAAAGATGCTGCTTTATAAAACATGATCCACACTTTATTATTGTTCATATTAACATCATAAATCATATAGAACCCATGTGACTAACCTCTTCCTTTGTATTGCTTTTATTTTGAAAGGTGGTGCTTTATTTCTTTTTTTTATCATCAGATTCCCTTGACAAACACAATCCAGTTATACACAACACCCACTTTTTTATTTCCCCTCAGTCAGTAATGTGTATTTTGTAGCACAAACATCATGTGTTATTCATAGCCACGCCCTGCAGCAGCAGGTGAGATGTTCCTATCAGAGGTCAGAGGTCACAGGTGGATCCTCAGCTGCAGCGAATACAAAACATGAGTGTAATTACACAAAAATGCCTTTTCTGCTCAAAGGCACTTCAGCAGGTAGAAGTTACAGAAAGCTCCTCGTGGACAGTCGCACATCTTCCCAATACGAGCTCCTTTCCTGATGGCACACTGTTCCCCCACGTCACACTGAGGGGACAAGGACCAGAGGGTGAGAAACCACACACACACACACACACACACATGTCACACTGAGGGGGACAAGGACCAGAGGGTGAGAAACCACACACACACACATACATGTCACACTGAAGGGGACAAGGACCAGAGGGTGAGAAACCACACACACACACACACGTCACACTGAAGGGGACAAGGACCAGAGGGTGAGAAACCGCACAAACACGTCACACTGAGGGGGACAAGGACCAGAGGGTGAGAAACCACACACACACACACACACACACACACACACCCACGTCACATTGAGGGGGACAAGGACCAGAGGGTGAGAAACCGCACACACACACACACACGTCACACTGAGGGGGACAAGGACCAGAGGGTGAGAAACCACACACACACACACACACACGTCACACTGAGGGGGACAAGAATTTTAATTGTAATTTAAAAAAGATTTTGCTGTCGTAATCAAAATTAAATTGTAATTGAGTTCAGATAATTAGGGTCCGAGCACAGCTGTCCATGGGACCCTATTGTAATGCACCCCATTTTTATTATTATTATTATTATTATTATTATTATTTTATTTACAGTGAAATGATGGTATTTTGGAGGGCCCAAACACGTTCTGACATCATCACTGGAGACAGTGATGATGTCAGAATTTGTCAGTGTACTGAAGAACTATTACTTCAGTACACTGAACTATTACTTCAGTACACTGAGGATTTCCCTGATCTGGATAAATACTGTTATTTCTTTCTACCACACCAGGATTCTCACCAGGAGTTTTTCACCACATGGAGGATCACGTGGTGCATGAACGACCACGAAGCTTATGGTAGTTATTAAGAGTTTGCTAAAAAAAAAAAATGAGTTATGGTTTAACCCAACCATCATTCATAGTCATAGCGCCACCTATTGGTAAAAAGTAATCATAGACATTATATTTACACAGAACATTGCAGGAAAGTTTGTGATATAATCCTTGAAAATGATCAGCTACGTCTCAACACTTTAACATTTCTGCCACGCCCTGACGTACAACACACCTCAACGTGTGCCACGCCCTGACGTACAACACACCTCAACGTGTGCCACGCCCTGACGTACAACACACCTCAACGTGTGCCTAGTCCTGACGTACAACACACCTCAACGTGTGCCACGCCCTGACATACAACACACCTCAACGTGTGCCTAGTCCTGACGTGTGGTTGTGAGGATCTGTTCAACGCTGCTTGCAGCTTTAATTGACTTTGTAATTGTAATTTTTGCCATACAAATTCTATACAAATTGTCAGTTATAATGTATTGCAAAACTGGGGAACCATGTTACAGTTCTATGTACAGTTCTACACATACTGTATGTAGTTAATAAATATTAAAATAAGTTTCATATCAAGCTTTCCCACATTTTACCATTTAAGAAAAATTAAATCTAGGGGTACACTGACAAAAAATGCTCAGACGCCCACTCCAAAAACCTATATTTTTATTGATTATGAAGCCTAACAAGGTAATCAATAAATAGGAATTAAATGAGATGATAGATATTAGTTTTTAGTGTTTTTTACAGCTGATTTAGGATCCATTAGCATTAGAGATGCTAACAGAAAGCTAACACAAGAGGAAGGTTATTTTTATTACGTTTTTTTATTTCAGGCTCAGTAATTGTGATTAATTGTAATTGAACTTTAGTAATTGAGAGTGTAATTGTAATTGACTTTCAAAGGATAAAAAAAATAAATGTAGTTGTAAATGGAAAAAAATTTTGGTCACTGTAATTGTAATTGAATTGTAACTGAACATGGTTAATTGAAAAAGTAATTACTCTCTTATGCTAACAGCTCCTAAATCAGCTGTAAAATACACTAAAAACTAATATGTATCATCTAATGTATTTCCTATTTACTGGTTACCTTGTTAGGCTTCATAATCAATGAAAATATAGATTTCAATATTTTTGGTGTGGGCGTCTGAGCCTTTACTTTCTGTAATATGCACGTGTTTTTAGTTGTTTAGTATATTTTTGTGTGTTTTTGGAATAATTTTTTGTAATTTTGTTATCATTTTAATTTTTTCTTTATTTTTGTATGCTTTTTGGAGTCTTGTGTAGTTAATGAGTAAATATGTGTATTTTCTTTGTAATTTCATTTATTTTTCTGTAATCAGAGGTATATACTGTACCGTTGGGACTTGGCCGTATTTCTTCTCCCAGACAGGAATCTTTTTAGCCTGAAGCTTCTCGAGAACCTCATGCAGAGCTCCGAGCTATAAGAGAACATATAGAACATGCAGTGTCTGCATATAAAACATTTTATTCTATATATTTACACTTCAAATCACTTTAGGATGATGTATTTTTGGCTGATTTTTGGGATGTTATCTGACTCAGCATTATTTTTAAAGATAAACAGAATAAAGGATGTCTGTGTAGTTTCATTAAAAACCAAATTATCTGCAAAATATGTTAATTAAGACAAAATGAAGTGAATATTTACAGGTAATAGGTCAGTTTTGTCAACAAGCACCAAATGAATGAGGAAAAATTCAAAACCAAGCGACTAAATTGACTTGATTTTTATTGATTTTTGGCCAAAAGATGAATTTGCTCAGAATCACAAATAAATAAAAAAGAGTTGGGGATTGCGTATTTACAAAATATGAGTTGGTTTGACAATTTCACACCATATTTCCATCTAAATTTGCAAAGGAAATATAAAAATATAATAAAATATTGCATAAAACAGCAATAAACTACAGTAGAAAGTAAAAAAAGCACCTTGAGTTGTCATATTTATTGCTAACAAAATATAAAAATGAGTCCAAACTAAGAGAATTAATTAACATCAGTTGGTGCAGCTGCAGCAGTGTTTAAACAAAAATGTAATAAATGATCCGTAATGACCAAAAATGTCACATTCAATTACAGAAAAACACCTGTTTTTAAGGAGTTTTTTTTTGCAACTTAGTTTTATGCAAAAAAAATTTATATAATACTGTATATATATATGTATGTATACAAAATGACAGAACACATAAAGAGGAAAAGGTTTAAGAAAGCAAATTTTTATGAGAAAAAAATATCATAAAATCATTCATAATTTTCTGACAATGCAGACGAAGTCATTAGAATTTGGATAAGGGAAAGAAAACGTAATTTTTATTGTACAGATGTTTAGCAGCTGCAACAAATGTAAATATAGGTTTGTTTTTTGTTTTTACCAAAGTAGAGAAATATCAGCAGGTTTGTTTAATACTTAATTCCCGATTTTCTTTATTGTCTCTGGTTTGTTTTATTAATAGGAAACCAAAGTGTTCTGTGCGCAAAATCATTGAGGATGAACTGCGCGTCGTGCGTAATCCTGGACTCACCAGCTGCTTCTCGCTGGTCAGGTTCGGTCCTTTGGGGTAGAAGTCCCGCAGTGCCCTTGGGCTCAGCTCCTCCTCGGACTCGGGCTCCAGCAGCTCGGTGTCCGCAGCGCTGGAGCTGGAGCTGGAGCTGGAGCTGGAGAGCAGCAGCAGAGCGCACAGCAGCGCGCCGTGGAGCAGCCTGGACCTGGGTCTGTGCGTAACGGTGCCCGCGCTGTGCGTCATGGTGCATGGACTCTGGGTTTGGTTTGTGATGGTCGGTCCTCACACTGCACAGCTTTTTATGTGAGTAGCAGCTCCT
Organism: Gouania willdenowi; assembly: GCF_900634775.1. Classification (NCBI taxonomy): domain Eukaryota; kingdom Metazoa; phylum Chordata; class Actinopteri; order Blenniiformes; family Gobiesocidae; genus Gouania; species Gouania willdenowi. The sequence goes on from NC_041046.1 coordinate 44,450,971, forward strand.
CCTCTTCCTCATCCTCCGCCTCATCCTCATCCTCACTGAGACTAGTTTCTTTCTGTGGTGACTCATCCACTGCTGCAGGAACCTCCAACATCATAATAATTAGAAATATTACATAAACTGTTAAAGGTTGGACGTCCTTTTAGTCAATAAACACACTCACCATCACCAACTATTGTAAATAAAGGTGGAATTTACTAGTTAAACTATAGTGTGGCACCTGTTCCACTGTTTGTTAATGCAAGAGGGATTAAAGATTTTATTCTACCATTTTCACTCATTAAAAGTAATTTTTAACACTGAACTTTGCCGCAGTTACACTTTCATTATTTAACAGTTTTTTATTTGCAAAGAAAACGACTTAATATTTAAAATCAACATGTGATTTCTGTTCTTTTGCCTACTGCCACCACCTACAGCCCTTATTATCTCTAAACATGATTAGTTCACTCACGTTTAGCTAATTGTACTTGGCAATTCAAAATTCCTAATGCAGCACTAATGATACGTATATATATCGTCTCATAGAGACAATGTCAAGGTTGTGGAGTCGACCTTTTTGGAGCCACAAGGTCAAGGTCAAGGTGGCGTCAAGTGTCAAAAACCAAAATGTTCCATATCTCTATGAATATTTATCGTCCAAGTTCAATGTTTACAATTATGAAAAGCTCATCTCAGGTGGAGTATTTCATTCCGTTGCACCAAAGCTGTACGACCTACCAGTAAAAAGATTGGAAGGGGTCAAAGTTCATGACGTCACCATTGAACAACATTTCCCTTCAATTTGTGACCTTGACCTCAAATATGACCTCAAAGTCATATTTAAGGTCAAGGTCAGTCTTTTGTCCACGCACCATGCACGGCAGTGCCGGCACTAAGTTATTTGGTACCCTATAGGTTATAGTCGGAGGCGGTGCCTTTTTGCAACATAGATATCCTCACACAGGGACCAGTATGTCTTTGTCTGAGACCATTTCTATTAACATTAACAACAACATAATCAAAAGGTTACCTGAAAATAATACACAATAATTAAGAAATAAAAGTAAAATCACAATTATTCTGATATATAAATGGAAACTGTAAAAACTGCAAACAAGTGACATAAACATGCATTATTAATACAAAACAAAAGAAACAGCACAGAATAAAACTGTAATAATATAGCAAATGAGGAATAATGCAAAAAAACAAACACAGACCTCTAGTGGTACGTTTTGGGATCACGTCAAAAAAGATTCCACTTGTTTTTTTTTAAATTAATTTGTCCTATGAAATTAATTTTCTAAGTTAACTTTAGTGTTATGAAAAGCACCAGCAATGAAAGTGTATCACTGTTATGTGTATTTGTAATGTATGATGTTTCAATAAGTGTCGTACTTATGCTGAATAAATGAGGTTAAATCTACAAATCTCTATTAATATCTGATACATTTATGCTCCGACTAAGTGATGAAAACCAGAGACAATCAAAGAGAACATGTAAACTACACATATGGCCTGTGTGGATATAAACTCTGCTAAAATCATCACACGTCGTCCACATCTTCCTTCACTTGTTGTTTTTTTCTCCATATAATTATTATAAGTCACGGATGTGCTTCATCATCACTTCACGCGTCTTCAGGAGAAACTTTTTCATCTTAAACTTTAAAAAGCAGATTTGACATTTGCTGAAGTCGTGATGGACGTGAAACGTAACATTTATTAAATGTTATTTTGGTGGAGTTTGAAGCTTTGAAAAGCCTTTTGTTTGTGATGATGTCATGGTGTTCCTGGTGAGACGCTCAGGAAGGAATTAGTGACACAGTCATGGATGAACAAAGGCTCAAAGGCACAAGGGCAGTGGAAGCTCACCTTACTGAAGTTTAAAAAACATATTTCTCTCATTTAACAGTCTGCAGTTGTTTTTCTACAAGCAGGTTGGAACAGGAAAGAGCTTCATTCTTCAGTGTTGACTTCCTGTAAAATCTAGATTATAATTAAACTAAAGTGCAAAGTTAAAAGTAATAAAGTAAAAACACTTCTTCTTTTTGAAATCTGTTCTCAATCTTTTTAGCCCACGACCTTTCAAAATAAAGGTTCCAGAGAGCGGGGACCCCCACTGTAGCTGAAGGTGAACACAGACATGAACATGTGGAGACAGGACCATCTATAAGGGGGAATAAAGGAGAGATTTTTGGGGTCCATCCATAAAGTCAGTAAAATGATGGTCCATTGTTTTATGAATCTGTGATAAACACATTTATTTATTCATCTGAATAATATCTACTGTTATCCAGGAACGTTTATTATTATTATTATAGTCATCTTAAAGATGGAAATCACTAATAAAATGGGTTCAAAGTGACCATTAGTCTGGTCAGTGGTGGCCTAGAGGTTAAAGAAGCGAACTAGTCATTGACGGGTCGCCGGTTCGAATCTCACGTGGGTCGTCACTGTGGGATGTTGAGCAAGTCCCTTAACCCTAACTGCTCCCCACACTGTGGCTGCTCACTGCTCCTCAGGGAGGGGTCGAATGCAGAACGCAGCCCCTCAGGGACAAATAAAGTGACAATTATGGGTCAACTTATGTGACTTTGGGTGGAAAAGTTGTGGAAAGGGTTTATAAGTGCTGAAGATGTCTTGGAAATGGAAAAAATGTGCAGAAATTTAGCAAAAATGAATTAAAAGGAGCAAAAATATGGCAAGAAAAAGTGATGAAAATAAGAAAATTGTTCACAAAATATTTTTAGTTTCTTAAAAGCATCTGGCGACCCCCTCTTAAGAGTGTTTTGTGACCCAAAATGGGGTCCCAACCCTAAGATTGAGAACCAAATGCAATACAGGAAACTTTTCTGACAATGTCAATGAACCACGTTTTTACAGCGGAGATAAAAACAAACTTTTAAAGCTTTTACATCATTTTTTCTTGCTAATTTTATTCATTTATTGATCAACGATACGTCTGTATCTAAAATGATCGTCTCCACTGTAATGACATCATGACCTTTCCAATGAGGCCTCACCTGTGGGGGCGTGGCTTAGTTATCACATGACCTGTCTTTCCAAAATGGCTGCTATTTCAGCTTCCTCATTTTATGACACCAAGAGTAAGTGGTAAGTGATCCATTTTTTAAAGGTGTTTCATCAATAAAAGACTCTTAATTTTAATTCAGTAAAGTTTTTATAAACATAGAGTCATTTTAACCATTTCTAAACATAACTTTTATTCCGTGTTCTTTGTAATAGACAGCAGGATTTTCTAACCCCCGTTTTTAACCATTTTCTGTACTTTAGGAATGAAAAGAATCAGATCATTTTGTGTTTTTTTGTTGACATTTTATGTTTTTTGGAGTATATGTGTGTATTTGGTTGGCATCTTGTAGGATTTTGGAGACATAATGACAATTTCCGTTGTCTTGTGTTTTTGGTGTAATTTTTTTGGGATTGTTTTGTGTAATTTTATGTTTTTTTGTTGTCATTTTCTGTATTTTTGCTGTTTTGTGTATTTTTTCTTGAGTATTACTTTAGGAGCTGCTCCAGTTACCTGTGTGTGTGTGTGTGTGTGTGTGTGCGTGTGTGTGTGTGTGTGTGTGTGTGTGTGTGTGTGTGTGTGTGTGTGTGTGTGTGTGTGTGTGTGTGTGTGTGTGTGTGTTTAATAGTGCTGCTCAGTGCGTCCAATGAGCCTCACTAAACTTTGTGACTCAGCGTCGCTGATCAACAGTGTTTTAAATCTCTGTGTTTCCCGTCTGTTCAAACATCACAAATGTCATTATTTTTATTTGTTAAATTACATTTCTTTTCATTATCCAAAGGTGATTATTACACATCTGTGGATTATCTGTTGCTCTCGACTTTAATGAGATTCCTCTCTAATGAGTTATTTGTTTTTAACTGCTGTTGAGGAGCCATTAGTTTACAAGACATCCAATCAAGGAGTGTGTGTGTGTGTGTGTGCGTGCGTGCGTGCGTGCGTGTGTGTGTGTGTGTGTGTGTGTTTTAAAAGGAGGTGAAACACTAAATAAAAGCAGAGGTGGATGATGCAACTTCACTCATTATTTTCCGGCTGTTTGAATAAAATTCTGCTTATGTAAGACATGTTTTCTCTTATTGCAGAAGCAGAAACAGCCTGTGATGCACATTCTTGTTTGATGGATGACCTGAAAGCTCCAATGTCAACGTAGACAAACCTACGCTGGAGGAAGGAAGTGCAGCCTCGTTAGCAGGAAGTCAGGGAAAAAAGCCTGGAACTAGAATCTTCAGAGGAGGAAAAACTACATGTGAAACATCTCCAGCTCTTCTTCCTTCAGGTGGTGAACATATTCTCACTGTCGTAATAGGTCACAGGCCGCGCGCCAATACCAGCGCTGACTCATCGCTAATTGCTTCGTCTGAAGTGTCTTGTGTCATTGCAGTAAAACAAGCGCAGGATTAATGAGAGTCATTAGCATGTGAGTGCCAAGCTAACATGATGCACTAAAACAGACATAGGCAACCGGTGGCCCAGGGGCCACAGGCGGCCCTCCATCTAATTTAATGTGTCCCCCAAAATAAATGTACAAAATGACAGAAAAATACACAAAACAAGAGCAAGAATACATTAAAAATACAAATAAGTACAATATTGCAGGAAAATACAGTAAAAGACGAGAGAGAAATACAGAAAATACTCCAAAAACACACAAAACTACTACAAAAATTAACAAAATGACAACAGTAATACACAGAACAATATACAAAATTTAAAAAATGACAACAAAAGTACACAGAAAAACAAGGAAAACATGATAAATGACTGGACAAACCCACAGTACTAACACACAAGCAAAACGACAACAGGAATACACAAAAATTACTCCAAGAAAAGCAAAATGGTAGCACAAATACATAATATTTTACAGGAAAAATACACAAAAGGACAACAGAAATACACAAAATGCTTCACAATGAGCAAGACAACAACAAACAGACAGAATGACAGAAAAACACACAAAATGACTATAAAAACTCTTTGTTCTTTCCTGTGTTAATGCTCAGATCGCTCATTATTCTAAATGCTGACATGAATGTTGATCATGTGACCCTCTGATCAAACATTTTTTTCCATCCCACTGTGATAAAGGTTGTCTACCTCTGCCATATAGTATACATCTGAGTATTCCTCGCGTACTCAATCTTTTCATATAATGTGAATGCACTATTGCACGTAGTCATTTAGATGTCAGACTGAGTATGACATTTACACCGTGGCCAGTGACTGGGCGTGTCTTAACTGCTTCAGGAGCCCCGCCCTTATAACGAGGCATTTTTTTTTTACATTTCCTGGCAAACCTAATTATTTACTCTTTAATGTCACAAAGAAGGGAGTTCCTGGGTAATATTTTGGATGTGTGACTTAATGCGCTTTGGTCTTCTCCCTGTTTCTTTCATTCGCTCCTCTGGCCACGCCCCCTGCATTGACTTTCATCAGGGGTTCTATCAGGCTTCAGTGAATCCTCATTAAATGTGTTTATTGTGTCTTCTAGTGTGTGTGATTCCATCATTATGAGTGTTCGTTTATATTTATCGTTCACAAAAAACCAGAATGAGTTTAATGAAGACGAGAGTTCTACGTCAGTGCTGCTCTGTACATCTGAAACATCTCTGCTCTGTACATCTGAAACATCTCTGCTCTGTACATCTGAAACATCTCTGCTCTGTACATCTGAAACATCTCTGCTCTGTACATCTGAAACATCTCTGCTCTGTACATCTGAAACATCTCTGCTCTGTACATCTGAAACATCTCTGCTCTGTACATCTGAAACATCTCTGCTCTGTACATCTGAAACATCTCTGCTCTGTACATCTGAAACATCTCTGGCTCTTCTTCCTTCAGGTGGTGAACATATTCTCACTGTCATAAGCTAATACCAGCACTGACTCATTGCTGACTCATCACTAATTGCTGCGTCTAAAGTGTCTTGTGTCGTTGGAGTGAAACAAGAGCAGGATTAATGAGAGTCATTAGCACGGTGCTGTCAAACAAACACTAAAGTCATGTGATCAGAACACAACAAATACTAATGATTGCTGATAGATTGGATTTATGAGCCCAGGGTGTTTCTGTGAGTCATTTATTGATTAGATTATCTCCATTAATAACTGGTGCATTTGTTCTTTGTATGCTGATGATACAGTGATATACAGAGAAGCTCCTGGTAGAATGTCAGGAGTTAAACAGGTTTTATTATTTTATTGGTGCTAATTTCAGTTTCTTTCTTCGTCTGTTGTTTTGGGTTCCATTGTATTTCTACCACTCTCTGTCTGAAGGAAGAAGGTTGTCTTGTCTCCTGGTTGCCTGGGGGTGGTCCCTGCAGTATGCGGGCCGCCCCGGTGTGGGGGGTGGGTGTGCTTTTTGTTAGGCATAGATCTACGAATAAGGACATTTCAAAGGTTTTAGGTCACATTTGTAAAAACAGTCGAGGATCTCTTTAATGATTTTCTGTGTGTATTTAAATACCAGAAAAACACCATAATGTTCACAAAACTCACATATTTGGACCAATCAAGTCGGCAGATGATCTCACATCTTACACACAGACACAAGCAACCAGTGTTGTTTTAGCAGCATGCGTCCATCATAGCTGTGTTTTTATTAAATACATAAAACCTTAATTAAAGCAAAGGTTTGGATGAAACAACATCATAATATCTACCCTGAATAAAACGAACACTTTGTATTTAGTCTCGACTCATTCCTCCACTTCCATCACCTGCTTCAACAGCCTCTCTCGTCTGTTTCTCTATTTTATTTCATTGTTTTCTCCTGATCAACATTCACTAAACTTCTGCTCGTTTCCTCCTGTTAAATTGAATCATGTCACTTTTATTCTCAGAGCAAATTCATTCATAAAAGGAATTCTCTGCTCTGTGTGTGTGGGCTGAGGAGATAATGAATGCTGAAGATGTGCAGTGGAGGCCGGCGTGGGCTGCAGAGGTCTTCTTCAAACCACCTGACGTGTTCAGAACTTTTCACACACATTAGAAGAAACAGCGAGGCAGCTTTCATCGTCTCTCAGAGGAATTAACGCTGCAACTTTTACACATCAGAAGAAAATCCCCATAAAGAGCTGAAGGCTAAAGAGAGGTGGCTTTGCTCCACCCCTCACCCTCTGAGCCCTGAGGAGGGGGCGGGGCTTAGAGGTAACTACCACACACTGGGTCCGTGTGCGTTCCTGTGAGATAAGGAAAGACCCGCTTTGCCTCTGTCCTCTACACTCTGTGTTTTACACAAACTTTACCCACAATCGTCTTCAAACAAACATAAGCAGTCATTCAATTTATTCCGCAAGATGATCACTTCCTGAGTATGGGTGCAACTTCCTGTGTGATAAAAAGATGAAACATTTACAAAAATAAGGCTTTGTTAGAAACTGGCTGACAGAATAAAAGTTCTTCGTCAGAAAAGGAGGACAGTGATTGTTTTGACTCCATTTTGTTCCTCGTAATAAACACAGACACTGTTTGCTCCCACTAGGACCGTTGTCCCTGCTAGCTGCTACATGTTTAGCATTAAGCTGCTAGCTGCTACATGTTTAGCATTAAGCTGCTAGTTGCTACATGTTTAGCATTAAGCTGCTACATGTTTAGCATTAAGGTGCTAGCTGCTACATGTTTAGCATTAAAGTGCTAGCTGCTACATGTTTAGCATTAAGGTACTAGCTGCTACATGTTTAGCATTAAGGTGCTAGCTGCTACATATTTAGCATTAAGGTACTAGCTGCTACATGTTTAGCATTAAGGTGCCAGCTGTTACATGTTTAACACTGAGGTGCTAGCTGCTACATGTTTACCACATGTTAGGTGGTAATTAAGGCTGCAACAGCTCCGTTGATCGGCAAACTCTTTCTTGCACAATTTGCACAAATCTGGGCTTTTGTATTCCATCGCGTGTTTTCATTTAAACACAGCGATAACTTCTCCTTTAATTCTCCTGTTTCTTGTGTTGTGGTCTGTGCATCAGTATTATGGCTGTCTCGAGAACTTGTGCAATGAGAAAGGTTCGCAATTAAAGCGTTAAAGTCCCAGTCCTAATAAATATATATATATATATATATATATATATATATTATATATATATATATATATTATATATATATTGTTTCAAGCAGGTTGAAAGATAATAATCCCAGGCCCAGATTTGAACCCGTGACCTTTGACCTGTTGTAATCTCTGCTGCATTGAGCTGCTGCTGGTGATCTTTACATTTCCATTAAAGTTACTCATTGAAGTAAGAAGGTTCATCACCAGCACATGGTTGATGACCTTTATCATCATCATGTTACACTAATAGAACACACATATAGGTCATGGATGGATGGATAATGCAGGTTCAGCATTAACCAGTGGTGCTCTGTTCTCTAATTAATCTGTGTCTCCGTCACTGAAGCAGAAGTAAGAAGTACTTTTACACTCACAGCCGATGTCACAGATCCTGGATTCAGCAGCGACCTCATGACACATGCTGACAGTTGACATTTAGGGTTTGTTCGCTGATATATGAAGACCTGCTCCTTGGAGACTCAGATCAGGACTTTATGTCTCCCTCTACGATGTAATTGGACGCGGTTGACACTTGTATTCGAGTTTCTGCCATCGAGAAGTCAAAAATAGAGCAGATAAAGATGCAGGTACATACTGTCATTGTTAGCGTCGGTTTCTGTGACCATAGTGCTGCTGTCAGTAAAAGAAAAACCTACGTAAATACATGGTGTTGTTGTGTCGTTTGTGTAACGTAATTTAAAAAGTAGGAAACACTAGTTTTAACAGGCAAGAAATGGGCATGACAAATCATGAATGTGGTTTAAAAACACAGAATATGGTGAAAAGAGGTTGAAAGTGACAATAATAGGTCAACATAGGGATAAAAATTGGTTAAAATATGGTGAGTTTGGTGGAGTTGCAGAAAAAGGGTAAAAATAAGCAAAAATGGGCTCAAATTGTTCAAAAATATTTTTAGTTTCATAGAGGCATCTGGTGACCCCAAGGTTGAGAACCTATGCACGAGACATGCACGTGTGTGTTTGTGTGTGTGCGTGTGCGTGCGTGTGTATGTGCGTGTATGCGTGCGTGTTCACCGTTCTCTGGTGCTGTCGGTGAGCTGGGGACGATCAGAGTGTGTGAGTAACTTTCTGAGGTCGGAGCAACGGAGTCAGCAGAAATTCTGAAATGAGAAATGAAGTAAGGTAAAAATAATCATGAAATACGGTGAAAAGAGGTTAAAAGTGACAATAATAGGTCAACATATGTGACATTAGGTGTAAAAGTGGTGGAAAGGGTTTATAAGTGCTGAACATGTCTGGAAAATGGAAAAAAATGTGCAGAAAAGACATTGAAATGTGATGTAGAAGTGTCAGAAATGTGAGAAATGTATCAAAATACATTAAAAGGAGCAAAAATATGGCAAGAAAAAGTGATGAAAATAGGTTAAAATATGGTGAGTTTGGTGGAGTTGCAGAAAAAGGGTAAAAATAAGCAAAAATGGGATCAAAATGTTCAGAAAATATTCCTATTTACTTGAAGCCATCTGGCGACCCCCTCCCAGTGTCTCGTGACCCCATATGGGGTCTGGTACCTTTATTTTGGGGGTTGCTTTAGACGATCATTCTAAACCTGAATAACAGTGATAGAACAGTATGTGTACCACATGTAACACCTGCTACAGGCCAACATGAGGGATTGGGTCAGATTTATCTCGTGCTGACATTTACACATGCTTTTGTTTTAATTATTGTCTCAGTAATCAGAGGAAAAGCCTCTGGTGTGTCTGGACCTTCCTGATCTGAGTGATGAGCAACAGATGCTTCTGCAGGGTGTGCAATAACAAAAATGTCACTCAGATCTTTACAATCCGTCTTCTACATGACGTGAACCTCTGAGGCTCATAGTTTTCCTCGACTGATCTGAGCTGTGCGATGTTTTAAATCACACGTGTAAAACTCAAGGTCCGGGGGCCAAATCATCAATCTAACCTGCATTATAAAAAAACTAGAATATTTACATTTCCTGAAGAAAATTTAAGTGAGGCCCGCTTAGCATGAGCATTAGCTTAGCATTAGCCTAGCAATAGCATTAAGATTAGCATGAGCCTAGTATTAGCATTAGCCTAGTATTTACATTAATCTAGCAATAGCATTAGTCTGACATTAGCATTAACCTAGTAATAGCAATAACCTAGCAACACCATTATCTTAGCTTAGCATTAGCCTTTCATTTGCATTATTATTAACATAGCAATAAACTAGTAATAGCATTAGTCTGACAAAAGCATTAGCCTAGCAATAGTAATAACCTAGCAACAGCATTAGTCTAGCATTAACATTAACCTAGCATTAGCATTAACCAATCATTAGCCTAACATTAACCAACAATAGCAATAACCTAGCAACGGCATTAGCTTGACATTAGCATTAGCATTAACCTATCATTAGCCTAACAATAGCATTAGCCTGACATTAGCATTAATTTAGTAATATAACCTAGCAACGCCATTAACCTAGCAATATCATTAGCCTAGCTTTAGCATTAACCTAGGCAAGGCAAGGTAAATTTATTTGTATAGCGCATTTCATACACAAGGCAACTCAATGTGTTTTACATGATAAAACATTCAATTGTTTAAAATCAATAAGAATATTTAAAATCATCAACAAACACATGACATCAACAACATGATCAAAAATCTCTCAATCATACGCAGTAGAGAAAAAAAAAACCTAGCATTACCATTAACCTAGTATTCGCCTAGCATTAACATTAGCCTAGCAATAGCACTGGGGTTTCCATGGATACAGTTGATGGAAACGGAGAGATAAGGAAAGTGCTGAAAATAGTCAATCGTACCTGTATTACATAAAAAAACTGGGTGAACTAAAAGCTATGATTTTACTGTTTATTAAACAACACACTATTGATATTTCAGTACGTCACATTTTTCCTGAAAACAACATGTTAAAAAGTATCTGGCCCAGACATATTTAAACCTAAATGTGCCCCATTTTGCCCATTTATATATAAATAAAAACAGACTTTGACAATCCTACCAAGTGAACAATGTTTGCAACAGTGTTTTCATTTAAACACATATTGAAAAAAACGAATCATGAGGTGATGAATAATTAATCACTGAGTTGTTTTATTGACTTTCATTAGTTTCTCTCTGTTTTGTCTTTATGAAGCTCACTAATAATGTCCAACGGTCACAAACTGGGTCTTTAATCTTCTGTTGGTCTCCAATGAATCATTATTCACGTCTGACAGTTTTTCTCCTGAAGCGTGAGGCGTGAGGCGTCATGGCAACAGACGGTATTAGGTGAATAAAAGAACAAAATAAAAATGGTTTGTTTGTTTATATCAGAAAATAAAACACAAACACATGATGGTCTTTACCAATGAATACTCTGTATAGATGGTGCAACAATATTTAATATCTGGGATAACTTGATCAAGATTTCATTTAGTGCTCACTTTTGAATCTTCCCGTAAATATCCAAATACCACGCAAACAAAACAAGATTTTGCCATTTTCTCATTTTAATTTTAAAACAATAATTACGGCTTAATTTTGTGCGACCCTAAAAGTAAAAGGAGAAATTTATACAGTATATTACAACCATACAAAATGACAGAAATATACACACACGACAGAATTACCACAAATAATAACAAAATTCACAGAAACGCACGAGACGATTACAAGAAAACAGAAAAATAAACAAGATGACAGAAATTAAAAAAAACAAAAACAATAAAATGGAAAAATATATAAAATGACAAATACAAAAAAAAATGATTCAAAAACCAACACAAAACACTTTTTAATTCCTCAGTATTAGAGCTCGTATCAGTCATTGTTTTATTCTATCACGGCCCTCGGATCAATCAATCAATCAATCAATCAATCAATCAATCAATCAATCATTTAATCAATCAATCAATCACAGTTTTGTGTTTCTCACTGTAAATGCTAATTTCTGACCAAAGAACCAGTTTAGATTAATCAGCGCCACCTTGTGGTTTACACTAAAAATGCTGGGAGATCTTTCTCATTTGTTAAACAACAACAACAACAACAACAACAATTTCAACCTTTTACATCTTTTTTTGTGAAAAATTATCCCTATTTTTTGTATTAATTATTTTTAATTTCCTTTTTCTTTTTATTTCATTTATTATGATATAGATAAAATAATATTTACAGTAGAGTTAACATGAATGTAGTGTCGTGCACTTTCATGTTCAATGTAAATAAATATTGAGACTGACTGACGTGTGACGTCTTTTTTTCAACTCATATATTGAATAATTTTAGATAAGGAAAATAAATGGCAATAATTAATACTATTGAATTAAAGTGCAGTAAATATACATTTAATATACATAAATACATTGAATCACAAAACAACTATTGTGATAAAAATGGAATGGGGTGTCCTACTTGTTGTTCCATTTGTCTCTAAAAGTAGTATAGGAGGAAGAGCTTTCAGTTATCAGGCCCCACTTCTCTGGAACCATCTACCAACCACGGTTCGGGGGGCAGACACCCTCTCTACCTTTAAGGTTAGGCTCAAAACATTCCTCTTTGGTAAAGCTTTTAGTTAGGAACCAGCTCATAGCTCATAATTAAGATGCAATAGGCATAGACTGCCGGGGGGGGGGGGGGGTCTGGCATGCTCGGTTGGAGAGAGGTTGAGAGGGCGTTAAGAGAGAGGTCATTTAGGTTAGAGAGGGACCGGAGAGGGTCCCATTCCTCTCTCTAACACTCCCTCTATGTCTGCTTCTTCCCTTGTGTGTTTGCTCCTGTTCTCCTTCTGGCTTTTGTCTTGCAGGTCCGTGGGATCCTCAGTGTGGAGTTACAGAGTCTCAACAACTCTGTCTCCACCCTTTCCTCTGCACACACCCAACACAGCATAACGTGGATGGCTGTTCATCATAGGAATGGGATTCACACAAGGTTCCTGCTGCTTAACAGAAGGTTTTCCTTGCCGCCATGATGAATTCATGTTGGGTGTGGGATACATATGTATGTGTATATACGTATATATGCATATGTGTGTATCCATAAAATGAAGAGTCCGTCCTTAAGACTGCTCTACTGTAAAGTGCCTTGAGATACCATTGGTTATGATTTGGCGCTATACAAATAAAAGATTGATTGATTGATTGAGATTGATGATAGCGTATCATCCCAGCTCTATGGTGTAGTTAGGGGGCCAAGCCCGCGGGGCCAGGGAACCGCGTATGCTCCCTAGGACCAGCGGTGCTTGGAACCCTATTGTAATCACAAAGATTTTTATTATTATTATTATTATATATATATTGCATGGTAGGGCGGTGACCTTTGGGGGTTGGGTCCAGAACATCCCGTGTACCTTGGACTCAAAAATTCACATATGTCTGCCAGCAGGTGGCGCTATAACAAAGGTCAACGCGTTTTGGCCAATATCTCCCACACCGTTTGTTGCAAATTTAAAAACTTCATATCCACAGATTCCTTGAATAGGACTGAATCACCTGGGCTAGGCCACGCCCATTTCCGCCTGAACTTTTCTCCGCGCAAAATCGCAAAAACTGAAAAACCTACTTTTTCGAAATCCTCCTTGGGGTTTTGTCCAATCAGCGTGAAACTTGGCACATAGACTCTTCAGTTGGATGTAATCTCCAGTTAACTAAATGAGTTTGTTCGGGTAAATTATGCGCAAATTATTAGCGAGTAAATTTTTCTAGCTAGCTATAAAAATGCAAACTGGCACATATCTCGGTCAAAATAAATGCTAAAAATACCAAATCTGAGATCCTTAGTTGGCATGTGACTGTGAGGGTATGCGCCAAATTTGAATGATGTAGACCACTAGGGGGCGCTACAAATAATGAATATTTATATCTCTTAATTGGCACGACCAATTGTTACCAAATTTGGAGAGTATGATGTTGGGTCCCTCCTGACATAATAACACATAAATAAACAAACATTTATTTCTGCTGAATTATTATGTTGAGGGCAGTGCAATTTACAGGGTAGATATAGAAGACCACACAGACCACCCATACCAAAAATTGCGCCACTAGGTGGCGCTATAATTGCAAAAACATTTTGGGCTTTAACTTTCACAATTTAATTCACATCTTTAAAAACTTCATATCCACATGTTCCCTACATAAGTCACATCTTCTGACATAGGCCACGCCCTCTCCCAGAGCAGATTGCTCTTTGTAAGTCACTAAATATCAAAAACCTACGGGAAGGCTTGGCCCCCTTTCATAACTGCATGCAGTTCTAGTGTCATTTTGTTTTATTCTAAATCCTGGTTTATTTGTTGGTTTCTCTGTGTTTTTCCCAGTGTTTGTGTCTGTTTGTGCGTTACAGCCTCTTTCTGCCAGTGTGTAAGTGCAAAGGAGGTTGTTTCTTGTCTCCACACAGGTGTGGCTCATCTCCATGATTACCTTGCCTGCACTATTTAAAAGTAACAATATTTACTGAATTTAAACTGACTTTAAAAGGGAACAGAATCAGTTTTACAGATGATAATTATGGTGATATTTTCTCTGTCAGCTGCAGCTTCCTTTCACTCATCCAACTCATCAGCGGAGCTTGTTCGCACCAACAAAACCTTTTCTAGGAGTGACTCAGCAGCTTTTCACTGGCGACTCAGCCCTCCTGCTGGGAACATTTGCTCTGCACCCACAAACTAACAAATACGCAAACAGCTTTGGAACGAAATGCCAGATTCGAGGGAGCTAGAAGTCAAAAATATACTGAAACCAACTTTTAGCGCTAAGCTAACAGGAACTTTAACAAACTGTTATGGTTGTGAAACAGGAACAAAAGCAGACAAGATCACACATTTGTCACATTTATTCATGCTTTGACTGCACACAGGTTAGTGTGTGTGTGTGTGTGTGTGTGTGTGTGTGTGTGTGTGTGTGTGTGTGTGTGTGTGTGTGTGTGTGTGTGTGTGTGTGTGCGTGCGTGCGTGCGTGCGTGCGTGCGTGCGTGCGTGCGTGCGTGCGTGTGTGTGTGTTTGTTTTCCGTCCTCAGATACATTTGAGCAGGTATGAGTTGCAGTGTGCAGCTCGGCCACAGTCGCACAGTTTCCCGATGCGAGGACCGAACTTCATCGCACATTTGTGTCCGATCGCACACTGAGGAAGAGCAAAGAGAGAAAAAGTTATGACGTCATTTTATATTTAATATCCTTCAAGCAATATTTCAAATCAGGAAAAAAAAAAGGTTAAAAGCGTTTGTGTGTTTTTGTCGACATTTTGTTTATACTAGTTCGATGGTTCTCAACTGGTCTCACCCTGCGACCCAATTTTGCTACCGTCATGAAATCACGACCCACTTTTTTTCTTTTTTTTTTCAAGAATTCAACCAACCAAATTTAATCTTATTAATCCAAATAACCTTTTTTTAAACATAAATCTATATATTTGCCTGTGCAACAAGCATTTCACAACAGGCCTGTCAAAATAAAAGACAAGTCCAACCCAACATGAGAGACATTAAGTATTTATTTGTTTTGACCAGCTGTCCGCGACCCACCCAGTACAGGGCTGCGACCCACTTTTGGGTCCCGACCCATCAGTTGAGAATCACTGCTTTAGTTGTCCCTTTTTGTGTTGTTGTATCTGTGTATTTTTTTGGACATTTTGGAATATTTTTCTCTTTTTTTTTGGTATGTGTTTAGGTTTTTGTAGTTGTTTAGTGTGTGTTTGGAGTCAATTTGTTTTCTTTTGCTGGAATTTTCTGTTTTTAAGTAATTTCTGTGTATTTTTGTAATTTTGTGTTTTAGGGGTCATCTTTGTGTATTTTTGATTTCGTTCTGTATATAACTTTGCTGCTATTCTGTATTTCTATAGTAGTTTTTTGTGTCTATGGAGTACATTTGGGGTATTTTTCTGTGTTTACTTGAGACTTTGCTGGTGTCGTCACGCATGATATTTCTATACGAGGCCGTAATGAACGGAAAGGTTGAAAGCGTTTAGATTGTCTAAAAAAAAAAAGATTGTCTAAAGCTGCTCGCCTCAATAAACTAACTTACTGCCAAAATACACATTATGACGTTAAAATGTAAAAAATGTTAGAAATATATGTAAAACAACAACAAAAATATACAAAATGGGAACAAAAATACACAAAATAGATCCAAAAATGACAACTGAAATTCACAAAATCAACCTAAAAAAAAAAGGAGACAGAAATGTACTAAATAACACAAAAATATACAAAATGACGCAAAAATATACAAAACATTCATGATAGATACAAGATGACACCAAAAATAAAATGGCAAGAAAAAAAATCACAAATGGATTCTAAAAACAGAAAACAACAATAATTAAATATAAAATAATGGATAAGTAAACAAAATGTCAGAAAAATTTACAAAACGACACAAAATTATAAAAAAATATACAAAATTGCAAGAAAAAAAAATCACAAATTGAATCCAAAAATAAAAAATATGAATAGGACAGAAAATGACAGAAAAAACACAGAAACAAACCTGTTATTGCTTCCTATGTTAATGCTCAGATTGGTTGTTATTCTAATGAATGTTGATCATGTGACAATCTTTGGATTAGACGAATGTCAAAACGAGTTAAAGAGTTTTCTTTTGTTTAATATTTAATGTTTTTGTCCTGAGGAGAAGCTGAGCTTTGTGTTTTGCTGTTAGACAAAAAGATCAATCAGTGAATAACTTATTAATTAATCACTGAGGTTATAAAGGTGATGGATGTAAAACAGCGTCTCTCTGTCACAGTAATAAATAAAAATGCTCATTAGCTCTGTTTGATCGTCTTCATCTCAAACATTCTGCAGCCGTCGGTTTTTTCTTCTCTCAGCCAATCACTGAAGTGATTAATGAATAATTAATGTGTAATTAAAGATTGTGATCTTTTAGTGTTTTAGTAGGTGCTGTGATTAAAGCACATCAGAGAGAACTTTAGAGGAACCTGTAACCTGCAGCCCTCTGTCTAAATAAAATAAACAGATTTATAGAAAAGTACAACAAACAGCAGCAAATATACATAAAATGACTCCAAAAACAGACAAAACACACAAAATGATGGGAAAATACACAAAATGATGACAACAATACAATAAATTGCTCCCCCCAAAAAAACACACAATTACAAAACCGAAACAAATAGACAGAAAATGACTCCTAAAACACAAAACAAAAATTACTGCAAAAAATACACACAAATAAAAAACATACAAAATTATCAAAAATAAAAAAATAACAACAAAACTACACAAAATAACTTTGATAACAGACAAATAAGCAACAAGACGCAACATCACCCCAAAAACATACAAAAGGATGGAAAAATACACAAAATAATGACAACAATTCAGAAAATTGCCCCTAAAACACAGAATGCCACTATATAAAAGCACATAAATAAACAAAATGACTCCAAAAAACTACAAAATGCCACAAAAAATAGAGCAAAATTACACAAAACCATTCTAAAAGGCATAAAATGAGCAATAATAATAATAATAATAATAAATAACAAAACTACACTGAATAACTTTGATAACAGACAAAACAGCAACAACAAGACACAAAATGACCACAAAAACACACAAACCCTTTGTTGTTTTCTGTATTATTTTACATTCCAGAGGAGCCTGAAATACAAGAAAAACTAATGCTTATTGTGGTAAGATATGCCTTATTCTAATGCTAACGCTGGGCTAATGCTAATGTGAGGCTAATACTAGGCTAATGCTAATGTGAGGCTAATACTAGGCTAATGCTAATGTGAGGCTAATACTAGGCTAATGCTAATGTGAGGCTAATGCTAGGCTAATGCTACCACTAGGCTAATGCGATTGCCTGGTTATTGCTAACGCTAGGCTAATGCTAAGCTAATGCAATGCGGGCCAGCACCTGCATTTTCTTCAGGAAATTCAAATATTCTATACTGTATATATATTCTTTAAGCACGGTGGCTTATGGGTAATGTAGTAGTGGTAGGGAAGTGCATTGGTACTCGAGCTGTTCTTGGCAGAGGTCTAGTTATGGTTGCAAAGGGGCTCAAGATTAGGAATATTAAAAACATAAGCTTGTTAGGGGAATTATTTATTGGAATTAAACAGAAATTTTGGGTAATTTTAAATAACTGTATCATATCCAAACATAAATATTAGTATTAATTTAAAAAATAATAATACTACAATTAAAAAAACAAAACCGTTATTGTCCGTCCGCTATGGTTTGTCTCTTAGTTATTATGAGTGGATTCTAATAGACAGACTCCGCCCACTGTGATGATGATGGATGGTTACCATGGGGATGATGGCTCTCCTCTCTGCAGAAACTTCTCTGTGCATCGTCAGAGCCTGCAGCGCCTCCATCTGGTCAGAAAACACACAACACACACTGAAGTGAAATATACAGTATATGCATTTATATATATTTAGTATAAACACACACACACTAGAGAAAAGTAGTGGTAGAGAAAAAAATATATCCCGATTTTTAATGAAAATGAATTATTCAACAGCAATTCACGAGTATATTCAAAGCAAGAAAAGAAAATACTGAACGTGTTAGCATTAGTGAGCAAGATGTTATGAATAATACAGAGAATTTACTTCAAAAATAATCATAAAAACCAGCATGAACCACACATATGAAATGACTCTACATTCTGTCACTCATTTTGCTTTAATAATAAATAAATAACATAATTTGGAGCATAATTCTGTTTAAAAAGAGGCAGAAAGAAATGATTGTTCAGAGGTATGTTTATAAATAATTAGCACAAAATGCTCGCTTTGGAGTAAAAAGTAGCAGGATATGGTACATTATTGTAAAGGATGTACTATTATTGCATGGTTTCTGTGTGAGTTTTATATAACATTGATTGTTCATTTACATTATAGTTAAATTCAGACTTTGTTAATGTTTAAGTTACGAAATCTAGAAAAAAAAGGGTGTCGGATTAGATAAGTTTATACTTCTTCCTCCTCCTCCTTTTTGTTCATGTAAACTGAGATTATTTTATTTTATTTAAACTGTTTTTAAGTTGTCATTTACATGAATGAAATGAATGAATAAATGAAATTATAAAAATCTAATAAATATAACACAAAAATGTAATGTAAAACAAACTTAGTATAAGTTTGATTCAAACATTTTGAAAGTACATTTAATTCTCAGTCTACATTTATATTTATGTTACATTTCCAAAAGTTGTGCAATAAAAGCTGAAAATATCATTTTAACCAAACTTCTAAAATTGATCAAAAATAATTTGATTTGATATAATTAAACTTTTCTAAAACATTAATTTTCTCATCTCCTCAGACTCTGTGGTGGATTGGGATCAATAAAAGCTCTACTGACCAGGTCCTGGACCTCTGCTGGTTCTGGTTCTTCTCTCTGGTCCTCAAAGTCCTCCACAGAAGCGTGCTGGGGCATCTGTCCATGACTGTGGACACTGAGGGAGCTGAGGAGGAGCAGCAGCACCAGCAGCATCTCTGCTCCAAACATAGTGCTAATGGTTCCATCCAATCCTCTGTCCTTATAGTTCACTGATGGGAGGGGGGCGGAGCTTCTGGTGAAGTTTTAACTACGTTTTCCACTCGATCCAATGGCTGATCACTTTGATCTCCTTTTGATGTTAACTGATAAAATGTAGAAATTATACATTTAAAGAATCGATCAGTTCCTGCCCTTTGTTACAGACATAGAGCAGTGGTTCTCAAAAGGTTCCAGAGAGCGGTGACCCCCAAAATAAAGGTTCCAGAGAGCGGTGACCCCCAAAATAAAGGTTCCAGAGAGCGGTGACCCTCCAAAATAAAGGTTCCAGAGAGCGGTGACCCTCCAAAATAAAGGTCCCAGAGAGCAGGGACCCCCACTGTATCTGAAGGTGGTTGAACACAGACATGAACATTGAAGAACAGTCATGTGGAGACAGGACCATCTATAAGGGGGAATAAAGGGGAGAGATTTTTGGGGTCCATCCATAAAGTCAGTAAAATGATGGTCTATTGTTCTATGAATCTGTGATAACCACATTTATTTATTCATCTGAATAATATCCACTGTTATCCAGGAATGTTTATTATTATTATTATAGTCATCTTAAAGATGGCTATCTTTAAGATGACAACATAGTTCCTGTCCTTTGTTAATTAGATTTCTCTTTAGTTGTTTTATTTCCTTCACATTAAGAGCTGAGTCATTTCCATCCTGAAGAAGTTTTAAATTGTGCAACAAACTCTATCTCCTCCACATCTAGACTTCATCACTTCTACCTTGTGGCATTTAAACGAGGTATCGACCTGAGACCAGCAGAGGAGATGAACCAGCTTCGATCTGTTAACTTAATAAACCCTCCTCATCATCACCTGATCCCTCATTAATTATTACGAACACATCTACTTTATCACCTTCTGTTTTTGCTGTTTCCTTGTTTGGTTTCCACGGCAACATCAACAAAAAACAATGCAAAAACAACACAACTGACATATTCCATGTAAATGACCTATACGACAGTATACACTGACCAGATGTAGCTCTTGGACTTATCATGTGACTTCAAAATACACAAAATGACTCCATTAAAACATACAAAATTACAGGAAAATACACAAAATGACAACCATGCATAAAAGACAGTTAAAATAATCAAAATTAAAGCCGCGAGCAGCGTCGTAGGGTCCGAAGGAGTGGCTGGGGTTGGTAACCCGTGTGTATCAAATATGAGGCTGTTTTAACGTTGTATATGAGAGTTATAGCGGTTTTCTATTATGGCGTGCTAAATGGGGTCAGTTGAAAAAACCCAGTATGAAAGAGAAAACCAGTTAAAAATCACTCTCAGCAAATTTTATGTAAATTTATTGAAAAATAGCCAAGATAAAGCATTTAGAATGTGATGGCGAATGACTTTCCAGTGACATTATAGGCCCCTCCCACTGATCACAGCCGGTTTTTTCTCCATTAGCGACCTGCTCCCATCTTATAAGATTCATCCAACACTATTTTGAAGTTAACACAACATATCATCTTTCCGCTAGAGCTGTTATCGTTGGACGCAACTAAAAGTGGCCCCTCTGAGAACGCAAGGCATGATGGGTAATTATTACATTGAATCTTGTTAAGGAATGAACAGTCATTGTGTATCAAATATGAAGTAGTTTGAACTTTGTATATTAGAGTTATATGCGTTTTTCTATAATGCCGTCGCATAATTGCTATCAGTGAACATGACCGTAAATAGCGCCAGTTGAAAACGCAAGGCATGATGGGAAATGTTTCAAGGCAGTCATGAATAGGCTCGGGCAAATGTCATTTGTGTGAAATTTGAGGCTGATTGAACTTTGTGTGTCAGAGTTATGGGTTTTTTTTAGTATGTAAATAGTTTATTTATAAAGATAAAATCACAAAGTGCTGTACAGAGTTGTGGTAAAAGTACAAGTGCAACACAATAGAATAATAAAACAAGAGTGTATAAATATCATAAGAACAGCAACATTAAATGATAAATAAAAATTTTAATCCAGTAACTAAAAGCTTTTCTGTAAAGTGTCGTCTTCAGCAGTTTTTGAAATTGTGGCGTGCTTCAGAAATTACCATTGCAACTTTGCAGCGGTGCCACGATCAAACCGTTAGAGATATGCAAATTATTTCAATGATTTTTAATCTTCAGTGGGTCCTAAGTGTTCTGGCTGAGTTTGAAGCGAATCGGATGGAGCCCCTCAGACTAGTTCGTGCAAATGCGTTTTGCCATTTTTGACCTTTGACTCAAGATGGCTGACTTCCTGTTTGGTTTTGGGGCGTGGGTCATCAGGTAGCTTTTTGTTCATCGAAAAAAAACAAAAAAAATAAATCTTTTGTCATCTTGGAGTCAATGATACATGTGACGAATTTCGTATGAATCGGGCAAACCTGCCGGTCGTATTTTTGGCGTCTATAATGCGCACCATGCGTGCGTTTTTTTATGGCCTTCAGACCCTAATTACTGTGAAAACACCAAAGACAGTGACTAAATTACAGAAAAATATACAAAACAACAAAAATGCACCATGTTACAATAGATTACAGAAAACAACAACAAAGAATACACAAAACATACACAAAATGATAAATAATATACAAAACAACAACAAAAAATACCCCAATGAATCCAAAAAAAAAAAAACAGCTGAAATTGGATGTTGTTCATGGGATCATTTTTTTTTGTCTCTAAATGGCATTTTTTGATTATTTTATTCGATTCTACAAACGAAAAACTTCCTTTCCTCTCTTGTTTGTTGTTTTCTTTCATAATTTTTATGTTTTTATTTCATCAATTCTGTTATTATTGTGACTATTCTGTATTTTCTGTGTCCCTGCTGTGATATTCTCAATTATAAACAAATACTTCAATTTATTATTATTGAAGCTGAATATTTCCTGTAGTATACTTCATAGTAAACTTAATCATAAAGTATATTTAAGTCATCCATCCATCCATCCAACTGTGAATCCTGGGACCATACAGGAGTGTAGCAGCGCCCTCTGCTGGATATGAGGGTAAACAACAACCTCCAGAGAAGTTTACATTTATTGTGAAAAATAAATCTACTTTGAATTTATTTAAATTAAATTAGATTACCTATGGAAATGTTCTATTTTTTTTATTTTTTTTACATTTGTTTTTTATGGAATCCCATTCCCGCCAGTAAAAAAAAAAAAAAAAAAAAAAATAAGAGGAAAAGTAAAAAAATATTAAAAAAAAAAAAATCTAATTTTGAGATACTACGTAATTATTGATATTTGTTTTACAATTTTTTTTTTCTTTACTGGTGGGAGTGGGCTTCCATATCTTCCATACCTCCTCCCCCACCCCCCCAGAAAAAACTAAAATAAATAAAAACCAGGCCTAATATGATTTTTTCAAAAATATCACAATCTGTTTTATTTCAGGTTCAAAATTATCTTTATAATCTTATTAAATATATTTTTTAAAGTTATATAATATTTTAGATTAATTTGTGTTGAAGTAGAACGCCACAGGCCTCAGAAGCTCCTTCGTCCCACAGTCAGTGAAGGCAGCACGGTCCAGGTGTGTGTGTGTGTGTGTGTGTGTGTGTGTGTGTGTGTGTGTGTGTGTGTGGGGGTGTGTGTGTGTGTGTGTGTGTGTGTGTGTGTGTAAATGAAATGAAATGAAACAGGAACTGATGGCGGACAGAGAGCAGAGGGAATCCTCTCCACCAGCTGCTCGGAGCCTCCGGGTGAAGTCACCGGCCACTGTCAGGTAAGATACCCGGAGGACGGTGAGCCTTAGGCGGCTGGCTGAGCCGCGTGTCCCCGGGGAGCTGGTGGTGGTGATGATGACGACGACGCGCTGCTTCTAAAAACAAGGAACGATGCTCGGTTTAAATGCTTGTGTTTGGGTGTGTCTGCTCCTGGTGGATGAGCCAGACTGTGACATCCAACATTAACCGAAAACACGTTCTTACTGCATTTTAATCCACGTTTCCGGTGTGTATGGAAGAGATTTTTATGTCGAGACAATCTTCAAAGAGTGGCCAGACCAAAACTGCTTGATTTATCTTTCGTTATACCATATCATTATTATTTTTACTTAGGTTTTAATTAAAAATACTCTAATATAGTAGTAATAGGTCAAAATATTAAATTAAAACTTGAGGCCTAATCTTTAAAATATCACCACCATGTTTTACAAGTGAAGTTTATCTCTAAAGTTCATTTAAATCGTGCTTAACACGCGCACGCAAACGCACAAATGCTCTTGCAAGCGCATCTAAAAACTCGGACACACACATACGCTCATGCGCGCGCACAAAAACTTGTGCGTACACGCACATGCTTCTGCGCACACACTAACGTTCGTGCGCACACACAGGGGCGTTTCTAGACCCCTGGGGGCCCTCGGCACTATGGGGCCTCCCGGTCCCAGAATGATGATGAATGAAGTCCAGGATGACGGATCAGTAAATAAATACTTTATTAAATAAGTAACATATAAAATAAATAACATTGCTATCTAAACTAAATGCAAACTTTACACACAATATATACAGTAAATACCAGAAAAACAAACACAACTCACATGTGCAAAATTTTAGGTATGAAAAAAATGCAACCAAGCAAAAAAACAACAGAAAAACAAGGAATTGAAGTTTGTAATTTTCTTTGGTGAATCTCTGAGGTGGATTTTCTGAACTTTGGGGAAGTCCATGTCTGTTATTTGGAGTGTTTTTTTTCTTACAATTTGACACAGAGCATTGTCATCAATAGCTTTTGGCCACAGCACAGGATCATCTGATGTTATTTGAGGACCTTCTGTTCTGGTGATGTGGTGTCATGGGGGTGGTGAGGAGGTGGTGATGGAATGGTGTGCTGCTGCTGCATGAAGGCACCACCATGTCCTACTCTTCTTCTTCAAGACCCTCCTCATGATCTGAGGTTGATATTGTTAGAAAGAAAATAGTACAAGAAGCAATTGTTTAAGAAAATATTTGTGTGGTCATATTAAATCAGATAGCTCCCATGATATATTTTAAACTTTAAAATGTATTTTAAAAAGTGAAACTAAATAAGTTCCCACTTTCATGTAGAGAGGTCTGCTGTTGTTTGACCATTTGACAACAAACACTTTACTCTGTGAGAAAATATCATTGGCAATAAAAGACTAACTTACTGTGTGGTTATGAATGTACAGTATGTACACAACCATTGGCAACAAGACTTATGATGTGTAAGCAAAGCTGGAATACTTCTTAACATAAAGCTGTTAAAATTGGTGTAAAGTCAGAATAAATATGTGCTCTAAGTTTGTCATAACACTAGGGATGTAACGATTCACTCAACTCCCGATTCGATTCACGATACGATTCTCTCACGATTTATTTTACAAAATGAGACTGTAGACAAACGATGATTGAAAAATATTCCTTTATTTTTTTTAAGAAAATACTGTACTATTTTTCTTTTATTTTTAATTTTCAAAAGAATCCCTTGATAAACTATTCAAAACAATGCAATTTAACTAAAAAAAAATCCTGAATGAAATAAATAAAGGAATAATACAAATGAAGAAGCCTATTAATTTAAATTCTGGTTCTATAGTAAACAATGCAAAACTGCATAATAGTTCTTTTTCTTTTTAAAAGTGCAACTGAAAATGTATTTTGTGTCTTAACAATTGGACTTTAAAAAAACAGTCGTTGTACTGTATTTACATCAGATATTTGTTTGGACCAGCAGAGGGCGCTGATAACCCAGTGGTCGGTTGGCATGCAGATATTATTGCAGTGAAGAAGAGATGCTATGCTAGCAGACAGAGCTAATAGAAAAACGTGACTTTTACAGATATTCACGTAATATTACAGATCTTCTTTCGGTGCTAAAGGGGTAAGGAATCATTTATGAACATGTTTAGGAGTAGTAGGTGATTCGCTTCTCGACAACAGAAGGTTAATTAGGTAGCGCCCTCTGCTGTTTAAAAAAAGTACTGCGATTCAATTTTCAGAGTATCGATATGAGCCGTGATACCTATGAATCAATTTTTAACTGCCTTACAATTAATCGTTACATCCCTACTTTCCAAACGTCATCTACAATGTTTCCATAATTGTCATTTAAGAAAAATAAACATTGAAAATGTATTTATCAAGAATTTGCAAGTATTTATGCGTAAGTTTTACAGTTTTTGATAAAATCAGATGTACTCCATAATAATTTACAATAGGTTTAAATGTTCAAAAGTGTCTTCATTATTGGGGCCATATTTTGGTAAATATTGCACATCTGTAGCACATATGGTTGATTTGTTGTTAATTTTCCAAATGTTGATCTTTAGAGGTAGCGCCACCTTTAGGACGATTGGCCTGTTTTTGCAGTTGAGGGAAGTTGGGACGGGACTGGAACTTTGTGCTACATTAGGTGATTTTTACCACTTGGAAAGTAATATTTCCTCAGACAAAAGAAGAAGAACATCTTAGATAATAATTTGGAAATTAAAAAGTCATAATTTCAAGATACAAACCGTGCATGTGCCAGAAATGATATAATACACAAAAGCACACATGGAATTATAAATATGCACACAATATGGCTTTGTTGCATACATGTTGCTTAATAACAAAGTGGTATTACTGATATATTAGTTAATACTTATCTTGCTGAATAGATGTGAGGTATTTCATGTTTTTATGCATCCTGACTGCTGTGGTTTGATCAGTGAGTGAAGGAAGCTTCATCATCAACACCAATGCTGCACCCCAGTCCGTCTCCGCCTCATGAGCTGAGTGTTTGCACTAAGATCTGCCTTTAAAGTGCTAATCTGAAGTGCTAACTCCAGCACAGCATCGTTTCTGACACTGCCTGATTGGACAGAGAAGTGTAAAAATATCTTTTCTTCAAGTCGTCAACAGCAGCACTGGCTGCATGCTAATGCACATGACTGAGGAGAATAAATACCCGTGATTTCAAAATCTCTCCCTTCACGTTGGGATTCAAGTAGTGATCATGTTATTCTGTGACTTCAAATGCAAGCAGAGCTTCATCTGAAGTGTGTTTTTAATGTGTTGTGTTGTGTGTATGACTGCATTCAAATCTGAAAAGTCATTGGAATTAAACATTTAGCCACTTTTTACATCATTTAGCAGCTTTTTTAGTCAAAATAACAACTTGTGTTGCTTTTGGTTGCTCTAAACAATCAGGAAAAGTTAATCACAGACAGTTGAAGGACTCCCACCCAAAAAAGGAATTCTATCCTCAGGGATTGTGTTTCTTCAACAGTCTGTGATTGTATTTCTATATTCATAATTTTCTCATTCCACCCTACTCCCCACAGATTAACAGGTGCTAGTTTTTATAGGAGGGGCGGGTCCAAGATGCCCTCAGAACATCACAAACCTCCATTCTCAGCCAGTTGTAATAGCCTGGTTTCAACCCATAGAGGGCAGTCACGCTTACATTTTGACAACAAAATGCATCAATTTCATACACGAATATATTTGTTTTCAGCTGGAAAAAAATGGTTTTGGGGTTTAGTCACTCTTTCATCTCATTCCATAATTTCTTCTACATTTTTCTTTTTTGTATTTTTCTGTTATATGTATCACACTCTTTTTATTATCTTGTTTTATTGTTAAGTGTCCTTGGGTGGCCTAAAAGGTGCATTAAAAAAAGGAATTATTAGTATTATTTAAATGAAAAAAGTTAAGCTAAAGTTAAATGATAGCAGTGGTTTAATACATTCAATAATTTGTTTATTTACTCTGTGACACTTGGTTTGGTAAGAATGATATACTTTAATTTATTAATTAGCCTCCTCGCATTGTCAGTGATAAATCTATCTCTTTTTTTGGAGTCTTTTTCCCATTCAATTAACAAACAGCTGCACAGGGACAGCACGTGTGAGTGAGTTCTGTAGTGTAGCTTGTTTCGGGGAAGGTCTGGGTTAGGGATGCTCACAGTGATCATCAGAAGGACAATGTTTTTGTACTCTATGAATTATTTAAAATACCGTTATGATGTGATTTGTACTGTGATTGTATAAATAAAAACAGAGGCGACATTGTCATTTTCTATATTGCCAAAATATAAAACACAATATATCTTGAATCTCAATATATTGCCCAGCTCCAGTTGTCACACTGTTTGTAATTTCTATTCACGTTCCTCCCATGACAAGTTGCTTACCCCTTGGGGTACCCATACCCCACTTTGGGAACACAGGTTATAGATAAGAGGAAGGCAACTTTTATCACAGTTTGATCAGAGTCACATGATCAACATTCATGTCAGCATTAGAATAATGAGCGATCTGAGCATTAATGCAGAAAACAAAGAGTTTTTATTGTAATTTTGTAGGTTTTTCTGTCATTCTGTGTGTGTTTGTTGTTGTCTCACTCGTTGCATTTTGTGTATTTCTGTAGTTCTTTTGTGTATTTTTCCTTTAAAATATGCTTTTTGGAGTCATATTGTGTATTTGTGCTGCCATTTTGCGTTTTTTTTTTTTTTAGTATTTTTTGTGTATTTTTATTGTCGTTTTGCTTGTGTGTTAGTACTGTGGGTTTGCAGAGTGTTTTGTGTTTTGCTTGTCTTTTTATGTACTTTTGTTGTGATTTTCTGTAATTTTGTATATTTTTCTGAGTAATTTTGTGCATTACTGTTGTCGTTTTATTCATTTTTGTAGTAGTTTTTTGTGTTTTTCTCGTGGCCTCCAGTTGCCTGTGTCTGTTGTAGATAGTGTGTGGTGTTTTAATTTGAAAAAGAATAATAGTTAAAAAGGTAATGTTTTTTATAATCAGTACTTTCACCTTTTTTTATTAGTTAATTAGTTACAGCGACCCCGTTTTAATTCCAGATGAACCCAAGGTTGAAAAACACTGCGTTAGATCAAATGTTCTTTGTAGAGAATGAAGACGCTCCATCAGGCTGATCATCACAGGGTTTTGCAGAGAGGGGCGTGGCCTACTGATGCTGCTGATGCTTCTCGTGGCGTTTGATGATCCACGGATCGCCGACACCGGCTGTTTCCCGCGGAGGCGTAGAGTAAATGCGAACCTGAGTGAGATTATGTAACGTAACACGACTGCTGTCAACTCCATCTTGCTCTGTGAGCAGCAGCAGGAATCAGACTCGGACTAGGACGTCTTTTCCCAAGCTGCACCCCTCCTCCTCCTCCTCCTCTTTTCCCCTCTGGCTCTTTCCCTGCTCGCTCCTCCCTCTGCCTCTGCCTTGCTCCTTCACCCTCTTCTCCTCCTCCTCCTCCTCGCCTGTGGATGCCCCCCTCACTGACAGCATGGACCAAGGAGGGGAAGGAGGAGAGGGCTGGATGGAGGACCAATGGGAGAAATGGTGAGCGTTTTCAGTCTTTTTCTCACCAAACATGGCTGTGTGTGACCTTGCAAGTGTGTAAAGAAGAAAAACCTGCTAATATTTGCTCCTGCATCCATCTACCGGCTCAGGACAGGGATGGGATGGGATGCCCTTGAAGGAGGATGAATGAATGAATGCATAAGGCTGTGACTGATGTGATGGTTTAAATCTGCATGTTGGGAGTTTGTTTTCATGCAGCGTTTATTGAAAAGGGAGGGAGGGAGGGTTCTCTGAATCTCTGAGATGGGACGGTCCTGGTCCTGGATGTTTTCCAGGTCTTGTCCTTGCAGGAGGGTGAATGTAATCAATGACTAATGTGTTCATCTCTCAGCAGGAAATATATGAAATATCAGAGGAAATGATGCAGCTTTTGATCACTACAATTACATTTTTCAATTACAATTATGTCTAAGAATATATATATATATATGTGTATATTACAATTATAAATCGTCAATTATGTGATTATAATTGCAGAACACACAATCACATCTGTAGGTTGGACTCATGCACAACCTGTGATGCTGGAATAATTAGTCTCCAAATGAGCTGCATTTGTGGTTTTATCCTTTGTAGTATAAACGTTATTCCACTTTAACAACAACACACTATTATTTATCATTGTCATGGTCTTAATCCAGTTTAGTGTTTGTGCTGCATGTCAACAAAACTGAAGGAAGATCAGGGTTCGTCTCATGAAGGAGAATAATTATTAGTCCATCATGGCCTGAGCCTGAGGTCATGCTGTCCTTCATTAGCCCCAACACACACACACACACACACACACACCTGTCACCTCCCACTGAGGACAAAAAGGCTCAAACATCCATCCTGCTGAGGTGTTGATGTCTGAATTAAAGCAAAAAACTTAAAGTGATCAAAGCCAGTTACACATTTATTACAATGTTATAAGCATAAACTTTTAATTCACTTCTCATGTTGTGTGTTTTTTGAGTTTTTTAGTGGTCCTTATATTTGTTGTTATTTTGTATGTAGTTTTTTTTTTTTTTTTTAAAAACAATTTGTGCATTGTTTTTGAGGTTATTTTGTGTGTTTTTGAGGTCATTTTGTGTGTTTTTGGGGTCATATTGTGTATTGACTTTAGGGCCGCACAGAATTAGAGTAAGGGCCACAAATGGCCTGCGGCCCACCAGTTGCCCATGACTTTTCTACATGGACAATAGTATTTGGCCACCCCTGGTTTTCAGGGTTTAGGCTTCTTTTCTCCAGGAAAGGACAATCTTAAAGAGATAAAATTATAGTTTATCTCATAAATCAATTAATCCAACATCATTTACTCCATAAAGAAAGAAAAAGGTTGAAATTGACATTTTTGCACGTTGCATTATGGGATGTGGAGTCACGGATACAAGTGGAAGTGTTTTTACATCATTCTTATATCATGGGTAATATACCAGGAACTAAAATGGTTCCAAGTGAATCACTGTCCTCTGTGTCTGGAGAAAAAAACAGGAAATCACAGTAAGAATGAAACATTTTGGACAATGTGATGTTTCCAACTTTGTGGGAACAGTTTGAGGACGTACCTTTGTTATTTTATAACATGAGTCAGCACTTGTGTGATGAACTGGAACCAGGCCCTCTCATCCAGCATCAGTGCCTGACCCTATCGATGCTCTACAGAATGAATGAGCATAGGAGATGGATATTAAACAGTTGGAAATTAAGCTTTAGATAAAAATGCTAACCCAAACCTCAGTCGTGACTGTTAGCAGTGCTAGCTGTGTTAGCTGTGGTGTTAGCGTACGTGCTAGGCGCTCAAAGCCACAGTGTTGACATCAGCCTGTTGTCATGACGCTCTGAGCGGTTTTGCTGCGTCTCATTTTCACTGATCATGACACAAAGGATGAGACAGAACTCTGACCTGCTGAGTCATCGCCTGCTGATCCGTGTGTGTGTGACATTTCAATATGGAAACTGTTTTTTTAAAATATTCCAATTTTAACTTTTCTTCTCTTTCTTAAACAACATTTATGTATTAAACAAAAACTCATCCTCTTGTTAATAGTAACCTTTAAAATGTATTAACAAAATAATAATAAATAATTAATAAAAAGATGAATTTGATGATTTGAAACATTACCAAACATGCACCAGGTACCAAATTATTGCTTCTAATAAGTGTGAATATTTGTTGTTCTGCCACACAACCGTTATTGTATTTTAATTTAAAATGATAATCACCCTCTGACTGCACAGTCTTATAGTTGGTATGTGAATTATGAATGAATGATTTTATTTATGAACTTAACATAGTGGGGACTTGTCTGTACAGGTACTTTTGGTGTTATTGGTATTATTATTTTGCTGAATCTGTGGACTGGACTGTTTTGATTCTCAGACTAAAAAGAAAAAGATGGTGATTATTCCAGTAGATCCACATTAGTAAAGGAGTTTAAAGTACATTTTTTTTACAATAATTTAGTTTATGAAACATTTAAAATGTTTTCAAATTATTAGGACGATAAACATTTTTATGCAAAAGCTCTAAAATAAAAATGCTTGGAAAAACCTCCCTTCAAAATAAAAGCACAAGATTGTTTTGTCTTTTCGAGCCGTGACCTGCTGAATTCAGGTCTTTGACCCAGTTAAAATTGTATTGTTCTGTATGTTCTTGGGTTTTCTTATGATGTCCCATGAAGAGTTCCTGAAGTGCGATCATGTGATCTACCCTGCATTTCACACACGACTGGTTTCCTCTGGTGTCTGAGTTCTTTTTTACCCACAGTTCACTGCAGCGAGCAGGTCACTATGTACCATCCTCTCTCTCTCTCTCTGTTACTGGGTTTTTCCTGCAGTTCCTGAATTTGGCCTCATGTCACTGGGTTTGTTCCAATAGTTATTGGGTTTAGTCTGTGTTACTGGGTTTACTGGAGTCACTGGGTTTAGTCTGTGTTACTGGGTTTACTGGAGTCACTGGGTTTAGTCTGTGTTACTGGGTTTACTGGAGTCACTGGGTTTGGTCCGTTGGTTACTGGTTACCAGTCGCTCCAGGGACTGAAACGTTGTTTACGGGGAAGTAATTGAATTCTTCCCTGGTCATCGTTGGTTTTTACAATCATGAGCAGCACGGACGTCTTTCTTCTTCCTGTTGCTGTAAATTAGAGAGGAACAACTTTTATTAATATATCAACATTTACAATATGATAAATCTGAGCTTGAATACAGTAAAGAACAAAGGACTTGTGTGTTTTTCATGTGACTTTCTGTGTTTATTGCTGTTTTGTGCTTTTTTGTTTTATTTTAGGTACTGAGTTTTTTCTGTATTTTCCTTCTCATTTTGTGTGTGTCTTGTGTTATTTTGTGTATTTTTCATAATTTTGTGTATTTTCTTTGTCATTTTGTGTATTTTTCATAGTTCAATGTATTTTTCTTGTCCTTTTCTTGTCTTTTGTTATAATTTTGTGTTTTTGTTATTTTTTATTGTTTTGTATATTTTTTTTATTTTGTGAGTCAATTGTGTAAACTTATTGTCTTATTGTGTAGTTTCCTTGTCATTTTGTGTATTTTTAATTCAGTTTTTGTTACAATTTTTTGTATTTTTCTTGTCGTTTTGTGTGTTTTTGGAGTCATGGTGTGTATTTGACATTTTTTTTGTTTTTCTTCTCATTTTGTGTATTTTTTTTTTGTCATTTTGTGTATTTTTGGAGTCATTTTCCACCACTTACAGCTGGCTGGAAACTTGTCTTGTTAAAACTGAAATAGTCAACGTGAAATGGTGCACTTTTAGTTTGTAAAGACAACATGAATGTGAGACATTCTGATATGTTGTGTGTTTGTGGATAGGGATTCACTAACTTTCTTTCTTTGTTCCTTCCCTAACCTTCCTGTTAACCAGGCTGACCCACGACATCAGCCTGGACGAGTTTGAAGATGATGACCTGTCGGAGATCACAGAGATCACCGATGAACGAGGGATGAGCCTCAACTGTAACGGGCCTGATATGAAGGTAAAGGAACCTTTGAAGAACATGCAGCTTTAAACAGAAATGTCTTCAGGCCTGATTGAAGGAGTTGACAGTTTATGAAAGTTCTATCCTTAGACTCACAGAAGGCCCCAGAATAGGGATCTGAGGACTGGGGGGTGTGGTTCATATTCTTAGTGTTACTAAGGGCTCTGGACCAGCCATGCTGTCTGATTACACAGCCACCATTACAGTAATTTAATCTGCAGGGAATAAAAGCATGAACCAGCTTTTCTGCATCTGCGTTGAACAGAAAACCTTTGATTTATTTGAGTTTTTCAGCTGGTAACTGGCAGACTTAGTTCTAGCTTTGAGGTTGATGATTACTGTGTCATCTGCATATGTATGACAAGAAAAATTGTGATATTCTAAAATCTATGTGCAGTTTGGTTTCAGTTTACCCATTTCTGTTTTGTTTCAGTTTAATAGGCTTTACCTGGTCAGTAAGTACTCAGGGTAGGACGAAACACTGGAAATATCATAATAACGATATGATGTTTTTGTAAAAAAAAAAAATAACCATGACCCCTTCAACTGAATAGGAATATTTAAAAAACACATAAAACAAACCAAATGTAACAATCTGGTGTATATTAGTGTACGATAGATTTTAGAAAACAGTGAGCAAATGTGTAATATATTTCCAAAACATGCATGTGATGGTATATTGAGTCATATTGCAATTCAACTGTTGATTCTCCACCTTTACTTTAAAAGTTCTGAAAACATTTGAAGTGAGAAAGTGACCAAGTAGAATATCAACATGTGCTCATTTGATCCTCACACTCCATTGTTACTGTAAAAACCTCTGGTTAACGAAACCTGAAAGAACGATTCAATAAAATTAATAAGAATCGAATATTAAAGGCGTTGGCAACAAATTGTGTTATCGATTTGTTGCGTCGTGCGATTTATGTCACTGATCGTGACGCAGAGCGTGACTGCAAAACTTTGTCTATAAAGTCTTTTTGTGTGTGCGTGTGTTTGTGCGCATGTGTGTTTGTGTGTGTGCAAGTGTTAGTGCGAGTAGTACGTTAGGATGAGTAGTACATTAGTGCGAGTAGTACGCTATTATGAGTAGTACGCTATTATGAGTAGTACGCTATTATGAGTAGTAAGCTATTATGAGTAGTACGCTATTATGAGTAGTACGCTATTATGAGTAGTAAGCTATTATGAGTAGTAAGCTATTATGAGTAGTACGCTATTATGAGTAGTACGCTATTATGAGTAGTACGCTATTATGAGTAGTACGCTATTATGAGTAGTACGCTATTATGAGTAGTACGCTATTATGAGTAGTATGCTATTATGAGTAGTACGCTATTATGAGTAGTACGCTATTATGAGTAGTACGCTATTATGAGTAGTACGCTATTATGAGTAGTACGTTAGGATGATTAGTACGTTAGGATGAGTAGTACGTTTGTATTTGATTTACTACACAGTCGTTGTTAGTTGTTTTAGGGGCGGGGTTAGCCGGCTGATGCAGGAAGTAGCAGGAGTTTTTATTATGGAAATTGTGAAAGTGATCCTTAATTTAGCTTCTTTATTATTTCTGAACGTTTAGTAACATCATGTTTGAATCCCTTGTGTAGGTGGACTCCTGCTGCTTTCAGACCAAACACTGAGTGCTATACTTGTCCATTCCTCCTCAGGCGTTTGTCCTGTTAGTGTTTTTGTCCTGAACATCTGCTGCATTTAGCTTCCTCCTGCCCCACAGGCAGTGACAGAAACAACCTAATGGCCCCGCGACGTCCTCGCTCTTTAAATAATTCACATATTTTCATGGAAAGTTCTCCCCCTGTCCTCCGTGCACAGACGGTCATCATTACTGCCTGTGAGCGAGAGGGAAAAATGCTGAGACAAGGGAAAAGAAAAGATGGTGATAGTGTTAGATCTCGCCTGGTGAAACCATCATCATCACCTCCTCTTCCATCTGCTGTAACCACGGCAACGGGAGGGAGGAGGGGAGTCGTCACAGCGACGTTAGAGGAGTGGCTGATTGTTTTTCTGACCTCACTGAGCAGTTTAATGTGACCAAAAAACACTGGTTTCATGCTTTTCTCCTGCTTTCTATCCAGGGAGTTAATTATAGTGCGTGCGCGCACGGACAACAAGGAAAATCTTTTGTTTCGATATGTGAAATAAGATTCTGGAACAATGGAAATTAAAGAGTGTACATATATCAAGCAATTTAAAAGAAAATATAAAGAAAATATCTCTGTGTTGTATGACAATTTTGAAAGTGTATTATAATCAAAATCATAAAAAGATGAGACAAAATGAATTTATTAACAGCAGCAATGGTTAGAAAACAGGATGCTGAAAATTAGATTATTTATTTACTGTAATGTAGGGAAAAGGGGTGGGACTAGTACGTTCACCCCCTTTCGAACACAAAGTATGTGTATAAAATAAAGTAATATATGTAATTATTGTTTTGTTTTCTGGAGGGAAGCCGTCTGCATCAAATCTTTTGTTTATTGTCATTTCTTTTGTTGTATTACTGCATTTGCAAGTTGTTCGGAATAAAACAGCAAAATTGTAATATAAAACAAACTTAAGGGTGAACCAAAAAGAAGAAGAAGAATATGTGCACTTTTTGATTAAACTCATTAATGAGGTTGTTCCCCAGCAAAGGCTCTAATTCAGTATTGATCTTCCTGGATGAAGCCAAGCACTCACCGCTCTTTAAAGCTCTAAGGTACAGGTTATGCTTAAGACACACCGCTGCTGTTCAGTAAATATTTTCACTATAGCCTTTGTCATTTACCACAAGCTAAAGTGTGTGTGTGTGCGTGTGCGTGCGTGTGTTGTTCGGTAAACAAAAAAGGTTTACATCTTTTTCTTTTTTTTTCTACTTTTACTATTTTTAGATCAACCCAAATCAGTTGTTATATGACTGAAAAAGCTGCTAAATGATCCTGAATGCTTCACCTCCTATAGAGTCAATGAACTAAAAGGGGCGATTTATGTCACACACACACACACACACACACACACACATCAGCTTTAACATGTTTCTGATCAATAACTGACATAAATAAAACATCAGAGACTTCAGGACGTGGGAAACACTTCATGGATTGAGGGAATATAAAAAATATATAAACTTTTCATTTATTTGAATGAACCAGAAGTTCTGAGTAACTGATGCTAATATTTTAGATGATGCTAAAATATATTTCCCCAACCTTCAGTTCAGAAGATTTGTTTTTATTTCTTATGGAAAGTTTCTAACTTGGAAAATTCCTGGACTTTTTTAAGCCATAGTTGAAATTTTATGTTTTTTAATTTATTATTTTGAATGGATAATACTATTTTTGTTTAGATATGATACAGTTATGTATTTAAAATGACTGGTTAATTTTGATGATTATTCCATGAAAAGTTTCCTAGTTTTTAAACTGTAATCTGTATTTCTTCTTCTTCTTTTTGTGGTTCTGTCAGTGTTTGCCCTGCTCTCATTGGACGAGAGCCCAGCATCACAGCAGCATCCTTTCACCTCCTTGTATCCTAGCAACAGGAGGCAGGACAGCCTTAAAGGGCCAGTAGCGGTTATTGCTATGAAAGAAAAGGTGATGGGAATGAATGAGGTGCAGGGACAACCTGAGCTCTGTGTTTATGTAGAATGATGAACGGTGTTGGAAACATAAAGGAGGAGGAAACAGCAGCAAGTCCTCATAGTGGAGTTATCTATGGAAGGCTGTATGTTGGATCAATGATGGATGTAACCCGACATCCATCCAGAGCAGCAGATCTATTATTACAGCGTTGTGTAGACATTGGATACGAGCGTTTGTAGCAGGACTCACCCAAACATTAGGAGGAAGACAGTGTAATATTATCTTTAAATCAATGTTCTGCTTCTCTCTGTCCTCCAGAGGAATTCCTTTAGTTTTCATCCTAAAGGAGAATTCTGTGACAGAGCTGTCAAAGTTATTTTAGTTTCAGGGGCCAAATATAGTTTGATCACAAGTAGGCTGCAGATTTAAAGTGGGTAAAAACTAGTATTTAACATTATTGTGCCGTACTTTGCACTCCCATGTATAAATGATATGTAAAGTATGTAAGGCACTGATAATATCTAAACAATGAGATGTTGTGACAGATTTTGTGTAATTGAGAAGAATCTTGTGTGATTGTTTGTGAAAAAGACTGGAGAGTAATGTCTGCAATTTGCTTTTAAAAATGAATGCAGTCGTGTGATACAGGCTCAAAAAATCATAAGGTTCGGGCAAATATTTTGAAGTTTTAATTAATTTGTGTATATTGGAGAGACTGAGAAATCTGCAACCGACATTTGGTGATTTACATGATGATTCATGATTTGTTTTATTATTATTTTCTCTTATTCTTATTTCTCTTTCTTTTATCAGAGTGGTGGCCACAAAAATGATCAATAATTCATGTCAGCGTTTAGAGTAATAATCAGTCAGAGCATTAATAAAGGGCAGAACAGAGGTTGTTTTATTATCGTTTTATATCTTTTTCTCAAATGTTGTGCCTTGTTAATGTATTTTTGTTGTTTTGTGTGTTTTGGAGTCATTTTGTGTATTTTTAATGAAAAGTTGTGTATTTTTGGAGTTAGTTTGTGTTTTTGGAGTAAAGTTTTTTTTTTTATTGTCATTTTGTTTTGTGTATTTTTTTGTTACTTGTGTGTTTTTTTGAGTAATTTTGTGTATTTTTCATGCCATTTTGTGTATTTTTCATGTCATTTTGTGTATTTTTCATGTCATTTTGTGTATTTTTCATGTCATTTTGTGTGTTTTTGGAGTAATTGTATTTTTGATGTAAAGTTGTGTATTTTTGTTCTGTTTTTGGGGTACATTTGTGTATTTTGATTGTCATTTTGTATGATTTTGTAGTTTTTTTGTGTTTATGGACTTATTTACGTATGTGTGTTTTTTCAGTTATTTTGTGTATTTTTGTAGTAAAGTTGTGTATTTTTGCTGTCATTTTTTGTATTTTTGTAGTAAATTTGCATTGCCTGGGATGTCTCTCCCTCTGGATCATCTGTATCTTTGATTATTATTGGTTTTTATTTCTAGTTTTCACCTTCTTTGACTCTTGTGCTTATTTTTAGATCGAGTTAAAGGATGTTTGAGTTATTAGAATTAACACATTTTACTGATTGGACTCTAAAGGAGTAAATATGTTAAACCTGCCAATGTCTGGCAGCTTTAGACTTCCTGTTTATGTTTGTTGATTCTAATCTGTGTGTTGTGTTTAGAAACACGGCTCAGACTAAGACGAGGCTAAAGATCTTAACGAGATTAATTTGTGTGTGTGTGTGTGTGTGTTTCCCTCTCTCTCTCCTTCTCACTCAGCGCTGCACTGAGAAGGAGAGTCTTTAAAACTTTCAGAAGCAGTTTAATACTTCTTTGAATATTTATTCTTGTTAATGTTGATGCAGTTTAGAACAGAAACTTCAACAGTTTGTTGCTTAATGCACATCTGACATCATGTTATTTTCCTCTGTTAATTTATGTTCTGGGGTTGTGTTGGAATGGACTATTACTCATGGTTTCTTTTTGTGTTTAATACTATAATTACATATATTTATACTCAATAATCCTGTTAATAAAATATATCTTCAGTCAGGCCAATTTACCCCCCTCCCCTCTGTGCTCCATCTCACTCATATGCATGCTCACAGCTGCTGCAGAAGAGGAGCTCAGCTCATCACTATTGTGTAGAAACGTTGTTGTCTCATGTGTCATTCAGCAGTAAATAAACAATAAACTTTACCATTATATATGTTAAAAAAACGTGACCAAAAACTCTGTTTTAACTCTGTCAGCGGTGACGCGCTTTCAGTGTGAGCTCGTGCATGCGAGGGATTGAGAACGAGCAGGGAGACAGAGAGACGTGATTGGTTAAAAATAAACGGTTTGTTTTTTTTCCATTGGTCAAAATTATTACAGATTTACAGCTGCCACAGTTTGTCGTTGTTCCTTTTTCAGAGAACATAAGATCTTAATTTCTGTTAGGATGTAAAGACAATATCAACCAAAAACTTAAAAAGTGTATCTAGAGAAAATCACCTACGCTAGCTTTAAAAATAAACTGTTGACAGTCGTGGCTTTCAGGAAGAAAATGTATCAATAGACTTTGAAAAAGGCATTCACATTTGCATGAAAGATTTTAAAAAGTGTATTTTTGGTTTAAAATAATTATATCATAACAATGGTAATGAATGTAGTATTGATTAGAACATGAACTTAAACTACAAGGGTCAGTCTTAGTTCTTCATACATCTATCATCTCCAAAGGCTGATACATAAGACAAATCATGGTTGGATTGTAAGATTAGATTGAATTAATAAACTACTAGGATGTGGTTTAATGTTTAGGATGTGATGGTTTTAAATTTGAATAGAAGACCATTTATTTATTATTACAGTAGCATTAGGCAATATAAATATGCATATTATGTATGGCTTTTAATGAACAAATCATTCTGATAGGTTGAAACTAGCCTGCAGACACAAATAAATAATGTATAACATGAGCTAAGGGGTACATAGTGCAATAACATTTGGGAAACACTGTTCTGTGTCAAAATGTTTCTATTTTTGATGATTGTGTTCACCAGAGGTAGGCAACTCTTGATATAGTTGTAAATACTTTATCCTGGTTAAACCAAACTGACTCGGAAATATTGACACCACTTTTTTGTTTTTTTTTTTTACTGTGGTCGGTGTTAAAGACAGGAAGTTGTTTATGGAACTCACCATGGAGATAGAGTTCTTTTTTTATTCCAGTGGGCGGAGCCTATTGGCCAGTGCCTTTCATTTCAGACTTAGAATTTAGCTATATCATTGTCAGCTGCAGATCACTGTAGCACACAGACAAAAACCAGTGGGACAAACCTATCAGATATTTAACCATGACTACATCACAGCCACCTACATCTCCTGATATGCTGACACACAAAGTTGATCCAGAGGAGAATGATAATATTGGCTTTGACGCAGCTTTGGAAGGGGTCAAGTTTCTGCTTAACGAAAACATCAACCTGAAGTCTCAGATCGCTGACCTCGTTAATAATCAGGTGTTACTGGAGGAGGAGGCTCGTAAATTAAAAGAGCATACGGTCGACACAGAACATCTGGAGCGGAAGGCGAACAAGCTCAAGATCTTCCAGCGAAAGCTACTAGTGTGTAGACGCCAACTGATGGCCCAGCATGAGAACAAGAAGAAGGAGATGCTTCAAAAAGAGCAGGAGCTTCAAAAACAGAAGGAAGATTTCAATCTGAACTTTGAGCAGAAGTTTCAGGAGTATCTGAGTTCTAAACATCAGAAGCATCAGCAGCTGCAGCTGGAGGAGCAGATGTTGGGGCTTAAGATTAAGGAGTATCTGGGCTCTAAAAGGCAGAAGAATTTCCAGAAGCTACAGCTTGAGGAGCAGATGATGGAGAAGGAAATTCAGAAGTACCTGAGCATCAAAGAGCAGAAGCGACTCCAGCAGAAACAGTTGCTAGAGTCGCTTGAGGAGAAGGTTCAGGAGCGTCTGAATATCAAAGAGCTGATCGTGGAGGAGAAGGAGCAGGAGAATCTCAGCTTCCAAAAGCAGGATGAGAAAAAGGCGGGCTCTCCATGTCAACGGTTGATCAAGTGGTTTAAGCGTCTTTTAAATTAATAGTTCAAATCGGTTTGGTTCGATTTTGAAAGTCAAAGGCGGGGAAAAAATACCAATTTTTTCTCAATTTTATCGGCCATGCTGATTATTGGTGTGATGTGCTGACATTGGAAAGCCTTTGGGAATTAAAGCATGTTGTAAACCAAGTTTATTTACAACCGGCCGAACACATGTGACTCTTTCTCCGTTCAATTGGATTATATTTTATTTCACACTCAAATAAACCTTTTTCTGCATTTATGAATTATTCCTATTATTTCTCTCTGCATTGAAGCACTATTATAATCACAGTTGATATCATTTACACAAATGTCCATTTTACATATTTTCACAAAAATATACTTATTAAATTCAGTATAAAACCAAAAAAAAAAACATTCCTTCACAATCATATCATCTAACTGTATCACCAGTCATGTATATATTCTTGTTTAAACACCTTGTTTTTAACCTCTTATTTAAGAGTGTACATTTTGTCACAACTAAACATATTTTAAGTATTTAGTTAATATAACAGAATAACCTTATATGCAGTTATTGATTTACTCACGCACTATTGACTTAAAACTTATTAACAATCAGAAATATGACTAACTCCTGGCTTGTCACCAAACCCATGAACTCTAACCCACACCACCAGTCTCAGTTTAAGTACAGGCCTTAAACCAAGGCTGCAGATGTAGCACATTTGTATCCATACATTAGCATTAGCTTAAACCACCAAACAATGTATTGCACTCACACATCAGAATTCACACATAAAGATAAACCCACAAATACAATATTGTACACATGCAACAACCCACAAATGACCAGGAGCCAAAAGAAATAGACTTATAAAGTATACAATTACTACAATGTTGACCGCCATTTTGTTTACTCTCCTCGTCACGTAGCATGAAACTTACATTTCTACACACATTTACACATTTTAGCTAACAGGCTACATATCACTGGAGTACCATGTTGTGTTATAAACACCTGTAATCACCTAAAAGGTGAGAAACTAACCTGTAAATGTGGAAAAGACACAGCAAAGCTGGACACATGTGACTCTTTCACCTTTCAATTGGATTATGAGGCACGACCGGTGCAAATTACTTAGAGACTCAGTGACGTTTCAGGTCAGTGTCACCATCTAGTGTCCGTTTCACAGCATGACATGGTAAAGTAAAATTTAAAATTACAACTACAATAAACTTAAACAGACTTTTCAGGGGATGGAGACCAAAAGAAAAACATGTCAAAACACAAATTTTGTGTGTATCACACTTGAGTATTATTTAAAAAAATTATAGAAAATTGAGGCAGTTGTGTGTGTTGACTCTTTTATTGGCTTTTTATCCAGTGGGCTGGACACGTTTAAGTTAGCATTATTGGTTTAGATCAGTGTTTCTGAAATGGGGGTACGCAATGGCACTACAGGGGTTACGAGAGAGAGAGTTTGGCCACGCGATCCAATGGAGAGATAATTGACAGAGAGAACATGTCATGGTTTGGTCCTGGAGGATTTCTGCCTGACACTGGTGCAGAAGGACAGAACTGAAGAACAGGGCCAGGACTAAATAGGGAGGTTGACACAGGACAGGCAGGTGTCAGCTGATGTATTTAGGGGTTACCAGTAGTGATCGACCGATTCATCAGCCGGCCGAATTAATCGATTTTTGTGTGTTTTACGTGTATCGGCATCGGCCGATGCGCGCTGCTGCGTTTGCCCATCCACTTTATGAACAGAGCGGCTGCCATAGGCTGCTCCGTGTAGCTGGAGACGGAGGCTGCAGAGCCCCTCCCCCCACTAGCAGAGCATGAAAGTAGCTCTTCAATCCCAATGGCAGGTTTTAAACTTTCAAATTCAATGAAATTTTTTTCAATTCAACTTTATTTATATAGCGCAAGATACAACAAAGTATACTCAAAGCGCTGAACAAAATTTAAAGTTCATAGTAAGAAATAAAGAACCCAACAAGATTCACATGAACAAGCACTTAGCGACAGTGGGAAGAAAAAACTTTTTTCCTTCTTTTAACTGTTACGTTAACTTATCTGTTCTGTGGGTCCACGTGTTGTCGCACTTGTTAACGAGCAGCTGGCCGGAGGGTGGGTGTGTGTGTGTGTGTGTGTGTGTGTGTGTGTGTGTGTGTGTGTGTGTGTGTGTGTGTGTGTGTGTGTGTGTGTGTGTGTGTGTGTGTGTGTGTGTGTGTGTGTGTGTGTGTGTGTGTGTGTGTGTGTGTGTGTGTGTGTGTGTGTGTGTGTGTGTGTGTGTGTTGATGGTAAGTGAAGCTGACTCTACTGACCCACTGTCTGATCTGCTGACATTCCCACGTGTTGCGTCTTTGGATCTAAACACAGTTTCTGTTTTAAAGGCGTGACTGGATTTAATGTTTTAATGTAAGAATGTGATGTTATTAGATCAGCTATTATATAAATGTGTGTTCTTGGACTTCATTTTTCTAACTAGAAAGCGTAGAAACCACAGAACGGACTGACTGTTGCACATTTTGAGTAATAAGCGACTTCTTTAGACTTGACAAGGCAGTCATCAACTTTTCAGCTTTTACTGTTGTTTTTAATCTACTATGAACGGCTACAATGTTTACTCATATTTTATTCTAAGATGTTTTTTTCAGTGTTTAATCTGAGTGTAGGTCGTAATAACTTTTATTACTTTTGTACTGATAGAGTTTTTGTGACTTCTGCTTTTTCTGTATTTTTTTTTCCCATTCTAATATCGTTGATTTAATCTAATTCATCTTTTGTTTTAATGCTTTGTGAAGCATTATTGAGTTGTGAGAAAATGTCCTGAAAAATACAATTTGTTACTGTCATTTAATACCGTATTCTTAGTTTCATTATTATAATTCTAATTATTATTCTTAATATATTTTCTTATTTCTGTTAATGGTTTTATCATTATTACTATTCATTATTATTTATATTACTGTTAAACTAGTTGCTAGATATTATCGTTGTTATTTTTATAAATAATAAATTTGTCATTTTCTGTAAATATTATCATAAGTATTACTACTACTGTTATTACTTTTATTATTATTATTATCACACATTCACACTCTTTAACACACACACACACACACACACTCTCTCTCTCTCACTCTCTCTCTCTCCTGAATCATGGCTCTCTCCTCCAATCGGTGCAGGGCCGTGTGAGGCGAGGAACCAATGGTGTGTCGGGGAGGGCGGAGCTTGGCGCCGTCGGCCACCTCCAGGCAGAGATGCTGCATTTGGAGCTCATCGACGGGGCAGACGGTTGCCGTGGCGACAAGGAGTCCTCCAAGGCGTCCGCCATCATCACAGCAGCTCCGGCTGTCACCAAGGAGCCGGTGGCACCTGTTACCATGGAAACGTACCGGCCCAAGAGACCCACGACCCTTAACCTCTTCCCCATTGTGCCACGCACTCAGGTATTCAGCTCACACACACACACACACACACACACACTGCTCCTCTCCGACGGGACTCGTCCTCAGACCTGAACAGAAGTGGTGTGTGTGTGTGTGTTGTGTGTGTGTGTGTGTGTGTGTGTGTGTGTGTGTGTGTGTGTGTGTGTGTGTGTGTGTGTGTGTGTGTGTGTGTGTGTGTGTGTGTGTGTGTGTGTGTGTGTGTGTGTGTGTGTGTGTGTGTGTGTGTGTGTGTGTGTGTGTGTGTGTGAGCTGAATACCTGTGTGTGTGTCCGTCCATCATCAGGGAGGACATTTCAATGTTCAATTACAATTCAATTTTGATTACAATAATTGGCATTTTTTCCAGTTACAATTAAATTACAATAATGTTTTATCCTCAGAAAGTCAATTACGTTCTCAATTACTAAAGTTCAATTACAATCAATCACAATTACTGAGCCTGAAATAAATAACCTAATAAAAGTTAACCTTCCTGTTGTGTTAGCTTTCTGTTAGCATCTCTAATGCTAACAGGTCCTAAATCAGCTGTAAAATACACTAAAAACAATTATCTATCATCTCATTTATTTCCTATCTATTGATTACCTTGTTAGGCTCCCTAATCAATGAAAATATAGGTTTTAATGTTTATGGTGTGGGTGTTTGAACCTTTTTTGTGTCAGTATATCCCTAGATTTAAATTAATTTAAATGGTAAGATGTGTGAAAGCTTGATATGAAACATATTTTTATAATTGTTAACTACATATGTGTAGAACTGTACATAGAACTGTAACATGGTTCAACAGTTTTGCGTTAAATTATAATTGACAATTTTTATAAAACATTCAGTATTTCAGCAGCTTTGTTTTGATATGGCCAGGATTGCTCCAGGACCAATGAATTTAAAGTTGCTCATAAAAACAATGGTGGATGAACACCATAAACAAACCAAATCAAAAATGGTGTCAACCCTCCTTGTCTGGCAAA
This sequence comes from Gouania willdenowi, assembly GCF_900634775.1. Classification (NCBI taxonomy): domain Eukaryota; kingdom Metazoa; phylum Chordata; class Actinopteri; order Blenniiformes; family Gobiesocidae; genus Gouania; species Gouania willdenowi. The sequence continues at coordinate 44,495,878 of NC_041046.1, forward strand.
GAAACAGAAGAATGAAGTAAAGTAATGAGAAGGAAGTAAAACGGTTCTTAAATGTAAAAAATGTAGCTTCTAAAATTGCAGTCTACCTTCGTATCGTAAATTTAGCGTAAAAACAGGAGGCATTTAATGTAAGTTGCGGCGAAACCATAAAAAAGAATAGATTCTACTTCCTCTGTGTCAGCACAGATATATGCTGTCCTCGCCCAATCACTCATGAAACTTTTGCGTTTCGGCGTCGTCTTTTCTTTTTTCTACAGGATTACCAATGTGGGATTGGTAATGTAATGTGTGGAACTTTTTGAAGTTCAAGTCAAATTACCATTTCTCAACAAATCCATTGGAGTCAAAAGCAATCATCAATTCCAACCTCTAACATTTTTTCGTCTGCAAATTCTACGTTCGATTTATTGATTTATGAGGCCTACTCTGTCTTTATCTGTGTTGTTAAAACTCTTAGAGATTTTCATCGACTGCTTAAAAGATAAAACATAACAGGAGTTATTGGTGGGCTTAGTGTTTCATACGACAAGCACAAACTCAGTCAGCCTTATATGAAGATACACAACAAATTTGTGTAAGAGGGAAGAAGCAGGCAATAACAAATCCATGTTCATATCAAAAGTGCAAATTCAAACTGTCACAGATGGAAACAAAAATCAACCGCAGAATCAGATTGATGAGGATGGAAAGACATCAGACTTAAGACGATCCACCCACAAACACAGTTTAAGCACAAGTTCTGATGAACTACGGCCTGGTACGTCTCTGCGCCAAATAGCACGTACCACGTTCCCGAGAATTCAGTCAAATTACTCGGTTCCACCGAGTAAAAAGATCTCCGAGAGGCTCTTGACATCCGCTCATAAAATATCCATGTCAAATTACAGCCAGATTCAGCGAGCATTAATGGAGGAGAAGTCATTGGAAAAATGGGGCCCCCCTGGCGCCACCGTGGAGTTATGGGCCCCATTCATATATTGGTATGTCGCAATATTTGACTCACAAATAAATGAGAAAACAACTTTAATGGAAAACAACAAATAAAGGGGGGGGGGTTGAAATGATATATCACACGACTATGTTCCCATAAATTTGGAAGTTACCGGAAATGGGGGGTGGGCCCCTGGGCCCCAAATCGAAAATCGGGCTTCGAGCTTTGATGCGTACACATCCATAGATTATATCGACCAAATTTCAGCCCGATCCGTTGACGAATAACAGAGGAGAAGTGATTTTAACTAGTGTACACAACAACAACAAGAACAAAGTAAGGGCGTTCTGAGTCCGGTAGCCCCGCTTAAGAAGTTTAATGATGAACCTTTAGAAATGATATATGATCATAGATCTCGGTCAGTCAGTCAGTCTGACATTCATTTAAAAGTGTAAGACCACATATGCAGACATTGGAAAAACATGTAAATAAGTAAGATATATATATATACAATATATAAATAATTATTGACTGGGGAAACATGTTGATTTTTTATATTGTCACAATAAAAAACATTGTGTTACATTGTAAATTGACATTTTTTCCTTCCCTTAGTTAGTAAATATACGCACTTTTGTTCCTGAAAGTCTTCAACTACACCAGAAAAGACACAGGATTGGCTCTTAAAGCCGCTCGTTTGTAAGCTGTTCATCATTACACAGAGCGCTGAGATGGTTTCTGCCAGGTGGCACCCAGAATGTAGCCACGATGGATGCCCAATGACTGTTATCTTCATCTAAATGTTGTTGAAACTGGATTGGAAAGCAGCGTGTTTTCATTAATTCACTTCCACACATTACGATCAATGTTAAAACTCAGTCCTGGAGGGTCACAGGCCTGCATGTCTTAGATCATTTTCGATGTTTCTTCATCCTGCGCCACAATAACAATGTAAAGGAGCAGAACTGCAGCCCTCCAGGACCAATGGTTGGACATCCTCTGGTTTAAAATGACAAATTAATTGATTACGTGTAAACCAAGGCGTTATGCAGCGTTCAGACATATCGTACAATAGACGAGCAGAACATCCATCGTATTCACTCTCTGGTGCATCCTGTCAGAACGATCCACCAGCAGCCCTACATTCATCCTCCTCTGTGTGTGAGAGATGTCACAAACACTTCACGTAAAGGAAATAATTGTCCTCAAAGCTTTTTGTTACGCTTTAGGGACGTTGTTTGTTCTAGTTATGCAACAGCGACGAACGAGAAAAATGTTTCCTTGAAATCATGTTAGCGTGAACTGTGACCATCATCATCATCATCATCACTGTGTGATAAAATTCCTCCTTGGCTGAAGAAAGGCTTTAATATTCATAATCCAATGGTTATTTTAATTATTTACTGTATGTTTAAACGTCAGGATTGTGTCTTTAGTTTTTATGGATTAAATAAACCACACTTACAGCGGTGCTACATACAGAGCCCAGTGAGGGACATGGATGAGATAAAAAGGGGGGGGGGGTAATTATCTCTATATAATAACTTGTGGCCCGAGTGAATAAGTTGAGGCTCGAGGTTAGAGCTGCTCGATTATAGAAAAAAATGATAATGACGATTATTCAAATGATTATTTGTCAACCAAAAAGGTATTTATTTTATGTACAAAAAAAACAAAATATATTCTTTAAACATAAATAAAATCCTTCAAACACTAAAATCAAGTATGTTCACTTTAGCACAAAATAAAACACTTCACTACATGTGACGTGTCTTTGTTCTAGATCTTCATCATCAAACCCAAAGTGTTCCCGTAGAAGACCATTTAACTTACCACTTGTTTACCAGCGTTTCTGCTGCATTTCTGCTGCCATGTTTCAGACCTTTAGCAACTACTTTCCTCGTGTTAGCCTGCAGGCTAGCGTTAGCTTTGACAGGGGCGGGGTGGAGGGGAGGAGCTTGCATGTGCATGGATTAAACAACTCAAAGTTAGTATTAATAACATGTGTTGCCAAGCTTTATTATTTGTAGATGACGGAAATAGTGGATTAGTGAATAAAACACATGTAAAATAAATAAATAAACATTTTTTTTTCCTTTTTTGTTGATTATGTTATTTTTGTAATTGTTGGGTATAATAATTGAAATTGTAATCAAATTTCGATTAATTGAGCAGCCCTACTAGACATAGTAACCCAGGGCCTGAGATATTCAGCGGTTTAAAGTAGAATGCCTGTTTACATCACGTAATACGGTAAAGCCGTCAGGAGCAGACGGGAGCTTCATGGTGCATTCAAGTACACCTCAAATCACACTAACAGTACTGTACAGGTGTATTGTACCAAACAAATGATTGAAAATGTACTCCAACACATTGTGGTTCTACAGCCTCACATGTGACTGTGTGCTACAGACAATGGCACAGAGGTACCTGAGCGTCTGTAGTCTGAACAAGAATGTGTTGGAGTTTGCTGAAAACAATTCGATTTTATTTTTTGCATTTGCACTTATTTATCACCCTGAGGTGCACCTGAACGCATCACCGTGTGTTAAACTAACTTATGCTTGCAGCTTTTCTCTTTTTTTCAGAATATTTTGAAATATTTAAATGCATATATGTGGAACTAATTGAACTTTTCTAAAAACTTCATAATGATGATAATAATGATAATAATAATAGTAAAAAAATACATTGTAATGCTTGAGTATTTAATGTAAACAAAATTTATTTGTAATAATATAACAATGAGAACTAAAGTTTGGACTTTAACACATCCATTGTGATTAATTACATTAATTCCTCGTCTTCATCAGTTCCTCTGTTTATTTCATGATATTCACAGATATTCTAACTATTTTTATTTTGTTTTACAAAAAAATCCAGAAAAGCATTAATATATCTTAGTCAAATGTAAGTTAGTGCTTTGTGAACAACGTCATCATAATATTCTTTATTCATATCATGCATTATGTTAGCACTCAGTGATAGAAATAATAAACACTATTTAGTTGTTTCACATCATACATTGTTTTTATTGATTCAGTCATAAACCAAAATACATTTAAACTGAGAAAAGGTTGCTTCAAATTCTCATGTCAAAATATTGTTAGGCCATTAATTTAGAGATGAATCAATTACAATCTCTTATTTAATTAATTTTATTACTCGAGTCCCACCAGTAAATTATAATACTTGAGATATGAATGTAAACATTACTGTATATGTAATATTATGATAATTCAATGACAATGGGTTTATTGAATTTATTGTTGCCATTTTACCAATTTTTTAATATAAAGCAGTCATGGGCAACAGGCGGCCCGGGGGCCACATGCGACCGTCAGTTCAGTTTGCTCGGCCTGCAAAGTCGGTGCACAAAACGACTCCAAAAGAACACGAAATGACACAAAAGGAGGAAAAAAAGGGGTGGGTGCATGAATCCATATTCATACCTCTGAATTTTTATGAGCGTACGTTTGCATTTTCCAAGTTTTTGTACACGAGGCCCCTGGCCCGTGTCGCTCTAACCACGCCGCTGATTCACTCGTCACCATGACAACAGCAGCAGCTCTGTTTCCGCCTGTAGACGTAGATGAACTGTGAGTCATGGTTGGTGGGTGGACATGAGGAGGAGGACTTGGTCTTTTTTAGGCTTTGATGACGTTCCCTGGAGTTTCCCATGATTCTTCTCCGTTCTGTTCAAATGAGTTTAATTTAGTCACTCAATCACAGACAGAGAGAGCAACATTTAACACAAAAATGTGATTATATCTGATCCTTTAATTAATAAAGGAATTCTGATTCTGACGCCACGTTATCAACTTTTTTTCTATTGTTTGTGTTTTTGTGTGTTTTTGGTGTCAATTTATGCATTTTTGTTGCAATTTTGTGTTCTTTGAGTCTATTTTTGTATTTTTGTTGTGGTTTTGTATATTTTCGTTTTTTGGTTTTGGAGTCGGTTTGTGTGTCTTTGTTAAAATTGTGTGTTCTTGGAGAATTTTTTCTGTTATTTTTGTTGTCATCTTGTGTGTTTTTGAGTGAAATTCCCCATTGTGGGATTAAAAAAGTATCATCGATAATCTATTGTAAAATCTGAGCGTTTGACCCACAACATTCACGCTCTGTGTGACACGTTTGTCTCTTTAAATTCACACCAAGGAGCTTGGGACAAAAGAGTAACTGCTCATTGAGCTGAATGAAAGCTTTGTGTGTGTGTGTGTGTGACATGAGAACAAGAGAGAAACACACACACACACACTGTGAGTTCCCAGCGCTCACTTCCCTTTCCTTCTTCTCTCTGATTCCAGGACACACTGAACAACAACTCGTTTGGGAAGAAGTTCAGCTGGCAGGAGAAGGTGTCGGGTTCATCGTCTCCTCTGAAACCAGGTGAGCTCTTCTTTGATTGGACACTTTTAACCACTAGTTCACTGCGCTGGGATCCAGTGTGTTGGTCCAGTTGGTGTCATTAAGTTTACCTGTGACTCTCAGTGAGTGTGACAGGTTGTGTGTGTGTGTGTGTGTGGCCATGATTCCCACAGACGGACAGTGATGAGGCTTAGCTGCTGATGGAGCTGTTTGTCTATGCTGTGTGTGCGTGCTTGTGTGCGTGTGCGCTCAGGCTTAAAGCTCGCTACCAGCCATCATTGCTGATTCAAAGCACAGGCAGTGATTAGTTAAAGCTAATAGTTTACAGGATTCCCGCAGATCCTTAAAAAGTCTTCGAAGCATTAAATTCATGAATCTAAAAATAATTATTAGTGAATTAGTGACGATACACGAGGCATCCAGAGATTTATGCTTGTACTTTTATCATTTGTAACATTTAAACTTCATTTCTATTGGATATTTCAGCTTTTTAATCTTATAAACCCTTTATCTTTCAGCCATTCTTCAACTGATTTAGAACCTTTAACATGTTCAGCAACTACTTTCAGTCCATTTCAACTTTTTATCAACCTTATTGCTATCGTTCAGCTATTGCTAAGTTAATGCTTAGCTAATGCTAGCTTAATGCTAATGCTATTGCTAGGTTAGTGCTAATGCCATTGCTAGGTTAATGCTAGCTAATGCTATGCTAATGCAGTGCGACACGGGCCAGCACCTGCATCCTCACTTGCATTTTCGTCAGGAAATGTAAATATTCTAGTTGTCATTAAAATGTCTTAAATCAATGTTTCAAAAATTTTACATTTGAACTCATAATAAGTATGATTTTCTGATTTTTAACGTTGGTTTTTTAAAAAATGTATAATTTACCGTAACATTGCGCATCACAACAGCAAAACCAACTACAAAACATTGGCGTGGTTGCAGACGTGCTTTCAACAACATGAGGAAATGTAAATTTAATGAAAATTACCTGTCCAACAAAGATTTTTCTTAATGGTTTTTATTTTTTGTATTTCTGGCGATTTTTATAGTCATCTTTTGTGTTTTTGGAGTGATTTTGATTATTGTTTTATTTGTGTATTTTCCTGTCATTTTGTGTATTTTTGTGTGTTTACTTTGGAGGCTACCGTCTGCGCTAGACACTGGAAAAAATTAACACTAACCCTATGTAATTGATGCCATTTTTTACTTTATATTTGGTCCTAAATTAAATTTTAAATGCCAATTAAAAGTCCTACAAAGTCTTGAATTTGATTTGATTAAAGCTGAAGGAACCCTGGTTTAGTCATGAAGGAACATAAACAAATTAGAACCAATTTTTATAGAGAAAATACTTTTGGGCAAATAAAGAAAAAAGTCGAAATAGCCAGAATAAAGTTGAAATTTCAAAAACCAACTCACAATACAATATTGTATTACTAAAGTCAAATGTACGGAAGGTGAAGAGGACCAATTCACCATATACGATAACGGTTTCCATCGTGTGTGTGTGTGTGTGCGTGTGTGTGCGTGTGCGTGTGTGTGTGTGTGTGTGTGTGTGTGTGTGTGTGTGTGTGTGTGTGTGTGTGTGTGTGTGTGTGTGTGTGTGTGTGTGTGTGTGTGTGTGTGTGTGTGTGTGTGTGTGTGTGTGTGTAAACTTTTCAAACATTAACACTTTAAATGCTGACTCATCCATCAGAGATCACACCAGTGGATCGTTCTGCCTGGGATTATGACGTAACACGTTCGTCACCATCTCCTGGTTTTTGCTGAGTCATGTGGGATTTGGACGTAATAATCCTGGTGATGGTTGTCTAACCGTTCTTCTTCCTCTGCGTGTGCTGCCATGTCATCGTTTGTGTGCGTCTCCTGGATCATGTGCGTTAACGACCTCTGTGTGTGTGTGTTTGTGTGTGTGTGCGTGGCTGTGTGTGTGTGTGTGTGTGTGTGGCTGTGTGTGTGTGTGTGTGTGCTCCTGGTGTGTGCCCTACTACCTACAGGTGACCTGACCCCCCCACGGGAGCACAGCTGCCTGAGTGACGAGGACAAGCTGCAGGGAGGGGGGGCGGAAACCAAAGACAGGGGGACGTCCACCGACAGGCCACGCAGCAGACACGTGCACGGCTCGTGCACGGGGGCGTCCGCCCGCTCCAAGCTCCAGGAGAAGCCGCCCGCGCCGCCACCCCCCCCTCAGAACTACACCCCGGCCCCCCTGTACCCGGCAGGAAAGGGGATCCGGTTCCAGACGGACGTGGAGGTGGAGCCTACGGAGGAGATCTACCTGACCCCCGTCCCCCTGGACCGCCCCTTCCTCTCCCAGCAGACAGAGCAGGGCCGCATGTCTATCAGCTCAGACACGGAGGGCCCGCCCCCCTACCAGCCCCTCCCCGACCAGACCAACCCCTGCATTTTTGAGGAAGACGAGGTCTATGCCCCTCCTCCGTCGTATGCCTCCTGTGTGGAGTCCCTCATCACCCCCCCGGGGGTCCAGGCTCGCTCCTCCCTTGCTCTGGACCTGAGCCTGCGGGGGGCCGGGGGGGTGATGCTGAGGGCCGGCTCCTCTGTGGAGTACGTGGACGCCACCGATGACAGCTACTGCGGCGAGGACGACGACGACGTGGACGGGTTCTTAACGTGTGTAGCCAAGGTGGACGGGGGCTGCAGCAGGGCCTCCCCCCCACCCAGGACTTCCATGACCTCCGAGGCCAGCGGGTTGTCGTACGACGCCGTTAAATACACGCTGGTGGTGGACGAGCACGCTCAGCTGGAGCTGGTCAGTCTGAGGCAGTGCTACCATGGATTCAGCGACGACAGCGACTCAGCAACCGTCTACGACAACTGTGTCTCCTCCCCCTATGAGTCAGCGCTGGGAGAGGAGTACGAGGAGGAGGATGAAGGCGTGCAGAGAGAAGCCACAGCCTGCCTCTCAGAGGAATCCACCCCAGATATAGACCTGCACTTGTCCAAGAAGTTCCTCAATGTCTTCATGAACGGACGCTCTCCGTCATCTAGTGAGTCTCTGACCTGAAGGGTTCCTCCCAGTTTGTGGGTGGGTTCACAATCATTTTCAACTACATAAACCTAATTATGGAGAGAATCAGACTAGTTAGGCAGCAAAAGCCTGAATGGATATTGTTGATTTGTGTCTGAAGACTTGGTAGAACGAAGCTCTTTTTAATGTATTCATCACACAGAATGTTTCTAGAGAGATTAATACACACGTGACATATTTACAGACATTTAGGGACAGACTGTGTCTCCATGAGTTCTGAGTGTGGATCCCAAACTGTGTTTGTGCTGTGCTTGTACATCTAGCTCAGATATTAGCAACATTAGGCCTGGGAAAAATAGACTAAATTACACCAAAATACAGAGAATTACATCAAAAATACACAAATCTTTCATCAAAAATACACAATCAGAGCAAAATTACACCAAACTGCACAAAATTACAGCTAAAATAGACAACATGGCACCAAAAGTACACAGAATTACATCAAAAACACACTGTTACAGAGACAGTACACAATATTTAATCAAAAACACACATTACAGTAAAATACACAAAAACATACTAAACAAAAGCAAGGAAAAAAACTCAAAAACATTCAAAAAATAGCATGAAAATATACACAACAAAACTATATAAAAATAAGTAAAAAAAATAGGGGTGGGTACCTCACGATACGATACATGATACACCACTCACGATAACGATTATATGACGATACTGCGATTATCGATATATTGGTCAGAAATCAATCTGCGATAACCTATGACATAAGAAAAAAAAAGATTAAGTGAAAAAAATCAAATTTTTATTTTCTATCTCTGAAAGACAATAAATATAAAAAGTGTCCTATGAACAGTGACACTATTTTAGTGCAACATTTCTGTAAATAAGTGTCAACATATCAATGTAAACTAATAAGTATCTCTAATAGTGCTTTATGTAAACAATAAATAGGGTCTTTATTACCAGTGACATCATTATAGTGAAATATTCCAGTAAACAATTGGCGTGTGGTGCGCAAAAGCTTTATTATGAGATTTCTAAATATAGCCCTAGGACTACAAATTCCATCTCAAAGCCCCATATTTTACTAAATCTCTTCCTTTTTACTCAATAACCTAGGTTGATCAGGTGTGTGTTGCTACTGCAGGAGTTATCCCTAGTTAGAGATGAGATATGGGTCGACAAGGTATAACAACCACACATGATCACAAAAGGATCATGTGCAGTCCCCTTGCTCTTACCAGAGGTCTAGTGTGTGTCCCCGAGCCCACGGGCTCCTGTCCCGATCAGAGATTGAAGAAGACTTCTTGGTTCAATTAATATTTATACAAGATTACAAAACAAGACTCGTTGCAGCCAGAGGGTGTGGCCTTAAATTAAAGTTGTGTTTTCTCTCCAGTCTTCTGTAGAGAATAGTAACGCTCATCATCTCATCATCAGTGAGTGTTTGTTCATCATTTGATTTGCTCTGACTGAAAGTAAAGCCTAAAAATAGAATAAAACCTGCTGATACTGGCCTATTTTTTAAAAAGCTGTTTTAGGTTCAGAGGAAATGTCACGTCAGATTTTTCTGATCAGTCACGAGGCAGTAAAAGTTATTCTGGAGCCACAGATTGAGAATATTATCAATGTGGTTCTAGTGGACGACACTCGGCGTGTGTTTCACAGTCAGGATTTCATCCAACACTTAATATTACCTGGAATCGTCGTATTAATTAAAGCTTTGTTCTTCTGTCTCTGTCCAAGGTGCTGAATCCTTCGGTTTGTATTCCTGCCTCGTCAACGGAGACGAGAAAGATCAGAGTCATCGAGCAGTTTACAGGTGACGAAGAGGAAGAGAATTAAATACTTTACTCTATTACATTCTGGACCAGGGTTTATTTTTTAATTCCATTTTTAGTCTTAGTCACACACCAACGACTGGATTTAGTTAAAGTTCCATTTTAGTTTAGTTTAGGTTTGACTTAAAGCTTTATTCAATCATTAATCTGATTTTTTTAGTCTCATTTTTAAATAATTTGAAATAGAGTTGCATTAATTCATTGGTTACTTTGCAAAAACAAAGGTAAATCTCAATAACCATAAAATATGTTTAATGTCTCTGTGACTCCATTACCGTCCTTCTCCCCAGGTTCGTCCCCCGACACGATGATGAGCTGGAGCTGGAGGTGGACGACCCCCTGCTGGTGGAGGTCCAGGCAGACGATTACTGGTACGAGGGCTACAACATGAGGACGGGCGCCAGGGGGATCTTTCCTGCTTTCTACGCTGCAGAGGTGACCAAGGAGAGCGAGGGATACGAGGGTGAGACGAGGAGTGAACTCACACACTTTTTAAGTCCTAATGCAGACATAGGCAACTGGTGGCCCGGGGGCCACATGCGGCCCTCGGACTAATTTTCTCCAGCCAAGTAAAATGTACAAAATGACAGAAAAATACAGAAAACAAGAGCAAGAATACATTAAAAAGCACTAAGAATTACAACATTGCAGGAAAACACAGTAAAAGACACAAAAACACACAAAACTACTACAAAAATTAACAAAGCAACAACAGTAATACACAAAATTACTCAGAAAGACATACAAAATTACAGATAAATGACTCCGGAAAACTCACAGTACTAACAAACAAGCAAAACGACAACATAAATACACAATATGACTCCATTAAACATATATTTTACAGGAAAAATACACGACAGGATTACAGAAATACACAAAATGCCTCACAATGAGCAAGACAACAATAAACAGAATGACAAAATTACTATTCCTATTACAGAATTACCACTTTGCAGGAAAGTACAGAAAATACTACAAAAATGAACAAAACGACAACAAAAATACACAAACATTAAGACAACAACAAACAAACACAAAAAAACACACAAAACTACTACAAAAATGAACAGAACGGCAACAGTTATACACAAAATTACTCAGAAAAATAAACAAAATTTCAGAATATTACAACAGAAGTACACAAAGAGACAAGAATAACATGATAAATGTCTCTGGAAACCCACAGTACTAACACACTAGCAAAACCACAACAGAAATACATAAAAATTACTCCCAAAAATGCAAAATGACAGCACAAATACATAATATGACTCCATAAAACATATATTTTACAGGAAAAATACACAAATGGACTACAGAAATGCACAAAATGCTTCACAACGAGCAAGTCAACAACAAACATACACAGAATGAGAGAAAAACACACAAAATTACTGTAGAAAATGCTGACATGAATGTTAATCATGTGACCCTCTGATCAAATGCTGTAATAAAAGTACCTGTCCTAAAGCATCCATACGATACATTAGAAGTCCAGCGACAGGAAACATCCAACATTTCTCACAATACTCAATCATAGTGTGACTGATTGTTGCTTTTTGCTCTTAAAAATATATTTTTTAAACAAATAAAAACATCATGTAGGCCTGATAGATCATAAATCACATAATTTACTCACTGAACTTTGTTTTGATTTGGTTTACTCCTGTAAAACCTCACTCTACGAGACATTACATTTTCCAACACATTTCTGGTGTTTTCACTGAAAGTTGTGCCAAAATAAAGGTGCCAAAGACATTCAGAAATAAAATGGGTTAAAAGTGACCAAAAATGGTGCAAAAGGTGGTGAAAAGGGATTTTAAAAATTAGAGTGGCCAAAAACAGACAGAAAAAGTGTTAAAAATAGTTCAAAGTGTCAATATTGGCTTAATAGTGGCAGAAAAAAGTTTCAAAATCAGTTCAAACTGGTAAATAATGGGCGTAACAAATCACGAATGTGGTTGAATTGGCAAAAATAATCATGAAATATGGTGAAAAGAGGTTAAAAGTGACAATAATGGGTCAACATATGTGACATTAGGTGTAAAAGTGGTAGAAAGGGTTTATAAGTGCTGAACATGTCTGGAAAGTGGAAAAAATGTGCAGAAAAGACATTAAAATGTGATGTAGAAGTGTCAGAAATGTGAGAAATGTAGCAAAAATGGATTAAAAGGAGCAAAAATATGGCAAGAAAAAGTGATGAAAATAGGTTAAAATATGGTGAGTTTGGTGGAGTTGCAGAAAAAGGTTAAAAATAAGCAAAAATGGGCTCAAATTGTTCTGAAAATATTATTGGTTTCTTAAAAATGATCATTGTTTTACATGTAGAAATATTTTGGATCAATGTGTTTTTTATGTTTACAGGTAATCACTAAATATATAATATAATTTTTTTTTATTTGACTGTTTATCACAATTTTAACACCTCTAACTACTGTTTGTGGTTTATTTATATATATATGTGTATAACCTTTTATCTGAAGTTGTAAGGATTCTAGGGATGTAAAGTATTTGAAAATATTTTATTAAATGACATCAGAATGAGTAAAAATACAATTGTATCTTCTGGTAAAACCTTATTATTTCTGTCCTCAGAGAGTTAAACATTTCTAAGCTTTTTCAGAGGAAATTAAATGTTCAGTGTGACTTTTGACCTCTAATGTTGTGTGTCTCTATAATATTGTGTATCTCTCTAATGTTGTCTCTATAATATTGTGTATCTCTCTAATGTTGTGTGTCTCTATAATATTGTGTATCTCTCTAATGTTGTGTGTCTCTATAATATTGTGTATCTCTCTAATGTTGTGTGTCTATAATATTGTGTATCTCTGTAACGTTGTGCGTCACTGCTGTGTTTTTCAGTGAAAAGCAGTGAATGGATGGACCGATATCACCTGAAGTTCCTGGGTTCCGTTCAGGTTCCCTACCACAAAGGAGACGATGTTTTATGTGCAGCTATGCAGAAGGTAGAAACCTTTATGTGATTCAATTTATAATAATATATAAGATGGTTGTATGTATAGGCAACCGGTCCCCAAAGTAAACACGCAAAATGACCCCAAAAACACACAATAATGATAGAAAAATAGACAGAAATACCAAATAGACACAAAATTACTTCAAAAACAAACACATTTACAGAAAAATACACAATACTATACAAAAATGACTTCAAAAACACACAAATATGACAAAAATAGACAAAATAACTCCAAAAAGCAAAACAAATGAACACAAAAATACACAAGAGGAAAACAAAAATATGTAAAAATGACAGAAAAATAGACACATTTGCTGAAAAACACAAGGAAAACTAAAATGACAGAAAAAATACACAAAATGACTCCAAAAAGAAAAAAAAAAAATTAGAGAAAATACATGAGGAAAAGAAAAATTTAAAAAACTCACAAAAATGACAGAAAAACTAAATGACACAAAATGACAAAAGATATACAAAAAACAAAACAAAAGACAAAAATAAACAAAATGACTTAAAAAAATACAAAATGGGAGAAAAATATACAAAACAAAACACAATCACAGTTTTGTGACCTCGCTGTTATTAAAGTTACTCATTTGTGATATAAAAGAAAAAAAGCACGAGCCACATTTAAAGTAGATTTTAATCTTTTGTCTGTTTCAGTAAAGCAAGTTTGAGGTTTTCTGAATGAAAGGATTCTAAATGTGTTTATGTAGTGAGACCTCTAGTGGCAGACAGAGGAACTGAGCATGTTTTAAGGATTCATCTCTGCATGTATCTCAATCAGCCAGTATTTTATTGTCATAAGTGACGGACATTATTTGACTGTAGGACTGTGTGTTATTATGTTATTGTGTTATTTTCCTCAGATTGCGACCAACAGGAGGATGACGGTTAAATACAACCCACCTTCGTCCTGTGTCCTGGAAATCAGTGTGAAAGGAGTGAAGCTGGCAGTTCAGGAGGATTATTATTCCTGTGATAAGGTCAGTCCATAATCCAATCCTTCAATATTTATGTTTTCTATTGTTTTTGATGTGAAATATGTTTTTTTTTTCCTTTCAGAGAAACGAGTGCAGTCACTTCTTCCAGTTGAAGAACGTGTCGTTCTGTGGCTACCATCCCAAAAACAACAAGTAAGGAGAGAGTGGAACCATTTTAATCTACATGCTTTAAATGAAGGATTAGTTTGGTTTAATGCTGATTATGACTTTAATAAAGGACACTATTGTGTATTTTCTGTCCCTGCAGGTATTTCGGCTTCATCACCAAACATCCTGCTGACCAGAGGTTTGCGTGTCACGTGTTTGTGTCGGAAAAGTCGACCAAAGCTCTGGCCGAGTCCGTGGGGTGAGTTTTTACCTCTGAAAGAAATGTAGTTCAATGGTACCAGTCTGAGCACTGGATCTCAGTTTTTTTGTTTTGGCTGAGCTTCGTCGTCCTGAGAGTGTGGAGGTCTCACTTTTCTGAAGAGTTCTTGACCTTAAATATGACCTTGAGAAAAGTTCAAGGTCACACATTGAAAGGAAATGTTGTTCAATGGTACCAGTGGTCAAGTTATAGGAAAAACGTTTTTTTTTTCATGAACTTCGACCCCTACTGATCTTTTTACTGGTAGGTCGTACAGCTTCGGTACAACGAAATAAAATACTACACTTGAGATGAACTTTTCATAAATGTAAGCATTAAACTTGTACCATAAATATTTTGGTTTTGACACTTGACGCCACATGTGCAGTCGACACAAAAAGGTCGACTGCACATTGTTGACATTGTCTTTATGAGATGACAAACGTGTCATTAGTGCTGCATTAATAGTCGAGGAGGAATTCCACCACAAAGGAGTTGCAGAAGAAAAATAATTATAAAAATTCCTACAAGAACAGAATTTTATTTGGCAGGTTTAAGGTAATTTAGTTGTTGCCTGAAAATATTAAACATTTTAGGTTTTAACTAATTGTGATTATTAATTATGCTTTTGTAATGATGTCACAAAAAAAAAAAACTTTTCTCCCTATAACTATGATACTGGTACCATTGAACAACATTTCTTTTCAATGTGTGACCTTGATCTTTGCTGAAGGTCATATTTAAGGTCAAGAACTCTTCAGAAAAGTGAACAAAGTGAGACCTCCACGAAGCTCAGCCAAAACAGAAACATACTTTTTTCTCTATAACTTGGCCACAAATTGAGATCCAGTGCTCAGACTGGTACCATTGAACTACATTTCCTTTCCATGTGTGACGTTGGCCTTCGCTCAGGTCATATTTAAGGTCAAGGTCAGTCTTCTGTTTTTCCTGCATTATATTACTCCAGATACAGGTTTTCATTTTTGCCAATTTGTCAATTGCCAAATACGTATTCGTCTTTCCTAGTTATGACTCATTTACAAAAATCAAGTGGAATTTTTTATTTATTTTGACTTAACTATGGATTATTATTAATTTAATTAATTGTTTTAACTAAGAATTAACTATTATTTTTATTAATAATATTAATTCAACTTGATTTTATTTATAGAGCGTTAAATACAACACAGTCATGCAATGTCACATTTATAAACTCATATAAAATGTCAATATTATTATTATTTATATTATATATTTAATTTTTTAAAATCTTTTTTATTGTATTTAACTCTTCTTCTTTGATCTACTGTATATTCAGGATTTTTAATAATTTTTTTGAGAAGTTGTTGCGTTTCCAACATGGCAACCTAAGGACTAGTAGAGTGGAGTTTCCATGTTCTCCTCCAATCCAGAACAAACGTGTGGTTAATCATAATATCCAGTAATAAATAACAACTAGTGATGATATTTGATATGTGTTTTACAGGAAAGCGTTCCAGTTATACTATAAAGAGTTTGTGGAGTTCTCCTGCCCGACAGAAGACATTTACCTGGAATAAGCTCCGCCTCCTCCTGTACACAGCCTGTACAGTACACCTGGAATAAGCTCCGCCTCCTCCTGTACAGTCCACTGTATCATTACATCCTGTTGCATGGAGGACACGCACCTCGTTTTATTAAAGACTGAAGGAAAACGACAAAACGAGCAAGAGAAGAAGAAGGAGCAGAAATATGCAACAAAAAGGTGGACGAATAGCACAAAGGACAAAGATCTCAGCGCTAGCAGTTAGCCTGTTAGCCTGTAGCATCGTCTCAGGAGAAACACGTGCAACGAGAAGGAAGAAAATAGCCTTTAATCTACTGAACAACATTGTAACACACGTAGAATCAGTAAAAACGTGAAATAAAGCAAACATCCACAATATTATAGAAAAGATGACTTTAATGATCATCTCTGAAAAAAAAAAAAAACAACATTCACGTTGAAAATCAGTCGTTAGTCATTAACAGAGAGGGCGGTAGTGAACCTGTGCAAGCTTATAAAGTCACTTTAAACTCTTTTCTAAAGCACACTGCTGCCACGGCCCCTTTATAAAGACACGCCCCCATCAGAGGCTGTTTTCATTCACGTAAACAAAGTTTGAACCCTTCAGTTGAAACCCCAACCTTCTTTTCTACACCAAAAGAAATAAATCTATAATTATATTCATTTATCCTTAAATGAACCATTTAAAAGTCAGTTTTTGTGGCGTTGCCCGAATATAATGTACAACGGTGTATTAGCGCCACATTAACGTACATCTGAGTACTATGAAAATAAAGTTGTATTATTTCGAGATTAAAGTTCTAATTAAATGAGAATAAAGTCGCATCTTAACAATATTGTAATTTTATGAGATCAAAGTTGTAATATTTCAAGAATAGTCATAATTTTAATAAATTCAATACAATTCCGACTTTATTCTCATGAAATTACAGCTTTATTCTGAAAATATTATGACTTTAATCTCATAGTACTCAGATTTATTTTATTATTAATGTGACTAATACGCCATCATAATAATGCATGTAAAATGTTTGGGAATATTAAGAAACAACAAGATCTGCATTTTATTTGCATGAACGTGTCAGAGATTGGAAGCACATCAAATAAAAACTGTAATTTAGACTAAAAAAGTTTTACCCTAACACAATTGAAAATATCCAGTTAATATTTATTTTACTAAAAGTCAACATATTTTAACTTGTAGATGAGAACATAATTCATGTTTTTCACATGTATTTATGGGTTTTATTTTATTGATTTCACTCGCATTCATTTACACTAAATTTCAACCTTTTTCTACAATTATAAATAGATTTGACGAGAAAAGAAATCTTCCTCGAAAAACTGAGTTTTTAATGATCAGATCTATATTTTATAGCGTACAGTGAGTTTATAGACCGACTTGTTGGAGAAGTCGTACATGAAATCCTTGAAGTCGCCGTGAGTCGCTCGTTGGTTCAGGACGACGTTCCCACCTCCATGCGGCGTTTTGGAACCTTTTCCACACCACAATCCCAGAGATGGAGTGTGTGTGTACGGGCGATTAAAGGGCGGACCACAAAGTGAACTGTGGTGTGTTCTGATCTTCACTAGTAGTGCCTCTTCATCATCGGACCATCGCAACCTTTGTCCTCATCACAGCGTGTGTGTGTGTGTGTGTGTGTGTACCAAACTATCCTTTAGAGCAGGGGTTCTCAACCTAGGGGTCAGGACCCCATTTGGGGTTGAGAGACCCTGGGAGGGGGTCCCCAGATGCCTTCAAGAAACTAAGCATGTTTTTTGAACAATTTGAGCCAATTTTTGCTTATTTTTAACCCTTTTTCTACAACTGCACCAAACTTTTCATATTTTATCCTATTTTTATTATTTTTTCTTGCCTTATTTTTGATCCTTTTAATGTATTTTTGCTACATTTCTCCCATTTCTGACACTCCTACATCACATTTCAATGACTTTTCTGCAAATTTTTTCCACTTTCCAAACATGTTCAGCACTTATAAACCCTTTCCACCACTTTTACACCTAATGTCACATATGTTGACCAATTATTGACACTTTTAAACTCTTTTCACCAAATTTAAACATTATTTTTGCCAATTTAACCACATTCATCATTTGTCATGCCCATTATTTTGCCAGTTTAAAGTAATTATTCCTACTTTTTAAACTACATTACCCCCATGTTCAACCACCTTCAGCTACAGTGGGGGTCCCTGGTCTTTGGAACCTTTATTTTGGGGGTTGTGAGATGAAAAGGTAGAGAACCACTGCTTTAAAACTTTAATCGTCCAGTTCATTTTACTCGTATTAATCATATCTGGATGAAGCTTCAAATACAGCAGGTTTTAGCTGAGACTCCGACTTTCTGTTTAAGAATTTCCTCGTTTTTCCCTGTTTAGACTTTACTGCCTGTTAAACGTCCTGGAATCGTACCAAACATGCTGAATAGGTTTCATAGACACAACTATTGTTATTAATTCAAATATTTTTATGCTTCAGATATATTACACTGCAAGAAATGTGACATGTTTGCTACACTTTGCTTCACTCAGCCAGTCGAAAAATCCCACAGGAATGTGTGATTTTGTCCAGGTTTAGTCCGTGTCATGGAGAAATTTCTATTTTATTTTCAACAATTTTCCAAACTTCTGAGAGATTTTGGCCAAAAGATTATAAGCAAAATTTGACATATTTCTTACACTTGCTACACATTCAGTCACTGATTTTTTTGTGTAAAAGTAGCTTTTATAATTGTGTGATATTGTCCCATAACCTACATGTGCGCTTTTTATGGACCTTTTGGTCTTCATTTTAAATAAAGAGACAAAAACAGGTTATTTTTAACATTTATTTAACATGGACACACGCTAACATCGATGCTAATAGGTGCTAATAGTTAAATTACGGAAGTGGATTAGGGCCAGTTTTGATGGAGACAATATTTGGGGGCAAACCAAGAACAAAGTCAAAATGTCAAGAATAAAGTTCAAATATAATGTCGAGATGAAAGTAAAAAAGATGAGATGGAAGTTGAAATTTTGAAAATAAACTCAAAATACAATATTATGATAAAAGTCGAAGGTATGATTTTACACATGTTAAATTTTAAAAGATTGCTTTTCCGATTCAGAACGTGAATTCCACATTTCATCTCCAAACTGACGCTGCTCAGATATCACAGCATGTGTCATGTTCTACAGACACGGCTCCTCCTCGCTGCTCCGCGTCTGCGTACAAGTCGTTTTTACATTATATTTTTTTATGCTCGTTCTTTTGCTGCAGCCCAATTGTTTTTTGTGAGCTGAGTTTAATTACAGCCACGTCAATATATCAGAGTTCGTTTCTTTGATTCGTGTCCGATTGCAACAAAGAAAGAATAAAGTTTTAAATAAAATAACATTTATTTTAATTTCAGGTTTGCGTAATTTAACTTCCTTTTTTGCATCACATTTTGTTAAAATCTATAAATTATTGCTTAAAATTATTTAACTGGTATTAGTGTGCCTGATTGGCTGATCTTGTGTCATGTCCCGCCTCCTTTCTTCAATATTATCCACTGATTGGTTTCAGTCCAAAAACGCATTTTTGTCTGTTTTTTATTTTAGTTTATTTTAGTAAACGTGATAAACGTTCGTCCATCATCCACTGCTTCTTTTAACAGGATTTAGATTTAACTAAGAAATGATTATAATGAGCTTTTTTTACTGAGTCCTAATTTTAAAGCAGGTTTAACCGTTTTTTAAAATCCTTTTTTTAATAAATCTTTTTTTGTTTCATTTAATGTAAATCTGTTTGAACTTTTCTATGAACGCCCTGGTCGTGTTGCTAACGGTAACATGTGATGTGACAAAGGGTGTGGAGACATGCCATATATAAATAAAGACTTTATTATACAGTATGTAAATGTTGATGTATCCTGACTCTACGTGAGATGTGAAAATTTAACTTTTTTTTTTTTAAATAAAAAGATGTGTATCCTTAGTTTATTAAAGTTTAATGGATATATCTTTGTGTTTGTCTTAAATATGTAACACACGCACACAGACGGCCAATTTTTACCTTAAATGTACTTTAAAATGAGTTTAAATATACACTATATTGGTGTTTTTATCTCCATTAAAGGACAATTTTAATGAGTTTGGATATCGAGGCATTTTGGAAAAAGTGATGCTCCCAGATTTGTGGGATAAATCCAACGTGGCTGAGCCTCAAAGTCAGCACCATTGTGTTGAACTGGAACCAGGTCTTCTCGTCCAACATCAGTGCCTGACCTCATCAACGCAACGCAATTAGTGCCAGTTGAGCAAATGTGGGAGGAGTCACGTTTAATAAGTTTTCCAGTTTTTGATAGAAACAGATTAATGTACAAAAGTTTCTTCAGTTTTGAGGAAACATTTTGGCAAAACTTCTGTAGCACATGTGGTTGATTTGTTGTGAATTTTCTGAATGTTGAACTTTAAAGGTTTGCTGTGTAGCGCCACCTTGAGGATGATTGTCTTGTTTTTGCAGCTGAAGAGGTCTACGATGGGACTGGATCTTTGTGTAAAATGTGGTAATATTTTGCGCGTGGAAAGAAGAAGAACATGCACGACACGTTACAATAGGTTCATAACATCTTATTTATTGCTCAGTCCCTCATAAATACATGTAGTTTTTGTCTGTTTTCCTATTGTCTACATTGAGTTACAGTAGAATATGGGACAAAACTAGTCTTCCCCGTGTCATCGGATCAGTAATATTCATCCTCCAAGTTTGGTTGATAAGGACCGTCAATGCCTGGAAACACTGGGAGAGGGTGAGGTTTCACACCGTAATCTGAAACCAGTAAAAATATTAGAAACATATGAAATATTAGAAACATCTGAACAAATAGAAATACTCTGTGACAGTCGTACCGTCGTTGAGGTCAATGTGAGGCTGGAGGGGGTCAAAAATCAGCTCCGCTTCTTTTACGTCCTCAAACGCTCTGAGACGGACAAAGAAAGCAGAAAGAAAGACATTGATTCTCTGGGAAGAACCATGGAATTCTAGTGATTCTGAGGTGAACAAGTGTTGATTCCTGGAGGTGTGCAGGACAGGGGCCGATGGGGTTCGTTCCCGTCAATTAGCTTTTATTTTGGTACTTCCAGTGAATTTGCATTAAATTAGCTAATTTAGTTTTACCCGTGACATTTAGATTTAACATTTAGATTTGGATTCAACATTTAGCATTTAAATTTAACATTTAGCATTTAGATTTAACATTTAGATTTAACATTTTGCATTTAGATTGAACATTTTGCCTTTAGATTTAACATTTAGTTTTAACATTTATATTGAAATGTAACATTTAGATTTAGCATTCAAGATTTACATTTAACATTTAGATTTACATTCAACATTTAAGATTTACAATTAACATTTTGCATTTAGATTTAACATTTATATTTAAATGTAACATTTAGATTGAACATTTATATTTAAATGTAACATTTAGATTTAACATTTATATTTAAATGTAACATTTATATTTAACATTTATATTTAAATGTAACATTTAGATTTAAGATTTCCATTAAACATTTAGATTTAACATTTAGATTTAGATTCAAGATTTAATATTCAGATTTAACATTTAGCATTTAGATTATTATTTATATTTATATGAAACATTTAGATTTACATTTAACACTTAGATTGAAATGTAACATTAGATTCAGATATAACATTCAGAATTAGATTTAACATTTAAGATTTATGTTTAACATTTAGATTTAACATTTAAGATTTACGTTTAACATTTAGTATTTACATTTAACAATATATTTAAATTTGGATTTAACATTTCAGATTTACATTTAGCATTCAGATTTAACATTTAGCATTTAGATTATCATTTATATTTTTAAATGTAACATTTAGATTTAGATTTAACATTTAGCATTTAGATTTAACATTTATATTAAAATGTAACATTTAGATGTTTAACAGTGACATTATTTTTATGGGAGAGAAAAAAATATCACAAATTTCACAAATCTTGCTGTAAATCTGATAAAAAGTAGCGTTAATTAAAAAAAAAGCACACACGTTTTTAAATGTGGTTTATTGCTAAATGCATCAAAAAGTTGATGAAGCAGGAAAACACACACAAACGTGTTGTTAGTGTTCAGGAGCACCTGCAAACTACACCCTGCAGAAAGGGGCGTGGCTAACATACAAGATTTGAATCCCAATCCCAGGATTATTACATAATGTGGTTTAGGTCAGTTCACTGCAACGTTTCCAATCATTTTTCAAACATGAACGTTAGCCTAGCCTAGCTTTACATTTCTAACGGCTGAGAGATTTACTAAAAGAAAATATTAATATTAATATAAATGTGTTTACCTGCTCATTAATGGAGCACACAGAGATGATGTCATCATCACCAGGAGAAAGAAAACAACCACACTGATGTTACCGTTATTCATCCTGATTCTGTTTGTTCAAAAACTGTCAAATAAAGACCGTTTCTGTAAAAAATGATCAGTTAGGTTTTAAAAGATGCTTTCAGACGCTGCGCGTGCACGATGGTAACCATGGAAACAGCAAACATATCAAGGAAACGCCCATTTATCAGGCTTATAATTAATTATGTTATATTTCATGCAATATACGTTCCAAAGTTGTACTTTCATCGCGTTTATTGTATCTATTTCAAATAATTAATTAATGTATTATTATTTTTTTTAATAATCTGAATTGATGCAATTCCTTTACAAATGAAATAAAAAACAATTAACACTCATTATTAAACTTCAACAATACAAATAAATGTGTCGTATTTTCAATGTTTTCAATCGAAATCAAACCTTAAACCTCCTGATCAAACTTTTTTATTTATTTATTGCATTTCATAAAGTTATGTTTCAATGTCTTAGCATTTTTTTGTGTCATTTCGTGCATTGTTTTATTTGTTTTTTTCCTCTATCATGTGTTTCTGTCATTTTCGTGTATTTTTTTAGTTGTTCTTTGTATCATTTACTATATTTTTATCTCATTTTATCTGTTTTTGTTGATGTTACCTGCATTTCTGGTTTTATTTTGTGAATATTTTTTCTCATTTCATGTCTGTAATTCTGATTTTGTGTATTTTTGTTGTCATCTGGTGTTTTTTTCAATGTATCTCTCATGTGAAGTTATTTGATTAATTGTTAATAAATTAATTAAATTGAATGTAGATAATAAATAATAATTTCGCAATGAGAAATTAATAAATAATAATGATCAACTGATCATTTTTCATAACTTTACATTTTACATTTTTGCAAAGCTAATATTATTTTCTATTTGTCATTTTTATTTTCATATATATATTCTTTGCATTGTTTTAATCTTGATAGATTTTATTTCCAGTGTTTTTGTGACGTGATGGTTTGTGGGTAATCGATTAATTGATTACAGCTGCTTTAAATGAGCGTCATCGGTCACGTGCTGCACTGAGCAGCAGCAGCAGATTCAGATTCAGGTGAGTTTTGAGCTAAAACTGGGATTAATTCACGTTTGAAATATTTGTTCAATCAGAGAAGTTAAATCCAGTTTGGAAACTTTAAATAAATAGGAACTCTGAAGGTTTTTTGATCAAATTAGATTAAAAAGCTACTGCTTTTATTTCCTGTTTCTAGGTGAGATGAACACCAATATATAATGAAATTCTCTCTGTAAACTCTTACATTAAAATGTCAGTCCAAACATAAATGTTAACATTAAAAAACAATTAAATCTACTGTAGACTAATGCTTTTAATTAAATGTTAATTATTTGGGTGATCCTCATTGTAGACGTATCTTAACGTATGGTTTAAATGAATCTAATGTCTTTTTTTAGATTAAGGTAAAACTCCATTTGCAGGATATTTGATTACTGTATTAGTTTATAGTAATGTTTCATTTCATCCAAAGAATAAATCTAAATACAGATATTTCTGTCATTTGTGAAACTGAACTTTAAACTCATTGATTTATTTGTAACACTATGAAGAGTTTTTCCTAAAATATTGAATTGATCTGCTTTTTCTTATAACTAAATTACCTTCAAATGTTTTTAAGGAAGATTAAAATAACTGTTACAAAAATCACTCATATTTAGTTAAGAATTGATTTTAGTCTTAAGAAATATTAACTATTTTGTTTTTTTAGAAAATGTAAAAACTGCATGTGCTTGAATCAGGAACAATGTAACCTTCATTTATTTTATGTTCTTACAGCTTTTACAAGATTTATTACCAAAAATAAACATGGGGGTAAAAGTAACTTAGTACTATTTAATTGAGTCCCTTTATTACTTTTACCTGAGTACAATTTCAATCAGTACTCTTTGGACATTTCTCCTTAGACTTTACCTTATAGTAGAGCAGGCATCGACTGTTTGAGTACTGTAAGGCAGACAAAGGCAACTGGCGGCCCGGGGGCCACATGTGGCCCTCGGACTAATTTCATGCGGCCCCCAAAATAAATGTAGAGACAAACACAAAACAAGAGCAAGAATACATTGACAAATACAAAGAATTATAACATTACAGGAAAACACAGTAAAAGACAAAGAAAGAAACACGAAAAATACAACACAACTATTACAAAAATGAACTAAACGACAACAGTAATATACAAAATTACAGAAAATGACGACAAAAAGAGGAGGAAAACACAAAAAATGACTCCGCAAACCCACAGTACTAGCACACAAGCAAAACGACAACAAAAATACTCCAAAAAGCACAAAATGATACACAATAAGACTCCAAAAAACATATATTTCACAGGAAAAATACACAAAAGGACTACAGAAATGCCTCACAAAGAGCAATACAACAACATACACAGAATGACAGAAAAACACACAGTCACTGTAGAAATTCTTTGTTTTCTGTATTAATGCTCAGATCGCTCATTATTCTAAATGATTAATGTTGATCATGTGACCTGATCAAACACATTTTTGTGGCCCCGCTGTGATAAAAGTTGTGTACCTCTGATGTAAGTTGAGCAGTTGGAGAGGAAACCGTGTGTGTGCACAGAAAGGTGTGTCCTGTAATTAGAGTTTTCCCGTGTGTGTGTGTGTGTGTGTGTGTGTGTGTGTGTGTGTGTGTGTGTGTGTGTGTGTGTGTGTGTGTGTGTGTGTGTGTGTGTGTGTGTGTGTGTGTGTGTGTGTGTGTGTGTGTGTGTGTGTGTGTGTGTGTGTGTGTGTGTGTGTGTGTGTGTGTGTGTGTGTGTGTGTGTGTGTGTGTGTGTGTGTGTGTGTGTGTGTGTGTGTGTGTGTGTGTGTGTGTGTGTGTGTGTGTGTGTGTGTGATCCTTCAGCCTGAGTCGTGTCTCATTTATTCATCTCTACCTCAGGATGTTCATCAGAAAACTGAAAGTGCTGCTTTTCACCTCTGTGAGGTACAGTGTTCATCACCACACGTCAAACACCTTCTAACACTTTAATAGCGTTCTTTGGGTCATGTTTTCCACTTATCAGCTGTAACTTGGTTTATTTGCTGACTGTATTGCAGTGTCATGTAAATAGACTTTTAATGTTGCCAGACATTCTTCATATTACATCATTAGAAACATTAATCAAGTGGTTCCCAACCTTTTATGGGTCGTGACCCCATTTTATCACAAATTTCTTGTCACCTCAGTTCAGGTATTTGTATACTGCATTTTATTAGAACTAAATTTATATTTGTGAAAGTATAGAATATATTTGATTGTGTGGTTTCATATGAAAATGAATAATTATGAGCTTTCTGCCTTTTCCTGCACTGTATATCTACTTCTGTGAAATGTTTTAATTATACAAAATGGATGACTAAATAAATACAATTAATCAGTTTTTATTTAATTATTTCTAAGCATTTCAGATGACCCCAAGGTTGAGAAACACTGCTTTAACCCAAGGGAGGAGAACTCATTTTAGTTTAAGAATCAAAAACAGATTTTTAGGATCAAAACAAGTTTGTATCTTAGAGATATGAAACACTGACATTATCCAAGCAATAAATGACAGATTTCAGTCTCTGCAGGAGCTTCACTTCATTGTCTTTGATTTAATTTGTAAGGGTTGTTTAATTTTAAAAACTGAAGTTACAGTGTTGGTGGTTTCCTGCCTGCATTCATTCCTTCCTTCCTGCTTTTGCTGCAGCAACAGTTTAATTTAGGCCTGAATTTTAATTCATATTTTAAAAATTGTCATAGGCTGCTCTGCACTGTTTCTGATTGGTCAGACGCAGTAAACTCCGCCCCAATATGTGAGCACGCACACATTCAGGTTACAATGAACTGTTAAGTTATCATTTTCTACCTGCTTTTCTGGTATTAAGAATATTTAAGTGAAGCTAATACAGAGAATATCCTGCATATATTTATCCTGCTATGTAGTTTTGAGTTACTATAAAGACTATAATACTATAAAGTAGGGCTGGGCGATATGGCCTTTTATAAATACCGCGATATTTTTAGGCCATGACACGATATATATCTCGATATTTTGCATTACCCTTGAATTAACACTTTGATGCACAAAATCACACCAGTATGATGATTCTATATGTCTACATTAAAACATTCTTGATCATACTGCATTAATATATGCCAATTTTAAACTTTCATGCAAAAAAGGGGATATCACAACTAAGTCAGAGTTGACATAACTGTATTTATTAAACAGTGAGTGGCTCAAACATAAAATTGTCAACAGAAAGTGCACGTTCTGTGCAAAATTGTCACAGAGACATTTCAAAACAAGACATTAGTGCAGGATGCAACTCACATGGCATTTCAAAACACAAAATTAAAGTGCACTTTTTGTACATAATGCCACTACAATATTTTAAAACAAATAGTGCCCTTTTGTGCATGTTGTCATTAAGATGACATTTCAAAACAACACTAAATTTAAGTGCACCTTTTGTGCATAATGCCACTAAGATATTTAAAAAAAAAAAAAAAAAAAAATCCACGAGTTTAACGGTATGGTCATTTTCAACACCGCACAGACTACAAGCTGCGATATATCGAGTATATTCGATATATCGCCCAGCCCTACTATAAAGACTAAATTAAATGCGTTAAGCTAGACATGCCCAGTCTATTCTAGAAAATCTCTATAGAACATCTATGCTGGGCTAACTAGCGACTCACTGTAGCGCTCTAATCTCAATCCAACCTACTCACCACAGATTAAAGCAGACATAGACAACTGAGGGCACTCGGCCTAATTTCATGCAGCCCCCAAAGTCAATGTAGCAATAATGCAAAGAATTACAACATTGCAGGAAAATACTTCAAAAACCCACAAAACTACTCCAAAAATAGATGACTATGATTGACAGTTGGGTTAAACCGTAACTGCAGGTGCTTAATTTGTTAGTGTGGGTATAAAACAGATGTAAATCATTAGACAGTAAGGTTACATTGTGTAATCTTTGAGTAGTGTTTGATAGAAATAACAGTATTTACCCGGATCAGGGAAATCCTCAGTGTACTGAAGTAATAGTTCAGTACGCTGTAGAATTCTGACATAATCACTCTACAGAAAATTTTGAGTTATTTTGCCTCCACATGTGCAATTCCCCCAAAATCTCAAAATTTTCACCAGTCCTGGATGCTTTATAGTTTTCATGAGTTTTTGAACGTGTTAGGCCCTCAAATGCGATCCTTTCGCCGTAAATATAATAATGAAAAGGGGGTGCATTAAAATAGGGTCCTATGCAAAAATGACTCAAAATAAAACAAATACACAATATGACTAAAACATATTTTACAGAAAAAATACACAAATGCTTCACAACGAGCAAGACAAACATACACAAAATGAGAGAAACACACAAATTACTATTAAAAACTTGTATTATTGCTCATTATTCTAAATGCTGTCATGAATGTTGGTCATGTGACCCTCTGATCATACACTCGTGTGGCTCCGCTGTGATTAAAGTTGCCAACCTATAAAAATGAGCACTTGTAGACTCAGAGAAGGGGCGGAGCCAACAGTGACATGAAACCACCATTTTCAGCCAATAGTGAAATTATATTATAACAGCTGGGGTTCAAACATAGGGGGCGGTCACTCTTACAACTTTACAACACAATACACTGAAGTGAAATCATTTGATTACATGTCAAGAGTTGCTTCTTGTGGTTGTAATGGTTTCTGTCTCTTCTCTGCAGTGGTCATGTTCAAAGGGCGGGGCCAGCCGGAGCGTTTCTCACTTTCTTTCTAGTAGTTTTTGGATTATCGTCGATGTTTTTCAGGTTTGCTACAAAGTCTTTTGTGCATTAGAATCTTAAACACACGCCTCCTAACGTATGTTTGTCCTACTCGTAGACATCTACCGACCAATCAGGGCACAGGGACTGTACCAGAGCCTCTTCACAAAAACATCAGTGTGGACGACACGCTGAACTATAAGTAAGTTTTAAAAAAATTAACTGAATTTATTCGTGGAATACAAACTAAAATGATCCTTGTCTTTTCAGGGCCAGACCGAATGTTCAGACGCGTACGCCGTGGAACGCTCCAATCATCTGGGAGGGAATGTTCGACCCTATAATCTATGACCAAACGCACGTCAAGATGAATACGACTGTAGCGCTCACTGTGTTCGCTGTGGGAAGGTTCGTCATCATGACTTTCTGTGTACGTCGACATAATTAATACAATGAATGATTAAGAATCTTTAAATGCTAACGTAGAGCTGCACATCTCTACCAAAAATACTAGATTATTGCTAAAAACTTTAGCTTTGAGTTCATATTTACTGACAAATTCATACATTTGTATGTATAAAACGTATCTGGGTTAAGAGAAAACAACGTGCAGCAGTTTTTTTACACATAAATCATCCAGTAATTACTCACTGGAGCTTAAATTACAAAGTAAAATAATGTTTAATACAGTCTCAGA
This sequence comes from Gouania willdenowi, assembly GCF_900634775.1. Classification (NCBI taxonomy): domain Eukaryota; kingdom Metazoa; phylum Chordata; class Actinopteri; order Blenniiformes; family Gobiesocidae; genus Gouania; species Gouania willdenowi. The sequence goes on from NC_041046.1 coordinate 44,524,824, forward strand.
GGCTGTGCTATAGTTCTTCATTGACTGACAGGGTCAAATGTCAATCTTTACCTCATGTTTTCTTTGAAAATGGATGATTAACTGCTATTAAATACAAGCTGATGGAGAATCATGTGAAATGAAATCAAATGTCTAAAGTTAGATTCCTGCAGCTGATTTAATGTCATGGTTTTTTTTTTACTTTTGTCTCGAACATAAAATGTTTCAGGGATGTTTTGGTCTAGACCAGGGTTTCACACTGCAGGTATAAGTTACATATAAAGTGAGATCGACAACATCCACGCATTAAGTGACCTTAACTTCACTTGTATTTCCTTTATTTATTATGAACAAATTTTATTCAATTTCATAGAAAAAATGACTGAATTTAGAATTGTTTTCCTTAATTTGAGATAAAAAAGGCTCCATTATGTGATATAAGTGTATTTGGAGGGGCTGAAATATTTACAACTGATTTTAGCTACTGACTGACATTATGCAAACTTTATGCAAAACAAATGTTTGCATAATATGAAGTTTCTACAGGCAGACGTCTAGTATTGTGGCATTTTTCAGTTGTTGGTGTAAAAAATATTCAACTCTGTTGCATCAGTGTGAGCTATCAAAGGCTTTAAATTAACATCCGTCATCTGCGGTGAAAATTAACTTTAATGGGTAACATTGTAGCGTTACTAGGATACCACTGCATCTGTTTGAATCGACAGCTGCAGAAACGATACGACAAGTCATTGTTGCCAGGTTGGGCTGTTTTTCCACCAATTAATGTGAGGGTTTTTGTGTTTAGATTTTAAAACGTAATGTATATTTGGCAACACTCTGGTTAAACTAATCCTACATTTCCCATAAACGGTGACGTGTCGTACAATAATGGGCTACGCACTTACGTTAGTGTGACTGTTATGGTTTGGTATGGGAGAAGACAAACGGAACGGTGCAAAACAACCAATAAGAGCTGAAATTAAGTTGTAAAGTCATTTGGAAACAAACGTGTATTAATAAAAGTTTTCTCTACAGTACATGTAATTCTTAATACTGATTACTTCTATTCTTTCTAACTTCAGTGTTCCAGAGATCCAATTTTCACGAGTTAAGTTTAGTAGTTGAGAATATAATAATAATCATAAAAAGTTCACTTCTCTGACACAAGTTCCATATTGCACCTTTTACGTTTTGTTACGTTGTTTTTAAATTGTTTATATTTTATTGTATTTCTGCAATCAACCAATACAAACTATTTAAAGAAACACAAACACTTAAATCTATTCTGTCTCATAATGTAGTTTATTTTTGTATCTACTATCTATGCTGGCTGGTGATTTAAAGTTAATTTAAAAATTTTAAAAATTACATCAATGTTGCTGTGATGGAGGCTGAACGACCATAATATTGTAATGCTCCAAAAAACTAACAGTGACGTATGAAAAACATTAAAATGCAAAATTTAATAAGGTGGACATACTGTAAATTTTGTAGATGCACGAAAATAAGACTTCATGTTCACTCTCCACCTAGTGGTCATGGGTGTAAATTGTGAAAATGATGGATTGCTTTGATTTATCCATCTAGGTTTTTAAAAACAATCAATGATGGGAAGTATTTGATTAATCTGCTCCGTGGTAACAAATCTTACCTTTTTGGAAGTAGAGTTTTTGAAAGAATTAAACTTCAGAGAAGAACGCAAAGGAAAATAGTGTTTTCATCCATGGCTGCTTTTCTGCTTGATTCAGAGATGATTTGTTTTAAAAGGTGAGTTAACCTGATATCATGGACTTATGGCGCATTTCCACTGGCGGGCTCGGCTCTACTCTCCTTTTGTGCGTTTCCACTGAGAAATAGTTCCTCCTCCGTGATACCTGGTCCTTTTTTTTTTTTTTTTTTTTTTTTTTTTAAAGTACCTCCTTTGAGGTTCCAATAAAAGCAGCCCTGGTCTGAAAATGTGATGTAAACTGAAAGCAGAATCATCACAGCGTAGAGTCGTCAACTCGCGCACAGAGGAAGCGTTTAGCAACTACTTTATTTATTTATTTTTGGCGATCTTGTGAGGATGGCAGCCAAAAGTGCAATTCATGGACTCTGGCAGTTTGGCGCGTCAGGTTGTTGCTCAGTGGAAATGTTCCAGGATAAACAGTGTTTGGTCTTGAAAGCTAGGAGTGCGGCGCCGTGTAAAGCTGATGCCGCCAATGGAAACGCCCCAGTATCGGTTCATTCAGATAACTCCTCCCGTCTTTGGTTGACTGTACATCTCACGTCCCTGATCATCTTCTGTTTCTCTTTAGGTATCTGGGCGCCTACCTGAAGACGTTCCTCACCTCTGCTGAGAAATACTTCATGTTGGGGTTACCGGTGACGTACTTCGTCTTCACGGACATTCCAAAAGACGTTCCGTACATCCCGTTGGCTCATCGGAGGTACATGAAGGTCATCTACGTGAAGAAGCACAAACGGTGGCAAGACGTGTCCATGATGAGGATGAAGACCATCTACGAGGAGATCGACGTAGAGATAAAATACACCTTCAAGTACGTGTTCTGCTTCGACGTGGACCAGGAGTTCAAAGGTCACTTTGGCTCTGAGACTCTGGGCGAGTCGGTCGCTGTGATTCATTCTTACTTCTACAAAAGCCCAGAGGAGGAGTTCACCTATGACAGGAACCCGGAGTCCCAGGCCTGCATGGAGACCGGGGACTACTACTACCACGCCTCCTTCTTTGGGGGCACATGGGAAATAGTGAAGAACATCACGGAGTCGTGTTACCACGGCATCATGACGGACAAGGACAATGACGTTGAGGCTCTGTGGCACGACGAGAGTCACCTTAACAAATACTTCTGGTTCAATAAACCGAGCAAGCTGCTGTCCCCAGAGTACTGCTGGGACGAGAACATCGAAGACGTACGGGACATCCGCATCACCCGACTCGTGTGGGCGCCAAAAAACTACGAAGAGCTTCGCGACTAATGAGCTTTAGGTCAGTGATGGAAAAGAAACTGCTGCTAAAAGTAAAGCCACATAAATTCTGAAAGCAGACTAGATATTAACTGTTGGCTACTGGCTTGTGTTAAACCTCCAGTCCACCAGGAGGCAGCCAATATCACTGCAGAATGTTTTTTATTCTCAATAAAAACATGCTTTTAAGATGAACCTGAACAGACTTTTAATGTAGATTTGTTAGTTTAAGAAGCAGCTTAAAGATGAAACTGTCTTAAATCAATTAAAAAAATATGACTGAAATGTAGAAGAAAAACCTGTAAACTGCTCCTTATGAAAAGTTAATTTTTTTTTAAAGTGAGGCCTTGTCTCCGTGAGGCTGAATGTAAAATGTAACTTTATATATTTGCTGAATAAATGTCATTCCTGTACATTTTTATGTCAATTCATGTTAAAAAATAAATGTGAAATGAAGTTATACCTTTTTGTGTTTTTTTTTTTTTTTTTTTTCTCAGAATATTAACATGATTCAACAGCCATACAAAGGTGTTTAAAGATTCTTTTTAAATGGACAGATTTAACTCAATATTACAATAAATTCCTCCGTTCAGTCCAGATTTTAGCTTTTATACGTATGTTAAACTCAAGGTTTGGGGCTAAATCAGGCCCTTTGAGCATCAAATTCGACCCCTCGAGCAAGGAAGGATGACGTGACAAAAAAACATGAAACATTTTGTAAATTACCAACTAATTGTAGATTTATCAGCCTCTCCAAATACAAAAATTCAATTGTTATTTGGCAAATTTTCTTAAAAATTGGCAAATATTCCACCAAATTTCCCAAAAATCTGTAAAATTTAAGGGAAGATTCTGTCGGTACTGATATATACTTAATTTATACATTGAAGTGCAAACCAGGGCACAATGTGGAATTGGCCCACTTACGCTCAAACTGCTACAATTGATTGACAGCCATGTTTTTAAAGCTAATTTGCATCTGCAGTCTCATTGGCTGTAACTCTAGTAAATCTCTCACTCTTTAGTTCCAAAAGGCTCATTATCTGTTACACTAAACATGCAGGACTTCTTCCTTTAGGAATTGTAACATGAGATGTGAACATAACAGGCTGTTTTGTCTGCAGAAACAATGTTAGCTGGTGAAAAGTGTCTGAATAATGCATCATTACCCTGAGTCCAAAACCTTAATCTGCTGTAGCAGGTGAACTGGGCTAATGTTGTTAAAAACCTAGATTATTATTGTAAAAGTTTTGCTCCTGGAAATGGGATGTAACTTAATGAGTAATAGAAAATAAAATTTTATTTTTTGCACTTCAACAGTTAATCTGTATTTTTATTATTTCTGTATCCAAGTGTACGCCTGTAACTGCAGCATCATGTATTCTACCATTGTACCACATGAGGGCGTTACAGAGCTGTTTTAGAAATGAACTGTAACTTGTTTGTCCCTCTCACCTGCTGCTAAATAACTTTTAACATGTAATGAACATTTCACAAAATTGATCACTTTTCTAAATGCATCTATTATTGTGATACAAACGGTTAAATTAAACATGTAAAAATATCAGGAATCTATGAATAAACGACTCATAAGTGTTGTATAGACACTGGTAACTGATACACTTATATATAGAACCATAACTAACTAGTATTTGTGTTGACATTAATAAGACACAAAGAATAGGAAATGTAGGGAAGCTTGGTGTTTGGTCAGAATAGCAGAACTACTTTAATGTGATTGGATCTCGACTGAGGGTCACATGATCAATTGAAAAAATGACCAATCTGAGCGTTAACACAGGAAAGAGCAAAGGGTTTGTGTTCTACTATAGTTCTTTGATCATCTTTGGTCATTTTGTTTTAAGAATTATTTTGTTAATTTTTCTGCTGTTTTGTATTATTGAAAACGTTGCATTTGTGTCTTTATGTTGTGTATTTTTCATGTGTTAAGATTTATTTTGTTAGTTTTTTTGGTGTTTGTGTTTTTGATGTTACATGTGTTTTGGTTTTGTCATTTTGTTTTTTCTTTTGTAATTTTGTGAATTTCTGAATTTATTTTGGATATTATTGTTGCTTTTTGAGTCATCTTGTATAATTTCCAGTCATATTTTGTGTATTCTGTTGTGTAATGGGTATTCTCATTTTGTGTAGCTTTCTTTTGAATTTGATATACATATCTTTTAGTTATTGTACATTTCTGTTGTAATTTTTTGTGCATTTGAAATCTTATTTCAGTATTTTTTGTGTACTTTGTGCAATATTGGAATAATTTTGGGAGTCAATTTGCATTGTAGTTTTTTTGGGTGTTTTTGAAGTTATTTTATGTTTGTCATTTTGTTTACATTTGTTTTGTGGTTTTTTGTTTGTTTATTTTGGTGTTTTTCTTTTGGAAATGTAATCATTAGCATCACTTCTAAATCTAAAATGTTACACAAAACTAAAGGAGTCAAAGAGCAAACAACATAACATCTAATAATAAAAGTAAAATGTGATTTTGCTGTATGACGGTGAGGAAATGTCTAAATAATCTGAACAAAACTAAAAACACCATAAAAGCAGAGTCGGTGAAATCAGATTTATTTTGCAGTGATGAAAAGCTAATTGTAATATTTGAGGTTCTTCATTGAGTCGTTAAAAAACAAGTGTTTTAAGCCGTGAGTGAAGCAGGGTGTAGACGTTTGTAGAAAGCTGTTTTCAGCTCTGCTTTGGTCCCGTTAGAAACAGGCGTGAGTAACGCCGCCCTGTGATGGAGAGCAGATGGAGAGGATTATATGAAGCTCACACTGCTGTTTGTGTGTCACTGCACGACATTTACCATTGGACTGATCACAAACACATTTAGTGACACAAATAAATGGAAAAGGCCTTAAAAGTCTATAATTATAGTCCTGACTCAGATAAAACAATCCACAAAGAAGAAAAGTGACAGTTGATGTAAAAGCTAACTACACACAGATGTAACACAAAGTGTGTGAAATGATGGACACATTTGGTGTGGCCTAGTGTTGAAACAAACATTTAAAGTTATAAATGTGACTCCAGATGTGAGGTCAGCTGAAAATAAGGAGCGGTCACTTTATTATCTTAGTTTACACTTGTTTTACTGAATGAAAACTCAATAAACTCAAATGAAAGAAAACATGGCAGATTTTTTAAATCAAGCTGTAACCATTTTAATGAGATAAAACTTCTTAAAAAAAGTGAATGAAATCAACTTTTGTGCATGACAGAGCTGGTCAACAAAAAATAAGGAACTGTTGCACTATTACTGTAGTTTACTATTGTTTTACTGAATTTATTACCAAAAAACTCAATAAATAAAAAGTCAAATAAACAATGGATTGACACAAACTGTTTGAACCGTTTACACACAGACAACTTAATAAATGAAAGAAAAATGGCAGATTTATGAATCAAACTATAACCAAGAGAAAAAAGTGCATTTTAATAAGAGAAAACTTAATAAAAACAGGTTAATTTAATCAACCTTTGTAAAAGTGTCAGAATGAAAGGTCAAATGTTTTCAGCTCATAATGATAATGATAAACTAGTCGTTCTGTAGAGAAAAGGTCAGTAACAGGTGAAGAAGTGTTTGTTTAAGGAGCTGCAGTAAAACCATTGAGTGAAATGTTGTCAATCATTTCTTCCACAGGTGGAATGTGCTGACATCACCTCTTTCTCCCGTTTTACAACAAAACAGAGACGACGTACGTTTAAATTACAGCATCAGCTGAAAATATGGAGGTGAGCTACACTAGTAAAACCAATAACTGGCACACAAACGTGTGTGTGTGTGTGTGTGTGTGTGTGTGTGTAGTAAATGTTTTCCTAATATAAATGATAATCACAGTAACAGTTCAGAACGTGCATTACTGTTGTAATGTAGATTAAAAATGTCTAGTCATAAACATGCGACACAATCGGCGGATGTTGTGCGACTACCTTTAATAGTGCAACACATTTTGTCAAATTGGAAATAGAAAAGTGGCAAAACAGCTTTTTTTGTGCCTTTTATTCAAGAAAGTGTCCATTTGTACGGTTACCGTATGGACAACCCCCGGTTACTGAAGTACAAGTACTGTATGTAGCATCTTAGGGTTAGGTTTAGTCTTAGTCACGTGACCTAAACTTGCCAATGAGAGGCGCTGCGTACAGATAGAATGTCACTATATTGATACGGCAACCGTACGCATAGCCACTGCCTTCATTCAATTCAAGTGAAATGACCAGTTATGTTTTAATGGGGAAAAAAAATGAATTTCATGAAGAAACCGTTTTGTGTATTTTTATGTAATTTTGTGTGTTCTTTGGGGTAAGTTTTGTGTATTTTGGTTATCATTCTGTCATTTTTGTGTTTGTAAGTTGTTTTCTTTGTTTTTTTAAGTTTTTCTGGGTCTTTTTTTAAGTTGTTTTGTGTATTTAGGTAATGATTTTGTACATTCTGTTATTTTTCTGTGTTTTTTGAAGTGTTTTTGTGTGTTTTTTTACGTTTACTGTGTTTTGGGAGTGATTTAGTGTGAATCAGACCAAGGGTCGCCTGTTGCCCGTGGCTGCTCACAGATCTCTGACATTGACGAGAGTCGTCTTGAACACAATAACCACTCCTCGCTGTGACCTTGCTCGTCCTTGTGAGGATTTATGTCAGCGCTGTAACATCATCTTCCAGAGGATCATCTCCGATCCTTCACAGCTCACATACCGTATCCATACGGGAATGAGACAAAGGGCGAGAGAGGGAAGAAATATGAAAGAAAAAAAGCTGAATAAATGATGTGAACGTAGCTTCTGCTTCATGCTGCACATTCCATTCTGACGTGCACACAAAGCACTATTGTGCTGCGCTGCATCTGACTCATATTGCTGCTGTCTACCTTACACACACACACACAGGTTTGGCCTTGAGCCCCTCCTTTGTGCAGAGTGAAGAGCTGACAGTTTTAATAGCAGCTGTAAATGATTCTCACTGTAAAAGCACAAGGTGTGAACTTCAAAAGTCCAGCAGTGAAAATATGAGGAGGATGAAGATGAGACAGGGTTGCTCTAGTGACATCATGTGACCTCTGGTTGAAGGGGTCAGAGTGTGTGTGTGTGTGTGTGTGTGTGTGTCAACTTTGAGCATCTTAAATTCACGAAACACAATCGAAGCAAAACTTTAGTCGTTTTGTGTTTTTTTCCTCCTTTAGTCATTTTTAATAGTCCCTTGTGTATTGTTGTCTTCATCTTCATATAACGAGCCACGCCCCAAACTAAGGAAATGGTCGACTTTAATATCAACTAGTGCAGTGTCCGTAGGAAGTATGTACATATTTAGCACTGTGATATATTCATGAACGCTATCATTGCATTCCAAACAAATCTGATGTTGTACACCCTTGAACCAAGCAGCAGCCATGTTGAAAGTCTCAGGTCAGTCTGAGCCTGATTCACAGAGATCTTTGAGGAACACAGAGATTCTTTGCTTTATAGATAGATGGATTATAGATAGATAGATAGATGGATTATAGATAGATAGATTATAGATAGATGGATTATAGATAGATAGATAGATGGATTATAGATAGATAGATTATAGATAGATGGATTATAGATAGATAGATAGATAGATAGATGGATTATAGATAGATATATAGATTATAGATAGATAGATAGATAGATGGATTATAGATAGATATATAGATTATAGATAGATTATAGATAGATGGATTATAGATAGATGGATTATAGATAGATAGATTATAGATAGATGGATTATAGATAGATTATAGATAGATGGATTATAGATAGATAGATAGATAGATAGATTATAGATAGATAGATAGATTATAGATAGATAGATAGATTATAGATAGATGGATTATAGATAGATGGATTATAGATAGATAGATTATAGATAGATGGATTATAGATAGATTATAGATAGATGGATTATAGATAGATAGATAGATAGATTATAGATAGATGGATTATAGATAGATAGATAGATAGATAGATAGATAGATAGATAGATAGATAGATTATAGATAGATAGATGGATTATAGATAGATAGATAGATTATAGATAGATGGATTATAGATAGATGGATTATAGATAGATAGATAGATTATAGATAGATAGATTATAGATAGATGGATTATAGATAGATTATAGATAGATGGATTATAGATAGATGGATTATAGATAGATGGATTATAGATAGATAGATCGATTATAGATAGATGGATTATAGATGGATCATAGATAGATGGATTATAGATAGATGGATTATAGATAGATGGATAGATAGATGGATGGATGGATAGATAGATAGATAGATAGATTATAGATAGATGGATTATAGATAGATAGATAGATAGATAGATAGATGGATTATAGATAGATGGATTATAGATAGATAGATCGATAGATAGATGGATTATAGATAGATAGATGGATTATAGATAGATAGATGGATTATAGATAGATAGATGGATTATAGATAGATGATAGATTATAAATAGATGATAGATAGATAGATAGATAGATAGATGGATTATAGATAGATGATAGATTATAAATAGATGATAGATAGATAGATAGATGGATTATAGATAGATGATATATAGATATATATTTTAAATAGATGATAGATAGATAAATATATAGATTATAGATAGATAGATGATAGATATATAGATTATAGATAGATAGATAGATTATAGATAGATAGATCGACAGATAAATGAAAATATGGAGCAGTTTATCGCTGAGAACATAGAGAATGTGAAGAAAATAAAGAACCTTCACACTATAATTGTAGTTTCCTTGTTTTACTGAATTCATGACCAAAAAACTCATTCAATTTAAAAAAATGGCAGATTTTTAGTCATTTTTTTCTCTCCTTTTGCATACTTTTGTCATTTTTAATAGTCCCTTGTGTATTTTTTGTGTATTTGTCGTTCAATGTGTGTATTTTTGCTATTTTTAATTTTTTTTAGACATTTGGTATGTGGATCAATGAAGTGACACCTTTTCTGTCCAACTGCATTTCTTTTAGTTAAAAAATGCATAAAAAGATTCTAAATATGTAGTAACTTAGTATATATATGTACTCACTTTTTTCTAAATTTGACTTTTTCAAATCGTATCGTTCCTTTCCAGTATCCTCGTGAACGTGCACAACTGTGGAGCTGTTTGTGCCTTTTTTCTCAATAGCAACGAGTGACAAATGTTGAGACTTTATGTTGTTATTGGAAAGTTTTCTGATGTTTAAGAGACATGAACGCATGTATCATTCACAGCACAGTAACAGTGTAACAAACATGATCAAAAACTATTTTTAGAAGGAAAAATAATGTCTTAAAAGTCGCCAGAAATTTGTGATATTAAAATGAGGTCACGATCCAAAAAAAGGTTGGGAACCACTGGAATACTGGCTTATGTTTTTCAGTTGTTGTCAATTCCCTTTTTCATTCGTTGACATACAGGGTAACTTTTGAATTTTATTTTGGCGGTCTTCACAAAAACAAAACAGAACAAACACTCATACGTTCCTAACCCATCACAACAAAACAAAACAAGGTTCTCAACATAACATTACACAAAACTTATATTACCATTTTCACAATATATATTCTGCACAAGTTTAATATATACAGTTTATACATTCACATCAAACATATTTACATACGTACACACATATACATGAATGTACATATTAATATTATACTATTTGACACAAATTTCATTAATTAAATTTAGAGTGGCAATATGTAAATGAATAAAAACCTGTTATGTTTATTATGTATTAATGGATTTTATACTATTATATAAATATTGTATATTATTGCTGTAGGTAAAACTTACTAACAATATATGATTTAAAAAGCTTTTTTAACTGTTTTATGTTGGTGCTTTATTTTATTTCATCCTTTAAACAGTTCCATAATTTAACCCCTGATATTGTTATAGTCATTCTTTTTCAATGATGTTCTAGCATATTGCATCTTAAAATATGGTTTTCCTCTTAAATTATATTTCTATTTTTTCTCTAAAATCTTTTCTACAACCCTTTTGGAAATGAACCTTTACTTTATCAATCATTTGGACAGTTTTGAGTTTGATGAGATCTGGAAGTTATAAATCTGGTGTTTTTAACAATAATCCATGTGTGTGTTCTCTGTATCCTGCTTTATGTATCAGTCTGATGGATCTTTTTTGCCTTATGAATAACGGTTGGATGTTCGTCATGTATGTATTTCCCCAAAATGTCTAGACAGTAACTCAAATATGGTAAAACGTGTACAATAATGTTTTTTTTTTGTTGTTAAGAATGAGCCTTGTTTTGTCCAGGACAGTAATATAAATACTCCTCACCAACTTTCCTTTAATGTATTGAATGTGTGACTTTTCTATTCACATTTGAAATCACTAATAATGGAATAACAAACGTTGACAAAGCTTGATAAAAGCGTTGTGCTAACATTAGTTGCAGATAAACAACTGCAGACTGGAAGCATCCAGACTAGTTTAATGTGTGTATTATTATCACCATGAAAAGCCTTTGTAATTACAACATAACAGACAAAAAAAGCCTGTCATAAAACAGCAGAACACACCCAGAGTGCAGTAGTAGCACAAACAGCCGTTGGTCGCCCGCAGTCATAATGTTTGATACTCGCTGTAAATCACTGACACAGACACGTGTACGCTTTAAAAGAAAAGGAAATATGTGACGTATGAGTGGAAGCAGTGGAACAGTGGTGTGCAATGCTGTTTAGGTTTGAATCCAAGCTTTACATGTGCTGAGGAAAGTTTAAATTCAAGTTTGAGTCACTGGAAGGAGGAGGGGCGGGGCTTAGCTCTTTCCAAAACACTATAAATGACAGTTTCTAACATTAATTAACACATTTTTGCGGAGGGGCAGTGGTGGACTAAAGGTTAAGAAAGCAGGCTTGTAATGGTAGGGTTGATGGTTTGAATCCCATGTGGTCAATGATGAGCAAGTTCCTTAATCTGAACTATTCCAGCTCGTCAAATAAGAACTTGTTCCCAATGACTTATCTATAAAATGATTATTATAAATCTCTATATTATTATTATTGGATTTTGTTACATGCACACATCTTTTTCTCATCCATCGAGAATCATTTGTGGCAAAAGTCTTTAAAAAACAGCAAAAGGTGGAGTTCAAATTCTAAAACGAGCAAAATATCAGAATTAAATGAATAAAAATGCCTAAATTTAAGGTTAATATTGGAAGAGACACAGGAAAGAGTTTAGACGAGCTTGCAGACACAAATTACGAATGTATAACATGCGCTAAGGGGTATTTGTGATAACAAATAAAGGGGTACATGGAACAATAGTTTGGGACATTTAAATCTTGATTTTTGTGAACAATTTGGATTTATTTTTGGGATATTTTGTTGAATAATTTGAGAAAAATTGCAGGATTTAAAAAAAAAAATTAAGTTCTTCCATCGATTTGTGACTGGCATCATGTGATATAACCATGTGATATAACCATGTGATATAACCATGTGATATAACCATGTGATATAACCATGTGAAAACTGTGAGTCATGTTAAATATTGTGGAGTTTCATTAAATTTGTGAATTTTGTTGGTAATTTACGCAATAATTCCTGATTTCTCTGTCAGTTTTTCTCCTCTTCGCCTTGGGTTTGACACTTGATTTAGAAAAACGACCAATGTAAAACAAAGGATTTCTTAGTCATTTTGTGTATTGTTTGAGTCACTTTTTTTTAAAGGATTTTTTTGGCTCTAGTGGCCTTTATATGACAGTTGCTTGACAGGAAAGGGGGTCAGAGAGAGCAGGGAATGACACGCAGGAAAGGGTCCCAGGCCGGGAATCGAACCTGGACCCGCTGCAGGTGAGGAACTATAGCCTCTGTACATGGGGCGGGCGCTCTACCCACTGAGCTAAACACCACCCCGTTTGAGTCACTTTTATCTATTTCTGACACTTCTACATCACATTTCAAGACATTTTTTGTACATTTTTCCACTTTCCAGACATGTTCAGCACTTATCAACCATTTCCACCACTTTTACACCTAATGTCACATGTTGACCCATTATTGTCACTTTTAACCTCTTTTCACCATATTTCATCATTATTTTTTGCCAATTTAACCACATTCACAATTTGTCACATCCATTAGTTTCCAGTTTAAACTAATTGTTCCAATATTGACACTTTGAACTCTTTTTACCACTTTTTCTGTCTGTTTTTATCCACTTTAATTTACAACTTTTTATCAATTTCTGTGGTTTTTAAAATCTCATTTCACCTCCTTTTCCACCATTTTTAGTCACTTTGAACCATTTTATTAGTGATTAAAACCAGGATTTCCATCTTTAAGATGACTATAATAATAATAATAAATGTTCCTGGATAACAGTGGATATTATTCAGATGAATAAATAAATGTGGTTATCACAGATTCATAGAACAATAGACCATCATTTTACTGACTTTATGGATGGACCCCAAAAATCTCTCCTTTATTCCCCCTTATAGATGGTCCTGTCTCCACATGACTGTTCTTCAATGTTCATGTCTGTGTTCAACCACCTTCAGCTACAGAGGGGGTCCCCGCTCTCTGGAACCTTTATTTTGAAGGGTCCCTGCTCTTTATTTTGGGGGTCGTGGGGCTGAACAGGTTGAGAACTACTGTCCCAAAGTTAAAGTCTTGTGTCTGAATCTGTGTGAAATGCAAAACCTTTACAAAAATGTTGCTTTGTCGTGTGTTAAAAGCTCGTTTGTGTGGCTTTTTTTTTTTTTTTAAACATCAAATGAACAGATTTAATGAGTTTATGAGTAAAAGCCAACAGGAGAAAAGCAGCAGAGCTTGGCCTTTTACTTTCCACTCATCCCATTAACACAGCAGGCGTTTGGCCCACCATCATAAGGAGGTTAGGGTGGGTTTTTGAAGGCGAGGGGAGGAGGGGTGCGCGGGTCCCTGAGGCAGAGGTATGTGTCCGCTAAGTGGGACGGCGAGGGGGGGAAAAGTCCCTGAATTCTCTCTATGAATGACACTGAGCAATTAATTTGCAGCAGGGGTTTGCCCCGTCTCTCTGACACGTGAGTGACTGTGTGTGTGTGTGTGTGTGTGTGTGTGTGTGTGTGTGTGTGTGTGTGTGTGTGTGTGTGTGTGTGTGTGTGTGTGTGTGTGTGTGTGTGTGTGTGTGTGTGTGTCCTCCAGGCCTGCTCCAGCATGCCAAGTTCTCCTTTTGATCTTCTCCTTTTTTCTTTTTCTTTGTCCTTTTCTTCTTCTTCTGTTTTTTGGTCTTTTCTCTTTCTCGCTCTTTTTAAACAAATCATACAGTGAATGTGTGCATGACAAGCAGGAGCTGGCAGTAAGCTGAGATGTAAAGGTGAGCCTCTATGATCTTTTTCTTGCCTTTTATATTCCTCACGTTGAGGCACCTCGTGAGTTATTCTTTATAATAAGAATTAATCTGATTCCTTTGCACGATGGGAGATATTACTCACACAGCTGCACTAAAGCCTCAGATCTGTTGGGTTTTTTGTGTTTTTCTGGGAGCGTCATGGCTGCCAACTTCACTGTTTCACTTTGTGACGGCGGTGCTTTCTTAGTAGCGGCTCCCAGCAGCCTTGATTATACAATAATAAACCCATTATACAGTGATTAGGCCACAGGAGGGTCCTGGAGGGGTGATGAACATGCCTGTGTTTGCAGAAAGTCTGAAAACCAACCACTTGCTGCAATAAGGCAAACATTAACTCGTGGGTTGAGAATCAAACCCTCAGGCAAAAATAAACTATCAGGAAAGAAATTATGCTTTTATTTTGAAGGCATTTCATCCATTGCTAAATTCACAAAGAGAGAATAAATGAAAGTGCATGTCAACAGAGGAAAAACATTACTTTGATGACTATTTCTAAGAATTTACAGTAAAACCTTTTGTTTTAAAGACAGTAGTCGCGACCAATCATTGCCTCTTATTGTGGTAAACTGACCTTTGTAAAAAAAATCCCATTTATTCAAATTACAAAACAAAATTTATTTTTATTTTTATTTTTGCTCCTAAACCATGAGATGAGAAGCACTGGTTTGTATTTCTTATATTTTGTTCATTTTTGTATTTTGTCCTTCACTGTTATTATATTTTCAATCAATTTGTGGAATTCTTTAAAAAAAAAAAAGACATTTTAGGAACGGTATGTACGTGTACCTCTGATTCATTATCTGTTTTTATTCACTGATAAGATTTATTCTCTATTTACTTTTCATAATACAAAGTATACATATATCAACTTATATAAATCATAAGTTGGTCAAATCCAGCCTCACTAGAAATATGATTTGTTTGGACTTTGATTTCATTGTGCTATTATGATATTGGTGATATATATTTGAAAAAAAAAATGTTGGTTCTTTGTTTTTGTTTTTATTTTTTAATTTTGGTTTCTAAAAAACTTTGTATAATTGTTTTTTTTTAAATTAATATATATATATAATGCTCAACAATTTCCTTGAAGGATATTGAGGTGGCATCAGTTGAGATTACACTGGAATAACAAAATATCTTCCCATAAATCTGGACGCATCACATCATCCAAGATGTCTGTGTGCTGGAACAGTAAAATAACTTTTTACTGTAAAAGTATCAAAACTAAGCTTCAAAATGTTAAAGTTGTCTTTTTTTTTTTTTTTTAATAATTCCAGGTCTTCTATAACAAGTGAATCAGTCCTGTTGTACATGGAGCTGATATCAAACATAATATTAGTATTTACAGAGTTTTTGACTTTTTGTCGTTTTGTTTTTATGACTCAAACACTGCACAATCCCACTTTTATTGTTGCTAAGATACAACTTATTTCCACCTATTTCAAGGTGGAAATAATTTGTAATTTAGCGTCAAAGAATGTTTCACAATTTACGTGACTAACTTTATGCTTTTGTCTCTTTTGAGATAAACAAATAACACAACATCAAAGTTTAAGAAAATCATATTGTCAGTGAGGCTGGATTTGAAAACGAACAACTTGTGATTAACAGGAACAAAACAAACTGTGTTGCAAAATAAATTTATATAAAGCGGTAAAATGTCTAAAATGTATGAGGTTGAAATTGCAGCTCAGGTTAGTTTTGATCTCCACTGTAAACACTGTTTACAGATTCAACCCTCCCTACTCCTACATCCCTCCACCTAACCCATAAAAGGCCAACATAGCTCCAAAGGTGTCATAATTTAGCCTTCATGACACCTGGTTAATGCTAATGACAGCGTACTGTCATTACCATATCTTTTTTTTTTCTGCATATGATGATATTTATTAATCTATGAGGCCTACACTATGTGTTCATCTGATAAAGAAGATCTAAGATCTTTTGCACTGTATGTAGGTCACATATTTGGCTTTATCGTTTCCATAGAAATAGTCGCTTGTTTTTATTGTGAATCTTTTGACTGATATATATGACTATTATAATCTACAGCAGAATGTATTTTAATGTTTTGTTGGTTTTACAAATATTTCATTTCATTTGATTCCATGTTTTCCATCCTAACGAGTGGGCGTGAATGGTCCCACTGGTGCGTGATGAACTCTGATGATGATGATATTCTTCTTCCTGTGAATAGACCCCCCCAGCGCACGCTGTCTCTAATAGCTGGTTCGTGTCATGTTGGTTGTCCTGTGTCTGTGACCGTCCAGCAGCTCTTTGTGAGGTGTGGGGGGGGGGCAGCAGATGGGGGTCCCATCCCCAACACATTAGTCACGCCTTGGGGCTGTGGCGACACAACACGGCTAATTGGAAACAGATCACACACACTCACAGTCGTGATCACGTTTACACGTGAAATCACTCTCACACACACACTTAATTACTCAGAGCCTCACACTAACACACTCCCACTTGTCTTTGAGTGGTCCTTCTGTCTGCTGGAGGAAGCACCTCGGGGTGCAGGGAAGGGGGTCAGCTCATTGTTTCTGATGCTCGTCCTCTAGACGACGCCTCTGCCCGCCGTGCACTTTGTGCCATGTCGGCCAGCGTGAAACCTTAATGGCTCAAAGAAAGCAGAGGAAACACACACACACACACACACACACATTGTGGCAGCACATCAGGTTTCCAGTTCTGGACAAACTGTCTTAATCATCTCATTGAGCCGTGACAGGTGGACGGAAACACGTCTGAATCATAGCAGATGAACACAACATACAATCCCTCCTCCACTGGTTCCCAGCAGCTGGTCAACAATTACTGGAAGTTCTGGAAAGTGTGTCACAAAAGTCTGGTTGATCTCTTTGGGCTGTAACCTCCAAAAATGACCAAATCAAAATGAATAAATAAATTCTAAAAAGCTTTTATTATAATATATATCATGATTCAACCAAGCATGGTCATTGTGGTTGTTACAGCCGGCCCTAGACATCTTGGGGCCCAAAGTGGAATACCTTTTGGAGGCCCCACACTGCTAATTATGGACAGTTAAGGTACATAAAGCAGATATTCTATTGTTAACCAAATGAATGACATTTCTCCGTCTGCGTGAATGATCCTCAGTGTCAAACATTTTAAATGACATTAGCTCTGATGAACCACTTTCACCTTGAGGGTAAAATAAAATATATGTAAAGCCGCTCTAATGGAAGATACAGTAAATAAACACAACAAAGGGTTAAAGCCTGATTCTACATTTATTCATAAATGAACATTTTTCAATAAACCAATAATTTATTTGCATAAGTGATTCCTTCAAATACACTTCCGAATAAATAGAAAAAATAAAAGCACTCATTGCAACAACAACATATATGAATAGTGTTTATAAAGTGTTAAATGTAGTTTATTTTAAAAAAGGAGCCTTTATTTTTTTTCTTGTTTTTTGAAAATCAAAATCCATTATAACGTTGTCAAAGGAAATCTACCCTCCAACCACATGGTTGATACTGATAGTGAAGTTAAAAGTGTTTTTTTAAGGATTGGGGGTGTTAACAAGTAGCGAGCAGTTTGCTGTAAATAACAGGTTAAAGAAGTGTGAGGGACAGCCATCATGTGGGGGGCCCCTGGTGGCCGCGGGGCCCTAAACCGTTGCTTAATCCGCTTAGTAGTAGGGCGGTTCTAGTTACCACCAGGCTCACTCACTGGTATCATGTATTGGCCACTCCCACACCTTGCGATGGGAGCCAATCAGACTCAGACAAAACAATGAAATAGAGAAACAGGGAAGATAATTTAAGCAATCAACAACCCATAAGAGAGAGAATAAACCTTAAAAAACACATGAATGAGACCCAACATATATTACAAAAAACAAAAAAACGTCAAAACCATCATTTAAACCAGGAAACCGTAAAACGCCCTTTGATTTGCTGGTGGATTCTATCAAGATTAATCAAAGGTTTGTTAGCCCTGATGAAGACCATGCTTGGTTGAAACATGTTGGCTTTTCAATGGTTCGGCCATTGAAATAAAGGCGTTCTGCTGTCTCGATCACGACACGCATCCTTGGATGGAGTGATGTAATGTTTCTGAACCACAGGCTAGAATAGACCAAGGGCCTGCATTACCACGCTGGATTTCCTCTAATCGCACAAAATTCAAGGATTTATTCCATTTGTGCTGTACTACAACGCTGGTTAAAGCTGCAGTATATACTTTTTTTTGCTTAATTTGTTCAAATATCCATAATCACCTATGGGCATTTTGTAATTCAAAGTGTTCTGAGAGGACAGTGAAATTTTGCAGCTTCTCCCGGCTCTTTATTGAAGCTTTAGAAATCCAGGAGTGTGACACGACTTTTCAGCCAATCAGAGATCTTTTTACAAACAGAGTGCTCATTGAGCTGTTTTGGGGCGTTACCATTGGCTGCTCGACTAAAGTCTTGAGGACCTTCCAGCAGAGGAATCCCCCATCGTGGCATTAGACACAACTCAAGACCATATCTTCTCGCTATGGCCTTGAGTTGGACACGCCCCCCCCCTGCTGTGATATTCTGTTGTTGTGAAGGCAGGTTTTTGGAACATGGCACAGGATATCATTCCCTATCCACCGATCGAACGATGCCCTGCAGCACGTCTCGCTCAGGCTGCTGTAATTTGTGCATATTTGGGTGATGTGATGGACAGCAGGTGATTAGAGGAAGTCAGGTTTGCTCTGACGCCTCAAGGCTTTGTTAAGAAAGAGCCTCCAGCACTTATTTAACCATGCACGCTCCCTCTCTGGGTGGTGTGTTGACAGTCGCAGCTTGTGATGAAATGAAGGCTGTTGTTTAGAGGAGCTGCTCTGTTCTCCGCTGGCTTTCTCTCAAACACTGAAAAGTTGTCTTTGGATGTCATTAAAAGAGGCAAAAAGGGAGAAAAATAAAGGAAACGAGGGAAATGAGCTTGTGTCAGATTAGACAGGAGGTCATCAAACCTACAGTCTGTCCTCAGGCCATGAAGGCTTCCTCTGTGATTAATAATAAAACTCATATCGCATTAATGTGTTCACATTGCTGCAAAAATATATGCCTTACCAATATGGGGTGCATAATGTAAAAACTCAGTCATATTTTTTAAACATTTAGCAAATTTTTCTTTCATTTGAGACAGAAATTAATGTAAAACATGATCTATATCATTGTTAAAAATGTGTACACATGGAAACAAAATTTAAATGTAAAAGTTAAAATTAAATTTTTCATGTAAATCTGAATGTTAATTCTGTATCTAAATGTAAAATCTAAATGTTAAAATCGGTGACCAAGTGTAAAGCTAAATATTTAGTTCTTGGGGTGGGGGGGGGGGCGGTGCTGAATGTTTTCCTTCATTTGAGACAGAAATTCATGTAAGACGGCATGTTCTATATCATTGTTAAAAATGTGTACACATGAAAAATAAATGTAAATGTAAATGTTAAATATAAACGTAAGTGTTAAAACTAAAGCTGTGATTGTTGAAGTAAAATAAGTTGGATGTGAAAAGTTTCACTCCAGCCTTGTTTAGACACAGTCCATCTGCTCTAAAAAGATGACCACGTTCCTAAAAAATCAGAAACAATCCTATAATTTAGTGAAAGGGCAGCACAAGCCGAAGGTAAAAATTTATTCAGAGAGTAAATCCTTGAGAATTTCAGATCTCCTTTGTGGACTGGAGGTATCTGGCCACTGATGAACACTTTAGGCTGTAAACAGCTCACAGTTTTTAGCAGATGGGTGAAATCTTGCTTTAACACCTCAGACTCCTTGGCTAAATCATTTAATACAAAATGAATCACAACATTTTTCAAATGTGGGTAATCTGCAACGATATGCAAGATTTTGTCAGCCAGGTCTGATACTGTGTCATTAGGTAAGCAGATCACTTTCACGTTGCTGCTAAACATCTTCTGAGCATCTTTAACAGAAACATCTCCCACTATCAGTGTGTGAGGTTGTTGCTTTGGCCTACCATGTCACTTTTGTTATTCTGAAGCACTTTCAGTCTTCACAGTTCCAGAAGGTTGTGTGTTGACCTCATTAGAGCAGATCCTAGGTCATTCAGCAGTGGGGCGAATCGATTACCCAGTTCTACATGAAACTGGGTTTGTGACTTGGTGATACTCCTGCCTTTAGCAGATGTCCACTTTTGTGCCTGAGCAGACAAAGGAGTTGATGTTGAGGCTACAGTCTGAGAAGGGAGTGCAGGCCAGTCCGTCTCATTATTGATATCAGGGCGCTTTGCTCGGCCAGTTTGCCTTTGAAGTGGATATGACTTTCTCTTAGGCTTAGCTCCCAGAGTATTCCAGGGAGAACTCACACCTGTTGGCTTATCAACAGGAACAGTATCCTCCTTAGTTCTGATAACTTTGTTAGCACGGGCTGGTAGTGAGTTAGCTTTATCCACTCCGCTGTTTTGAAACAGCGGCACAGTCGTATCATTATTATATCCACAGTGTCCATTAATTTCAATGTTTACTTGTATTCCTCGCACTGTAGTCTCCAGTTCAGTAATTTTTTGGAGAAAACTGATGTATTCTGTTGTGGAAAGAGCCATTATTCTGCTAGTTAGCTTGCTACTTGTAGCTAGCTAGCTTGCTACTTAGCTTTCCAGTTGAGCCAGTGAATAAAAAGAGTAGATGATTACCTCAGAGGCACAGTCAGATGGTAAATGATAGGTTGTTGAAGTATCGTATCCTTTCTCAGAGGAAAAATGTTCATGTTTAGTAAATTATTTTCTCTGTGAGCTCCGCTGTGCTCTTTTGCTGCTGCTAGCTCAGCTGCTGGAAGACAGTACTTAAAGCATAGGACATGGTGTATAAACAGTTACATTTGAGCAATGCATTAAGCATTAATGCACTGACACATTCTCCCTTTGCTCGGCCAGCCCATCTGGTGCCCAAGAGGAGCACTGACCTCCATTAGCAGGCCAAGTACTGACCACCCTTTGACACGTTATAGTTTCATTTATTGAAACAATTATAAATTTCCTCAAAAACATATATAGATACGCATAAACAAGACATTATCCAAAAAGAAGACAAAACAAACTTGCTGGATTTATTACACGGAAGTCAAGTAAACATTAAAGCAATCAGCTGACACCTCTGAAAAAGACATGTCAGGATGGGCGGAGTTTGAGATTCTTGCCAGGGGGGGCAAAATTAAAAATAGAATTAAATATATAGACTGTCTTGAGGATTGCGCCAACTGTAATGTGTGTGACATATACAACAATGCAAAAATGGTAAGTAACATAATTGATAATGTTGAGATGTGTTTGCTTCATTTTTGCTGCAGTACGATTCATGAACTGCTGCGCGCAGTGTCGCTTCACCATTTACATTGTGAAGAAGAATTGTGCAACAGAAGAAGAACCAACCAACCTAACGTCTCAACCTAAAGTAAATTTCCTGAATGCTACAGAGATAGCTCTCATGTGTCTGTGGAGTCTGTGATATTAAATACTGTATTCTTAATCCAACTGCAGGTTGGGAAGGGGAATCTGGAGGTTGGACAGTTTGGTGGTTAGCACAGTGTGTCCAGGATGATAGTGTTGTTTTTATTTTGTGTCCTGCTAACTGCAGCAGAGCTCAAGTCAGCGTCCAATGGGAACATTTTCTTTTTCTCTACTGCTTATGGCTGAGTAGGAGATCTCCTTCACCACCAGCACCAGCTGCTGTGGCTCTTCTTCTGAAACTGTGCTGCACATGTGCGGATGGAACTGGAAAGTAGGGCTTCCAGCTGTTTCCACTTGTGTTGCTGCAGCTGCTTCTCCTGCTGCTGCAGCTCTTCTTCTCTCCGCTTCAGCTTCTGTTGGGCTTGAAGGTGTTTCTGCTTCTCCTGCTGCTGCAGCTCTACTCTCTGCTTCAGCTTCTGTTAGGCTTCCAGCTGAAGATCTTCTTCTTTCATGCCTACATGACACTGTGCTGCACACCTGCGTATTGTACTTGAAAGAAGGGCTTCCAGCTGTTTCTTCGTCTCCTGCTGCTGCAGCTCTTCTCTCTGCTTCAGCTTCTGTTGGGATTCCAGCGCTGATCTTCTTTCCTGCCTACACGACACTGTGCTGCACACCCGCGTATTGTTTTCAAAAGAAGGGCTTCCAGCTGTTCCTGCTTCTCCTCCGGCATCTGTGCTTCTGCCTATGTCTCCTGGTTCTCCTCAGAGATCTGCCTCATTGTCCTAACTCCTGTGGAGATTTTTTGCTGTTGTCTCTGAGGCTGGGTGTGCAGAGAGTTGCCCGTTGGCAGGTCTTTAAAGACCTACTATGTTCTCGCAATGCTCTTAGGAACATCAGAAGTTTGATCAGTGAACTTACTGATGTGTGGTTTGTGTTACTGAGACTGGATGTGTAGAAAATGTGTTTGAAGGCCTTCTTTAATGCTCTGTTTCATCTGATGCTCACAGTAAAATCAAAATGACCCTGAACTCAAAATTCTCTGCAATGACTGAGCTTTCATTTCTCCTTTTTTAAGGAATTTCTGCCTAGAGTTCCATATAGTGCCAGTTATGTCATAAATTTTCATTAAACCATCTCCTAATTGATTCTAGTTCTTTTTTTCTTTTGGTAATATATTATTATTATTATTGATAATAATAATAATATTAATAACAATAATAATATAATTATTAATAATGATATATATTAGTAGGGTGCCCAGGCACTCAGTCATTTCAAATTGATACAAAAGTTTCATTTTCAGTACCAATTTGAAGGTAAGGGTCTATGTAACAATTCTGGTTCGAGTGTCATGCAGTCATATAAAGAAAAAAAATGGCCACCAAAATCCAAGATGGGTGCCAATTTCCAGCTTTTTTTTTGCATTACACCTCATAACTATTTTGATTTTTGTCTCTATACCTGGGTTTGCATCTATGTGTAATTGAATAAAAATGAAATGATTATGATTGAAGCATATCTTCTCTTATATTGAGTACTACCGTCAAGTAAATGCTTCCACAAATGCTTGAAAAAACTGATTGAACAATCCTGTACATTGAATAAGAAAATGGCTAACAAATGAATAAAGGATCCTATATACATGTTGGTATTGGAAATTCTTCTAGTCCAGCTGCTTCTCGCATGTGCACTTGCACTGACCTGTGCACTTTGACTTCGTCTTCATGCATTTGCACCGAGAGCAGGTAATTGGGCAAGTTCACATCTAGATGAAACACATCCTTGGCAAGGAGCAGTGTGGTCCAAATGGGAAGCAGCTTTTTGTCCACTTGCTTCCACCCATGGTTAGTTGATTGTTGACAGGCATCATGGACATGTGGGCTGTTGCCCAGATGCTCGTTTGGAAGGCACGTCTTTTGAGATTCCGAGCCTTGATGTGATGGAAATTACTCCCAAGGATTATAAACTGGACTGGGGGAAGAACACAGACTCTCTCTACAGGAAGGGCCATTTTCTGAGTCGGCTGAGGTCCTTCAAAATCAAATCAAGCTTTATTGTCATTTTGCTGAACATACACATTAGTGCAGACAATATGAGATAACATACACGCATACTGACACACACATCACTGAGACATTTTTATAATTTCATAGTCCATTGTAGACATCGTTCCGTTGTGTTTTTGGCTTTGGGAACGGAAAGAACACGACTCCCCCAGCCAAATTCTTGGGGTACCTGGCATCTGACTTGTACAAGCCATGAACACACCGCTTCATCATTGTGCCTGTGGGAGGTTCTCCTTCTACTGCTCTGAGCATGTCGGACCTTGTTTACATAGTAAAGGTTGCTCGGACGTATGATTCGACAATGACTGTTTGTAGGCGGGGTTTTGCGACTAAACTAAACGACTGAAAACCAAATGAAAGGACAGACTTTTAAGCATCTACTACAGTTATTATAATAAAGCACTGTGTGCTCTGTTAGCCTACAGAAAATCACCATCATTAATTTTACTATTTTACCACTCAGCACGAATTCAGGCTCTCACAGACCCGTTAGTTTTTCTTTTAGAAGCCCTACTATTACCCGTATTAACTGCACCTGTTTGAACTGGTACCTGTATAAAAGACACCTGTTCACACCTGATGAACCAGACTCCAACCACAACAACATGGGCAAGACCAATGAGCTGTCTAAGAACACCTGAGACAAAAATTGTAGACCTGAACAAGTATGGGATGGGCTACAGGACAATCTGCAAACAGCAGGATTGTTGGCTGGATTGGCTGGTGACGTGCTGACGTGGTGATGTATCGATCATTTCTTGTTTACGCTCTACCGCTGCTTGCAGCGCTCTACTACTGTGTTCTGCTAACGCTAATCAAACTTGTTGTCATTGATATTTTTGCCTTGAAAACACTTGTTTTCATTTTTTTACCATACAGTTAAACGTACGAAGGTTAAGTAAAAAGCAATCTCGCCTCTTAGAGGCAGTGTAATCTCCTTTAAACTTCCTTTTGTCCTTAGCTTAGCTTAAATTTAGCACCTATGGCTTCTCTCTCCTCTCCTCCGCTCTCCTGCCCGGTGTGTCAGATGTTTAGTTACTCCTCGTCCTCCTTTAGGGACAATGGTAGTTGCATAAAGTGTAGCGTACTGTTAGATATGGAGGCGAGGATCAACAATCTGGAGAAGCGGTTCCGCACCCCTGATACCAAAACCGAAGCTAGCAAGCAGGACCTAGCCGGTGCGGACCGTGCTAGCTCTAGCTTAGCTTCCCCCCGGCCAGCAATGACTGGGTTACTGTCCGTGGTAAGCATATTCGAAGGTCAAAAAGCCGCTCGGGACACCACCATGTTCACGTCTCAAACAGGTTCTCCCCCCTCCGTGAGGACAACACACTCACCGGGGAACAAACTCTGATAATTGGCGACTCCATAGTGAGAAACGTGAAGCTAGCGAAGTCAGCGGGCATCGTGAGGTGCATCCCAGGGGCCAGAGCGGGCGACATAGAATCAAATCTAAAGTTGCTGGCAAAGAGTAACCGTAAGTTTGATAGGATAGTCCTCCATGTCGGCACTAATGACTCCCGACATCGTCAGTCAGAAGCAACCAAAGTGAACATTGAATCAGTTTGTGCTTATGCTTAAACAATGTCGGACTCCGTAATTTTCTCTGGTCCCTTACCAAATCTGACCAGTGATGACATGTATAGCCGCATGTCATCATTTAACCGCTGGCTATCGAGGTGGTGTCCAGAAAACGAGGTGGGCTTCATTGATAATTGGAGATCCTTCTGGGGAAAACCGAACCTGATAGGAAGAGATGGAATCCATCCTACTTTGGAGGGAGCATCTCTACTATCAGAAAACATGGCACAGTCACTGTTATGACATCTCATGAATGAGACCATGTTACAGAGGCGGAGTCCTCCACGCCCCTCTGCGCTTGCCTTAGGACAGTTTCTCTCCCATTGCTATTATGATAGCTATGTTCATTGCCATGACAACTGTTGTGATGGTGGTGAATATTGTTTTATGGAGACGGTGTCAGTCCCCCGACCCATATTTCAGAATGATTTTAACATAAAATCAAATAAAAGAGCTATCAATTATAAAAATCTGAAAAAAATTAAAATCTCAAATCTAGAAACACCAAAACATAAAACCATTAGATGTGCTCTATTAAATATTAGATCACTGAGATCCAAATCTCTACTAGTAAATGACCTTATCTCAGAAAATAACTTTGACTTATTCTGTTTAACTGAAACATGGCTGTATCAAGATGAATATGTTAGTTTAAATGAAGCCACTCCTCCCAGTCATTTAAATACTCATATGCCACGAGACATAGGCCGTGGAGGTGGTGTAGCAGCTATTTATCATTCCTCTCTCCTAATCTATCCTGGTGAAAGCCTGGTTCTAAATTTATCTCATACCGAATCAAAAACCTGCCAGCCAGTCTTATTTGTGATAATTTACCGTCCTCCAGGCCCTTATTCTGAATTTCTATCAGAATTCTCTGAGTTTATATCAAACTTAGTCCTCAGTTCTGATAAAATACTGATAGTAGGAGATTTTAATATCCATGTGGACAAAGATAGTGATAGCCTGAGCTCAGCCTTTATGTCCCTAATAGACTCAGTTGGCTTTTTTCAAACTATTAATGAAGCTACTCATCGTTTAAATCATACTCTTGATCTTGTTCTAACATATGGCCTTGATATTAATGAACTAAAAGTCTACCCTGAAAATCCTCTGCCATCAGATCACTAATTGAAGAAAATAAAAATATTCCGAGGTACCTTTTCAGCACTGTAGCCAGGCTAACACAAAGTCAGAGCTCTATTGAGCCCATGATTCCTCTAGCCCTCAGCTGTGAGGACTTTATGACATTTTTTAACGATAAAATTCACAAGATTAGAGATAAAGTTAGCCACTCCCTGCCTTCACCCGCGTCTGCTGTACCATTAAATGTAAATAGGCCTAACCTAAACTGTTTCACACATATAGGACTTCAGGAACTTAACTCTATTATTTCATCCTCAAAACCATCGACCTGCCTTTCAGATCCGATCCCAACTAAGCTGTTTAAAGAAGTTGTTCCCCTGGTCTGCCCATCTTTGTTGGAGACAATAAATATATCCCTATCAATAGGCTACGTGCCACAGTCCTTTAAAGTAGCTGTAATCAAACCCCTTCTCAAAAAACCTACTCTTGATTCCAGCACTTTAGCAAACTACAGGCCTATATCTAATCTTCCTTTTATTTCAAAGATTCTTGAGAAAGTTGTGGCAGCTCAGCTCTGTGAATTTCTTCAAAACAACAGCCTGTTCGAGGACTTCCAGTCAGGCTTTAGAGCTCAACACAGCACAGAGACTGCTTTAGTTAAAGTAACTAATGATCTACTCTGGGCTTCAGATGAAGGACGACTCTCAGTGCTGGTTTTATTAGATCTTAGTGCAGCTTTTGACACTATAGATCACTATATTCTACTAGAGAGATTAGAGGAATTACTTGGAATCACAGGGACTGCCCTAAACTGGTTTAAGTCCTACCTATCTGATAGGTACCAGTTTGTACATGTGAATAATAAGTCTTCTGTGTACACTAAAGTAAGCTACGGGGTTCCTCAGGGCTCTGTGCTAGGTCCAATCCTCTTCTGTATCTATATGATCCCCCTTGGTAATGTTATGAGAAAATGCTCTGTTAACTTTCACTGCTATGCTGATGATACCCAACTGTATGTATCAATGAAGCCAGGTGAGACAAATCAGCATTAGGGCCTGGATGGACCAAAATTTTCTTCTTCTTAACTCAGACAAGACTGAGGTCATTGTACTGGGCCCACGACACCTTAGAGAAACTTATGCTAGCCTAACTGCTCTAGATGGCATTACTCTGGCACGAAGCACAACTGTTAGAAACCTTGGGGTTCTATTTGATCAGGATTTATCCTTCAACTCTCACATAAAACAAACTTCAAGAACTGCCTTTTTTCATCTCCGTAACATTGCTAAAATCAGATCTATCCTGTCTCAGAGCGACGCAGAAAAACTAGTCCATGCTTTTGTTACCTCTAGACTGGATTATTGTAATTCTCTTTTAGCAGGCTGCCCGAGCAAGTCGCTTAAGACACTTCAGCTGGTTCAAAATGCTGCAGCACGTGTACTGACTAAAACTAGGAGAAGAGATCACATTACTCCTGTATTAGCCTCTCTGCATTGGCTTCCCATAAAATATAGAATAGAATTCAAGATTCTTCTTCTCACTTATAAAGCCCTAAATGGACAGGCACCAGTCTATCTCAAGGAGCTTGTAGTGCCATACAATCCCCCCAGAACACTACGCTCTCAAAATGCTGGACTACTCGTTGTTCCATTTGTCTCTAAAAGTAGCATAGGAGGAAGAGCTTTCAGTTATCAGGCCCCACTTCTCTGGAACCATCTACCAACCACGGTTCGGGGGGCAGACACCCTCTCTACCTTTAAGGTTAGACTCAAAACATTCCTCTTTGGTAAAGCTTTTAGTTAGGAACCAGCTCATAGCTCATAGTTAAGATGCAATAGGCATAGACTGCCGGTGGGGGGGTCTGGCATGCTCGGTTGAAGGGAGGTTGAGAGGGCATTAAGAGAGAGGTCATTTAGGTTAGAGAGGGACCGGAGAGGGTCCCATTCCTCTCTCTAACACTCCCTCCATGTCTGCTTCTTCCCTTGTGTGTTTGCTCCTCTACTCCTTCTGGCTTTTGTCTTGCAGGTCCGTGGGATCCTCAGTGTGGAGTTACAGAGTCTCAACAACTCTGTCTCCACCCTTTCCTCTGCACACACCCAACACAGCATAACGTGGATGGCTGTTCATCATAGGAATGGGATCCACACAAGGTTCCTGCTGCTTAACAGAAGGTTTTCCTTGCCGCCATGATGAATTCATGTTGGGTGTGGGATACATATGTATGTGTATATACGTATATATGCATTTGTGTGTATCCATAAAATGAAGAGTCCGTCCTTAAGACTGCTCTACTGTAAAGTGTCTTGAGATACCATTGGTTATGATTTGGCGCTATACAAATAAAAGATTGATTGATTGATTGATTGAGCTTGGTGAGAAGACAACGACTGTTGGAACTAATATTAGAAACTGTAAGAAACGATGGCGGAAAAGAGACGTAAAATATAGGAATTTCCTGGCCAAAACGGGGTACTTAATAATAATAATAATAATAATAATAATAATAATAATAATAAATGTAATTTATAATGCACTTTTGATTTCAAGGAATCTCAAAGTGCTACATTTAAAAACACATAAAACTACACAAGATTTAACACCTAAAAGCTTTCCTAAATAAATATGTCCTTAGTTCAGCTTTAAATGAGTCCAGACTCTAAACTCCTCTCCACAGGGAGGCTTTTCCAGAGCCGGGGTGCAACTTAACAAAAGGCTCTATCCCCCATGGTTCAGAGCGTAGTGGAGTGGACCTGAAGGAGCTGGCCGCTGGATGATCTCAGGGTGTGGGTGGAGCTTTGGAGAGGGATGAGTTATTGCAGGTATGATGGACCATGGCCGCTGATACAGTTATGGGTGAGAAGGAGAGTTTTGTATTGGTTACGGAAGGGGACTGGGAGCCAATGTAGGGAGTATAGAATGGGAGTGATATGCTCATATTTGCGTACTTGCATTAGGATTCTTGCGGCACTGTTCGGAATGTACTGTAATCTTTGAATGTTTTTGGAGGTGATCCCAGTAAAAAGTCCATTGCAGTAAATGAGTCGAGTAGACAAATGCATGGACAAGTGGTGAGGAGTGAATGGATCTTGGAGATATTTCGGAGGTGGTAGAACAAGGTCCTAGAGACAGTGGGAAATGTTAGAAAAACCTTGATTAACACCACCCACGGGAGGGGACAGACTCTACCCTCAGAAGCCAATAAACTATATACACCCATATTCACAAGGAGTGCTCCCCACCATTCCCTTTCTTTTAACTGTTCCATTGGGGAATGGAGGGGGCGGGTGCTGTACATAGGGTGCGGGCCATTGGCGTGTCTCCTTCTCACGGGGGTGCTTCGGTCAGTCACGCACTGGTGTGGGGCATTGCCCCGGCCCTCATGTTGTTTGGTAGGTGGCAAGATCTGGGTTGCTGTCATTGCGCCGTTCAGGGCCGTGCTGTCCTGCTAAATGGTGCTGGTCTGAAGGATGGCGGTTCAGAGCGGGCACTCTCCAGCGGGCCATGCTCAGTGGCTCGTTCTTGGTGGGGGCCTTCTGGGGCAGGCTTTGCCCTTGCATGAATGTTGGTACAGCAGGGATGGCTCCCCCTCGGGTGTCATGCGGTGCTGCATTAGCGGCTCCGCCCTCTTGGTGCAACGAACGGCGCATACTGTTATGGAGGGCTGTCTGGTGCCCTGTGGCGGCCTGAATTTGATGATTGCAGGATCACAGTGCTGGTAGAAAGAGTGGGGAGAGGTTTAAGACTCTCTGTGGGGCTGGGACGGTGTTCCAGTGGGGCGGTTTGCGGCGTCCCCCAGTGTTCTAGACAGCCAAAGATCCCCCATTTGCGTGGGTCTCTGTTGTTCTGCTGGCTTCTTGAGCGGGGGGCTCCCTGGGCCTTCCCCCGCGGTTAGGTGTTAGGGCTTGGGTGGGTGTGGTGGGATAGGCACTGGTGGGTGGTCGGGGTGGCGTCCTCGGCTCCCTTGGGATAACTTGCGCGAGTGTGTGGGGTGACTCGGTCATGGGGGGTAGCCTGGGTCAAATTGGCTCCCGTTGGTGCTGCTGGTCTGGCTGGTCTTGCAGGCCCGAGGCAGCTCCTGGGTTCACAATAACGGCTCTTGCACTCACATCGGTTGTACATGCACTGGCATGTCTTTGGCTTTGGGATAAGGCCACCATCACTATACTTAAGCCAGGTGCTGCGTCATCCTCTTTAATCTCTCTACATTTGTCACCAGACTGGTTTAATAGATTACACCCCTCAACACAATATCCACAATAATAGCTTCACATTATACTTTCAGTACTGTTCCCCTCCCCCTCACCTCGGTGTAACACTGCCCTCTCTTTTTATAATAAATGTATTTATTTCATTGCAATAATGAAACATACATAGCTGTCACAAAAAGATTGCAGTACAGAGTTGACCTTTGACAGCATGTGCAGACAAAGTGAAAAAAATAATAGAGAATAATCATTAGCAGCAACAGGTATGAGAAAAACTGACCCATTTATTATCAGCTAATGGGTTACAGACATTTTATCCTAAGTACTCGACCCCTTCCCGATTCCTGATTGTTTTACATAGTTATCACACGTTTGATGATCAAACCAATTGTACAATCTCACAAAGCTGACCCAATGTGAAAAAGTTAAGTAAAAGCAAAAAGTGGGACAAAATCGCTTCACAGCAATAAAAGACTTGTCATCACTTATTGCAAATGTTGATTTCAGTTATTGCTGCAATTTATTGCAATTTTATTTAATCATTATTTAGAAACTGCATTTTATATTTACTTGGGGGATGTGTAGTTTTGTTTTCTAGGACGATTCTGGGACACGCCGTATTTGTCCAATGAATGTTTACGACAACAGAGAAGACTTTTCTCTTCAGGCTGAACAGATTCATGGTGTAGACGAGAACATAATGTACAAATCAGTGTTCAGAATGTCCTCCTGTTTTGTTTGATTTATGGAAAGCTGATTGTGATTAACTTCACCCGATGTTGTAAAAAGCTGGAGAACAGGTGCGCTTAGAAAAAATAGCATTCAGTAAAAGTTGTTGACTTGTCTTTTAAAAATGAAATAGTGTTCAGAGTGGTTTTCTCATCTGTTCATAGAAACTATAAAATGCTGCTGAGACAAAATCCTGCACTGAACAACACGTACACTTTGCAATGCACGCTCAAAATAGAGTAACCTGAAGTGATTTAGAAAATAAAAAGCTCTTTGTCGTCATAAAAGGGGAAAAACGGTCAATGTCAGATACAGGAAAATATCAAATGAGAGAAAAACAACTGAAAACAGCAACAGAAATACTTCAAATCACTCCAGAAACACACAAAATGACAACAAAAATAGCAAGAAATATATGTAATGTAAACAAAATACACAAAGCGGCAACAAAAATATTAAAATACCTTCAAAACAAACCCCCAAAACTACGCAAATGACAGAAAAATGTACAAAGTGGCAACAGAAAAATTAAAATGTTTCCAAAACAAATACACAAAAAATATACAAAATGACAACAAAAAACCACGAAATTACTCCAATCATTTGTTTTGTTGACTGTTTTAATTTTTCTGAAGAAATGTTTATCATGATGATAAAGTATTTTGTCACTTTTGTTGTGAATTCAGTCCTTAGTTCTAACAAAATAATCACAAAACAACCTCATATGAAAAAGCATCAGTATTGGATGATCAATATCGTTTTGTTATCTGATCGATACCAAATCTTACAGTATCGGCCACCTCTATTTTCAAACCTACAAAATGTAATTCCACAGTAACTTTATATTTTATAGCGTAGAGTTATGCATAGTTATGCACGTACACTATTCCTGACCACCAACCAAAGAGATATTAACTCACTAACTCATTAGCATGATGCTAAGAAAAATGTTAGTAAAGTTGTTGTATTTTACGTTAGAGTAAAGTAAATATGACTAATATGACAAAATAAATCAAATATATATAAATTATATAAATCAAATTAAATACACAAATAAATATGTATATTATGACGAAATGATGTAAATAAATAAAAAATAAAAATGTATTTTACTGTAACGTGTCATACATTTTTTTTGGTCCCAAACCAAGACCAGAGATACACAATTTGAGGCAGATATAACATTTAAGAGTGATTGTATTTAACTGAGTAAAGTTTTAGTCTTTCACTTTACATCACACTGACCTCAGTTACACCTATTCATCTAATGAATGTTACTTTCACCCTTTCAGTTTGTTTGAACGTTGCTTAGCATCCTGATATTATATAGAGAAAGGAAGATAATCCAGATATTCAAACAGAATCAACACACGCACACACACACACACATGAGTCAAACACAGCTTGGAGGAGAACCCACTGCTGTTACCATTGTTACTGTCTCCAACAGTTACCACAGCAACTAATACACAAACACACATCAAGGCCTGTATTTACACTCACACACAAGTCTTTACTCTGAGCTTACACACACACACACACACACACACACACTGTGACCTTGGTGGTTGTTGGAGCTCGTCCAGCAGGAGGTGTTGAAGCCTGAGTGTCAGGCCCAGCACTGACAGTGTTTTCTCCTCGTTCCCCAACATCACATTCCTTCCCGAGGACACACACGTACACACACACACGTACACACACCAGGGTCGGGGTCAATTATAATCATACCTGTCAACTTTTGGATTTGAAAATATGGCGCCCGCTAGGAGCCATCCCACCACCACCAACCAAGCTCCAGTATCTTTTATATTTTAACACAGATGTACATGAAATCTAAAATAGCCACTATTCAACTAGTTACTAAATACAGTTAGAGGATTAGGATCTGATAGGCCTACCTTTGACTATGAAATGCTGTGAACATTCCTACGTTGTAATTCAGCCTAAATGTAAACATAAATAGGTATATGAAGCACTTTTTTTTTAATTTAATATATAAGTACAGTTCATATACAAGTCAACACATTGTATATTTACTGTTACTTTCAGGTTGCTTGTCTTGAATATCATCTTTCATATTTCTCATGCTAACTCATGTGGTCCTCTGGTATTCATTAACGACTTATTATACATATTTGTTGCAGACTTTATATCTTTAAACACTTTTTGTAATTAGTGTGTATTTGTGGCGCTTGTGATTGGTGGATTTTTCATGGCGATTTACGTCGTTTAATCCCGCGTGGGAGACGCTAAAATCTCAGTTACTAATCTTACAGAACGTTCGCTTTAGGAAGCTAAACTCTCCGTCCCATTAGGTATTTACACAAGCAGAAATGCCTTCTTACATCCATCCATCATCTCTCTTCTTTGCACAAATCTAGTGTAATCTATTTACACTATATAACTATATATATACACACATAATGTTATGATACATATCTACATAATTATACAATTCATGTAATTCACTAAATTGCTTTAACACACACACACACACCCTGACACACACACACACACATCGTCTCTGCCTAATAATCCAACGTCTCTCCAAGTGAGTGGAAAAGTGCCGACGACACTGAATAAGTAGTTCCTGCTGTAAACTCTGTGGTGATGGTGGAGTGTCTAATTATTTA
This sequence comes from Gouania willdenowi, assembly GCF_900634775.1. Classification (NCBI taxonomy): domain Eukaryota; kingdom Metazoa; phylum Chordata; class Actinopteri; order Blenniiformes; family Gobiesocidae; genus Gouania; species Gouania willdenowi. The sequence goes on from NC_041046.1 coordinate 44,558,904, forward strand.
CCACCTCATTAAGAGCTTTATTATCATTATTATTATGAGGGCTAGCTAAGCAGTTTTCCAAAGAAGTGCCATCATTAACGAGCTAACGGCTGCTAATGCTAACACAGCTGTGGTTTTGTAATTTAAAATGATTTTTAGTGTGTAATCCTTTTTAGTTCACACCATCTATTCATTCATTCATTTTTCACACTGGTTTCTGCTCTCAATGCAATCAAATGTTCTTTTATTAAAACAAAAGCAATGTGATTACATAGCGTGAGATTTTGAACGAGATTATGAATTAACATGGGTTTATTTCTGTTCGCTCCACTTGCGAGACATTCAGTCACATGTTTTCCAGCTGAAAATAGTGTGTGAATGTGTGATTTTGTCCTAAACATGCATGTGAATGGCCTCATTTCAAATAGAAAAAAAATGGTTCAGATTTTTTTTATAGTTTCGTTCAGAACATAAATTCTGCATTTTTTAAAACCCCTTATCTGTGTGGAAATATATTATTAACTATTTAAAGTTTTGCTTGGACACATGGTGGGAAACCCTTCAATATGATTAATGACGTTAGCATTAGCAACGTTTACTTTACCTGATGTTTTTTTGTCAGAATTCTTCACTTGCTTTTATCGCCTGAAGAATCCCAGCCTGCGTTGATTAAATCAAAACTATTATTAAATAATTATTGAGAAGCCTAACCCGAGTTAGCGAGCTTGTGCTAAGCTAGCTCGCGTTAAGATAGTTTGCGTTATGCTAGCTTGCGGTAAAATTGTTTGCCTTAAGCTAGTTTGCCTTAAACTAACTTGTGTTAAGCTAGCTAGAATTAGAAAAAGAGAAAAATGTAAAACCCAAACAATTATCATGTTATCGCTATGTTTACAGATTACACAAGAATATATATATAAATATATATATTCTTTATATATATTTTTATCTTTATATACAGTATATATAAATATTTATATTCTTTTTATCTTTTCTTTTTACTGCATTTTATTTGAACTAGATTTATATTTGAGAAAGTGAAAGTATGGAATACAGATGTTTGGTTTTTAGCTTCAAGCTGGTCCCAGGACAATTTTACGTTCAGCTCACAATGCATCATGATATGTGAATGCTGATTGGTTGAAATCTCCAAATTGGTGACGCCCACATATAAAGACATATCACATGTGTTTGAGGTTCCAAGTTGATATAAATAACTCCAAATCCTCCAAAGTGCATTCATGTGATGGATTGGTAGCACTGTATAGCTTCACAGCAGAGAAAAACTGAGCAAGAGAGCTGTTTATATATTTATGTAATACTATACTGATGTGTATCACTGAAATGAATATGCTGTTTTCTTTTTAATAAATGGATTAATGTGAAATACGATATGTTGCAAAGAGTTTTAGACAGAAGTGGAAAGTGTTGTGACTCAACAGTTTGAAAAACCCCTTTCTGGTGTGACCGTCCTCAGCTTGTAAAATGACATCAGCTCTTCAAAGCCGAGGCGTCACACCCGAGAACCACACTTCCACATAAATTACACTGTCATGACTGAGAAGGCAGGAGACCACAACGAGCCAGTGAAACATGGCCGACCAGAGAAGAAAAGTTCAACAACATTATTTATCTGAACAGAACATAAAGAAATCTGATAAAGTAAAACATCATGGATCATCTGAAAGACTGATTCAGCATCGTAGAATACAATTCTGTAACACACGCCTCAGGTGTTTCCGTAGTGTGTGTTTGAAATGGTACACTAACATTAGGATGACTAGTACAGTGCCCGTAGGAAGTATGTATTGCTATAGAAAAGTGGGAGGTTTAATATTTAGCACTGTAATATAGGTTAGCATACATCTGCAGCTGTGTGTGTGTGTGTGCATGTGTGTGTGTGTGTATGGGTGGTGGATCACTTCTAAACTCATACACACCAGTCTAACACACGTGTACGTGTCTAACTTTCACTAAACTTACCTAATGTCAGTAGTTAGGTGTAGTGGCAGGTGTGGCGTGAGTGAAGCTATAGTGATCAGGTGACCTTCACTATGTAACACCGTCTACGTAACATGTAAACACTTAGAAAAAAAAATATTAGGTGTGCAGGCGTACACGCGCGCAAGTCAGTAATTGTGTATGAGTGTGTGTGTTGTATTCTGTCCAATCACAGCAATGATCTGACTCAGAGCGTAACACTACAGTCACTACCACTCTATGGATGGGTGTCGTGACACAGACTGTAACCGGACTAAATGGTGGTCTGTTATACACTCACTCACAGACACACACACACTGACATAATATTGGGTTGTTTTTAAAAGCCCTTTGTGCAGTCACTCCTGTAGATTCTACGCAACTTTCAACTTATCCTGAGACACCATGACTATCTGTCAACATTGAGCTGTTCTGCAAAGCTGCATTTAAGACATTGTTTTGCAATTATTTATTAACGGTATCATTGCAGTCCAAACAAATCCGATGTTGCACACCAAGCAGCAGCCGTTAGTTCTCATTAGATCAGAATGCAGTTTTGTATGAATTTTCTCATGAATGAATATGATGAGACTCTCTGAGCCCTATTTTTGAAATGGGGCCCGGGGGCCCACCCCACTTTTCCAGTCATTTGCAAATTTATGGGAAAATAGCCGTGTGACATATCGTTTCAAAGGTAATTTAAAGTACATTACAATTATGCCTCACACAATTCAAATAGGGGCCCTTTTTTAGGCAATTTCCATGAAAGTTGTTTTCTCGCAATTAGTGACAGTTGGTGGTACCGAATCATTGACACATACCAATATATGAATGGGGCCCACTACTGTGGGAGCGCCGGGGGCCCCATTTTTCAAATGACTACTCCTCCGTTAATGCTAGTTGAATCGGGCTGTAATTTGACATGGATATTCTATGAGCAGACATCAAGAGCTTCTCTGAGACCTTTTTGAAAGGGTGGGGGACGGGGGCCCACCCCCTTTTCCGGTAATTCAATGTAGATTACCATTTTTTGTTGCACAATTTCATTTGTTTTACTAGGTGGAACCGAGTCATTTCACTGAATTCTTGGAAACGTGGTACTTGCTATTCGGCGCGGAGATGTTCCACAGGCCTGACCGTAGTTCATCAGAACTTGTTTTAAAAGACAATGAGAAGCCTGAGTTTCACCTCTCATTCACTCTAAGCTGACAAAGAGAAGTTATTTAAGTGGAGCTGTGTTTGTTTTTTGTTCCTTTAAAAAGAACGTTATCCACTTTCTGACTTTGCTCTTTTCCCCTCCTGCTGATTTTGGGTTGGTTTTTTGTCACAATGTCAGAATAATAAACGAGGAGAAATGCAACGTTTGGGTCAGAGCAGGTATACAGCATGAATATTCAGTGCAGCATATGGCACCGTGCACGAGGATCTGCATCCACTTAAAGGCTGTAATTAGGAGGCTTTAATGTGCAAAGAAGAGGCCGTGGACGCTGTCAAAGAAACTCTTGAGTTTGCAGATTTTCTGCACTTGACGGAATGGGTGAATAAAGGGAGAGGGTGGATTATTTAAGAGTGGGCTGAGCCGCGACAAGACGTGAAAAAGGGGAGCTTTTATTTTGAAAGGGACAGATGTCACATCACATTATGTCATAGATTTGAGCTTAGGTGGGAAAACAACATCCAGAGTGTGAAATAATAACATGACGTTATTTTTATTCCCTTCAAATGTTTTAATTTCTGACAATTATAATATGGAAGGAAACAAGTGTGAAAAATAACAATGCACATAAAACCAGACTAAAACTCGACTGAAGTTGGTGGTGTTATTTTTAACACTTTGAGTTAAATCCAACTGTCTGTCAAACAGTGTTTTTGTCTGTTTACTTTAAGTAAAAGTCCTGCTTTCCTCTTTGAATCTCAACCAAGGGTAAGTGGAAATATAACTATTTTATTTATTGTCAAGGTTGAGGAAAGGTGAGGTGATGTCTAGGAGAAGCAGAAGATTCCAAAATAAAATCCTTCAAATTGATAAAAGTTAAAAATACAACAAAAAAGTATGAGAAATTCACACATCAGGGACAGTAAAAACTAAAATCCAACAAAATGCAAATTAAAACAGTCCATATAAAGGAATTATAGCTGTTGTAATGGACCAGGCCATTTTAGCCAAAATTTGGTAATTCTGTGCAACAAGAAGAGTGTAGGAAGATTTCATTTTTTATTTCTTAATTCTTATTATTTTTGTGTGTATTTGTAATTATCCATCCATCCATCCATTTTCATACCCGCTTATTCCCGTTTAACAGGGTCGCGGGGGTCTGCCGGTGCCAATTTCCGGCTCTCATAGGGCGCTTGGCGGGGGTACACCCTGGACAGGGCGCCAGTCCATCGCAGTATTTGTAGTTATTTGTGTATTTTTGGTGTTTGATGTTTTAAAGATAACAACTTTTAGTATTATTTACTAGAGATGTAACGATTAATCGTAAGGCAGTTAAAAATCGATTCATAGGTATCACGGTTCACATCGATGCTCTGAAAATTGAATCGCAGTACTTTTTTAAAACAGCAGAGGGCGCTATATATTAATCCTTCCAGAAGCGGACGTGGCGGGCGGAATCTGCTACTACTTTCTTTCTGGCCGCCATTTACTCTTAAACATGCTCATAAATGATTCTTTACCCCTTTAGCACCGAAAGAATATCTGTAATATTACGTGAATAGCTGTAAAAATCACGTTTTTCTATTAGCTCTGTCTGATAGCATAGCATCTCTTCTTCACTGGTGGAATAACTGCATGCCAACCGACCACTGGGTTACCAGCGCCCTCTGCTGGTCCAAACAAATATCTGACGTAAATACAGTAAAATTACTATTTTTTTTTTGTTTTTTTTAAAAAAGTCTAATTGTTAAGGCACAAAATACATTTTCAGTTGCACCTTTAAAAAGAAAAACAACTATTATGTAGTTTTGAATTGTTTACTATAGAACCAGAATTTAAATTAATAGGCTTCTTCATTTGTATTATTCCTTTATTTATTTAATTCAAGATTTATTTTTAGTTAAATTGCATTGTTTTGAATAGTTTATCAAGGGATTCTTTTGACAATGAAAAATAAAAGTAAAATAGTACAGTTTTTTCCCCAAAAAAATAAAGTAATATTTTTCAGTCATCATTTGTCTACAGTCCCATTTTGTAAAATAAATCGTGAGAAAATCGTATCGTGACTTGAGTGAATCGTTACATCCCTATTATTTACCAAAGAGAACATCTTTTCAGAATGATATCGGAAATTCTGAAATGTGTTTTTGGAATATTTTAGTGTATTTTGGTCTTTTTTTGTGTTTTTATGTTTTTGTGAATATTTGTATTCATCTTGTATGGCTTTTTGGGGGAGAAAATGTGTCATTTTGTGTCTTTGGATTCATTTTTGTGTGTTTTTGGAATTATATTGTGTGTTTTTGGTCACTGTTTTTAAAGAAAATGTGTGTATTTTGTTGTCTCTGTGCAATCTCTATCATTTTTGTATGTTTGTTTTTTAGTCATGTTGACTTTTTTGTTAAATCTGATAATGTTTTAAAGCATAACGACATTTTATGAACAATGTGAGCACATTTTTGTTTTTTTTTTACTTACGTACGTTTTCTGCAACTACATCAAATATATCATCACTTTTTTTGCCGTATTTTTGCTCCTTTTAATGAATTTGAATGAATACTCCCATTACATTTCCTCACTGCAGGATCAATAAAGCTATCTATCTATCTATCTATCTATCTATCTATCTATCTATCTATCTATCTATCTATCTATCTCTATCTCTATCTCTATATATCTCTATCTTTCTATCTCTCTATCTATCTATCTCTCTATCTATCTATCTATCTATCTATCTATCTATCTATCTATCTATCTCTATCTCTATCTCTATCTATTTATCTCTATCTATCTCTCTATCTCTATCTCTGACACTTCTCCATCTTTTTCGTTCCATTTTTGGCCTCAAATTTGCAACTTTTTCCCAATTTCTGTGGTTTTTAAAATCCCATTTCACCACCTTTTCTACCATTTTTCTCTGTAGAAATACTGAGGGGGACAAAAAGTAACGTTTTCTTGCACTGTCATCGATTTCAGGACCACATACAGAACATAACTTGTTTCTCTACTTCGTGAGAAGTTTAGATGCCACATGGATGAGCTGTGTTTGTCGGTACTTTACCAGATATGGTGATGCATGTTCTGAGACGTGTGTTTATCTGGAGAAAATGTTTCTTGAAGCTGTAGCAGAAGAAAAGCCCTTAAAGCACAACTTTTAACGTCAGAGGAACCAAAGCTACAGATTAAAAAAATAGCATTTGCTGACAGTATTTCTTCTAATCCTTTGCCACATCTGCATATCAGTTTTAGTCTCTGCCTCTCCCCGAGCGTCTGATACCTTTCTGCATCGTCCTGGAGCTGACGCCGCTGACAGAATCAGGATTTCTCCTCCCAGAGGAGCTCATACTGTCAGCCTGAAGAAAGCTGTGGGTTTCCCATTAACAACTCCACACACACACGCACACACACACACACACGTATATTTGTACCATATGCTCATCACTATTCATCACTAATCATCTGCATGTCCTCAAAAGTTGACAGAAGGAGAGGGAAGCAGAAATGTGGAAGGAGAGGATGTGAAAGCTTTCTTCTTCTTCTTCTTCTTCTTCTTCTTCTTCTTCTTTGATTAGTCGATTCCCAACAGAAGCTGCATGAATAGTGCTTTATTTACACCCCCGGCTGTCAGAAATCACAACTATTGATTGAATGTGGAGGGAAAATTCACTACAACATCAGAGTTTAGTGAGATATGGATTTTTCAAATTCATCTTTTAAACCAGAAATGGAGAAACTTTTTGTCGCAGTGAGGGCCACAAAAATGTGATTATGTGATTCTAGAGCCACATTTATGTCAGCAATTATAATAATGACCAACCTAAACAATAATACAGGAAAGAACAAAGGGTTTGTGTGTCCTTTTGTGCAATCTCTATATTTTTTTAATGCTTTTTGGAGTCATTTTTTGTGCTTTTGTTGTAATTTTGTGTTTTGGTTGGATTCATTTTTTGTCAATTTCTGTTTTTTCATTTTATTTTTGTGAATATTTGTCGTCTGTGTTTATAAAGAAAATGTGTGTATTTTTGTTTTCCCTTTGTGCAATTTGAGTCATTTTGTGTATTTTGGTTGTTGTTTTGTTTACTTTGGGGGCCGAAAAAATAAAACAAAAAATGTAGCCAGACTCTATAATAAAGAAATTTCTCTTAAACTGCTTTTTTAAGACCAAACACTCATGTTGTAGAAGAAGCCATAATAAAAACTGTGCTTGTATGTGTTCATGCATCCCTTTGGCCTGTTGGTGGTGGGCGTGTCACTGGGCGTGTCACTGATAATTAGAGGTGATTTAAACACCTGTGGGTTGCACTCAGTGTTGGAGTGAGGTGAGTCTAAAGTCAAATCCTTTGTTTGGTGGTGTGTTTAGGTGTTTGTGCTGTTAGGTGAACGTCACACTTGTTTCCTATTGGTTGAGGCAGATCAAAGAAGTGAGGAGACAAAGTGGGAGGAGACACACTTGTGTAACACTGTTATTGACATTGTCAGATAAGTTTGGTGCATTGCATTGTGGGATGTGGAGTCCTGTACAGCAGTGGTTCTCAACCTTTACAGCCCGTTACCCCCAAAATAAAGGTCCCAGAGAGCGGGGACCCTTCAAAATAAAGGTCCCAGAGAGCAGGAACTCTCCAAAATAAAGGTCCCAGAGAGCAGGAACCCTTCAAAAATAAAGGTCCCAGAGAGTGGGGACCCTTCAAAATAAAGGTCCCAGAGAGCAGGAACTCTCCAAAATAAAGGTCCCAGAGAGCAGGAACCCTTCAAAAATAAAGGTCCCAGAGAGTGGGGACCCTTCAAAATAAAGGTCCCAGAGAGCAGGAACTCTCCAAAATAAAGGTCCCAGAGAGCAGGGACCCTTCAAAATAAAGGTTCCAGAGAGCAGGGACCCCCACTGTAGCTGAAGGTGGTTGAACACAGACATGAACATTGAAGAACAGTCATGTGGAGACAGGACCATCTATAAGGGGGAATAAAGGAGAGATTTTTGGGGTCCATCCATAAAGTCAGTAAAATGATGGTCTATTGTTCTATGAATCTGTGATAACCACATTTATTTATTCATCTGAATAATATCCACTGTTATCCAGGAACGTTTATTATTATTATTATAGTCATCTTATAGATGGAAATCCTGGTTTTAATCACTAATAAAATGGTTCAAAGTGACCATTAATGACAGAAATTGGTTGGAAGTTGCCAAAAAACAGACAGAAAAAAATGCAAAAATGGTTCAAAGTGTCAATATTGCCTTAAAGGTGGCAGAAATGGGGGAACAGGGGTTGAGTTAGTTTAAACTGGCAAATAATGGGCATGACAAATTGTGAATGTGGTTAAATTGGCAAAAAATAAGCATTAAATATGATGAAAAGAGGTTAAAAGTGACAATAATGGGTCAACATGTGACATTAGGTAGAAAAGTGGTGGAAATGGTTTATAAGTGCTGAACATGTCTGGAAAGTAGAAAAAATGTGCAGAAAAGGCATTGAAGTGTGATGAAGTGTCAGAAATGGGAGAAATGTAGCAAAAATGAATTAAAAGGAGCAAAAAAAAAGTGATGAAAATAGATTAAAATATGGTGAGTTTGGTGGTAAAAATAACCAAAATGAGCTCAAATTGTTCCAAAATATATAAAAAGTTGAGTTGCTTATATTCAAAATAATACATTTCCATCAAATTTTGTTTAAATGGAGGTTAAAAAATGTAAGTCATGGTTTGATCTCCGGTCACTAACTTTGTGATCTCATCAGGAACAAAGAGGAAAACAGCCGAGAGTCGTTTTTATTTCCTTTTCTCTAAATGAGAACTTTAACTTTGCTTGTTAGTTTGGACATTAGAGGATAAACACATACAGGCCTATGGTGGGTAATAAAGTGTGCACGTCAAAACAGGCGCAGGATGAAACTTTAGCAGCTAATTAGCAGTTTGTGGGAAGCTCTGACAGAAGATAATCTGACCTTTGACCTTTAGTTTTGATGTTTCATGCATATTTATTTCATGTAATTGGTCCAAACAACAGCAGTGTTATAGTTTCATCATTCATACATTTGGTTTTCCAGCCAACAGTTAATAAATAATGTGACTACCAGGGTTGGGGTCAATTATATTTGTGTATTGTGTAATTGATAATTAATCACAATTATCACAATTATAATTGTAATCATAATTGAACAACTACTGTATGTTGCTGATGTAATTGACTATGTAATTGTAATTAGCATGGACATGATATAAAAACTGTGTTATGATTTATTTAAATGCAAATTTGTGGAACCAATCTTACAGTTTTATGTTTTACACATATGTAGTTAACATTTATTAAAATATGTTTTGTATTTACTTTTCCCACTACCTGTCACTTCTCTTCAGGGTCATTTTACCATTAAAAAAAAAAGTGAAATCTAATGATATGCTGACAGAAAAAAAGGCTCAGACGCCCACACCAAAAATATTAACACCAGTATAATCATTGATTAGGAAACGTAGAGGTAACCAATAGATCAGAAATACATAAGATGATAAATAATATTTTTTAGTGTATTTTACAGATGATTTAAGACATAAAAACTGACCCGTTAGCATTAGAGATGCTAACAGAAAGCCAGAGTATTGATATATCTACTCAAGTAGAAATAATAATACTTGATTGAAATTAAGTCGTACAAGTAAAAAGTAGCTCCATCAAAATGTACTTAAAGTAAACATGACTAGTTACTTTCACCCACCACCTTTATTTTTGGTAATAAATCTTTTTATTTATAGTTTCACAATGATCATTCTTTGAATTTCCCCCCCTAGTGGCAGGTCAGCAGAAAGCATGGGTTTAGTTACTCTTTAAGTTATTGAGAACATAATTATCATTGACTTACAAAGAAAAAATAATAATTCTAATTTTAATTGTAATTGGGAAAAAAATGTTCACCATAATTGTAATTGAGTCTTCATTCAACATGGATAATTGGAGATATAAATGTAATTGAAAAATGTAATTGAACCCAATGACTAGAATCCACAGACTGAAAACAATGGATGTTATAATTTGGAGGAGAGGAAAGTCTATTCTACATATGGTGGTGGTTTGTGTGGACCTGTAGGTGCAGAGCTGTCTGAGACCATGGGATATGATGGAACTAATGACGCTGAGGAGATGCAGTGAGCAGCGTGTGGGAGGGATGGAGACTGACAGCGACACATTTATCTCCTGCAGGATTCCTGCAGTGTTTCAGGGTGAGTCTGAATTCCAAAACGTATCTGAATGAAGTAGAATATCTTATACCAGACATGGGCAACTGGCCACATGTGGCCCTACGTCTGATTTTGTGTGGCCCCCAAAACAAATCCCATAAATTGTATTTCAAGAAGTTGGAATGAATATAAAGCCCGACATACGACACAAATTTAGTGCCAAAACAACACAAGTTGACAGCAAAATGCACCAAAACACAAAAAAATAAAAAGCAGGTGCGTGTGTGTGTGTGTGTGTGTGTGTGTGGCTCAAATATCGCTGCGGTTCAGGGACAGACAGAGCTGAGACTTTTAACATGGCTGCTGCTTGGTTCAAGGGTGTACAACATCAGATTTGTTTGGACTGCAATGATACCGTTAATAAATTATTTTATAAAATGTTCCGCTCCCGGTGGACAATTTTATGAAATTTTCAAACTGATAACTTCATCACTGTGGGGATTGAACCTTTGCTGGCTTTGATCACGTGGAACAATTGGCCGGGTTAGAGGTAACACATGGGCGCACCAGAGCCAATCAGCGCGGCAGAGGGCGGACGGTGGCCCAGAGCTGGGGGGCTGGAGGAACGGTGCTTCACGGCCGGGACAACGCCAACACGCCGCTGAAGTGGCTTCACTTTTTGCTCGCTTTGGGTAAACCGTGTGTGTGTGTGTGTGTGTGTGTGTGTGTGTGTGTGTGTGTGTGTGCTTGATTCAGAATTAAATTTACATTAGGAATTCAATGTTTACAAGATCAGTTTAAAGAGGATTTCACTTTTATTCTGAATTAAAGAGGGATTAAAGCTCCCATGAAAGCCATCCATGAAAAAGCTAGTATGTGTTGCTCCCACTTTTTTAACACATACTTCATACGGGCACTGCACTAGTAAAATACTAAGTGACACAACAACCACTTAAACAAAATGACTACAAAAAAAACAACACATTACAGAATAGCCCCAAAGACACACAAACTGTCAACAAAATTGCACAAAATGACAGGAAAATACCAAAACAACAAAAATACAGAAAGTGACCCCAATAATGCACAAATTAACAACAAAAATGCATTAAAATTATAGAAAAATACACATGATTACAATAAGTACACAAAAAAAAACGACTCCAAAAAGTAAAAGAAAATGATCTAAAAAAAAATAAAAATACAAAATCAATAATGCCAGTCTGTTTTAAAAGCCACAGCATAGAAAAACACACAAAATAACAAACCCACGAAGACAAAGCTCTGACAGAGACAGAATGTAAGAAGAAAATCCAGGAAATCACATTGTATGATTTTTAAATAATTTATTTTTAAATTCTTGCGTAAAATAAATATTTGGCACCTATACAAACAAGCAAGAATTGTCTCTCACAGACCTGTTACTATTCCTTTAAGAAGATCTTCTGTCCTCCACTCGTTACCTGTATTAACGGCACTTGTTTGAACATGTTATCTGTATAAAAGACACCTGTCCACACCTTCACACAGTCAGACTCCAACCTCCACCATGGCCGACGCCAGAGTTTAAACAAACACACCTGAGTTTATTTATCAAGTTGTTAAATAAAGGGATTTATTTGCCTGACTTAGAAAAAAAACTTGTTCATTATCTGCAGCTAAAGTAAGAGATTTTTTAGTTGTTTTCTGAGCTCAAAACAGGTTATTTTTGTCTATAATATTCTATTTTAAAGAGATCGACTTCATCTCTGAGAATCAACACAGAGCGTCCACGTTGGTACGTCCTGTAATATTGATGCGACTAATTAAAGAGGCAGAAGTGAAGCCATGCTGTTGTACTGTGTGATAAACGTGTGTTTCTCCACAAACTACGGAGCGTGCAATCATGTTTCCATGTTATTATCACAGTCAAAACACTGATGTTTGACCTCTCAGAGCTTTAAAAAAAGAAATTAAAAAACATGTTCCTGAATAAATGAGACAGGCTGGCGCTTGTGTGCAAAATTCTTGTGAAATTGGTGCTGTAAGGACACAATGATTCGTATCTCCATTTGGAAAAAAACCCTAAAAACTCTGATCAAAGATTGGGATGAAATAATGCACTTAGACTCCTTTCAATTTTAATACATAGAGAAAAAACAGGACGGCCAAAATACTTATCAAGACTATTTTTAAACTAATATATTTTCTTCTTTTAATTTCCCTACAGACCTTTTGAACTGTTTGAACTCATGAACGAAAATAAACGGCACATTTCTTCATTTATCACCATGCAAACTTAAACAAAAATATGTATTTGTTTTAAAAGCATGTAAAATAAAAGTGTAAGATTAATATTCCTGGCTTGGAATTAAAAAATTTTTTTTTTTTAATTTCTTAAGGTGTGTTTCTGTCTTAGTTTCACTCTTTATACCACGGACTTGGGCTGGGTTTGGATGTTGTGCGGTAAATCTAAGCTTCCCTTCATGTCTAAAATCATGGAGAAAGTGGTTGCTAAGCAACTGACCTCATACATGGAACAACATGATTTCTATAATAAATATCAATCTGGCTTTAGATCAATCCACTCCACTGAAACTGCTCTTGTGAAAGTTTACAGTGACGTAATGATGGCCGCTTCCTTTGATACAGTAGATCATAGTATAGCACTCATATACTGTATCTGAGATGGAGTTTTCTGGTGCTGTTCTCCATTGGTTTACTTCTTATATAAATGGAAGAACTTTTATTGTTGTTATTAATGATGTAATGTCTAATGTGTCCAACCATGTGGAGTAGCCCAGGGCTCTGTTCTGGGGCCTGTTTTGTTTTTATTGTATCTGATGCCTCTCGGTCTGTTGATCCGTAGTTTTAAAAATATATCCTATCATTTTTATGTAGATGATATCCAGTTGTACTGCTCCTTTAGGGTTCTATGCTCCCGTCTGGACTCTGGCTTTTTTGCGCTCCTGCAGTTACGTGCTTCTCTTCTACGCGTATTCGCCGGGCCAGGTTTCTGACACGCCCCCTTCGCGCTTAAGGAGCCAAAAAGTGCGTATGCGTGAATGAAGGCGGGCTGGAGGAAAGGAGGCGGTGATGTTTTTTTTTGGGTTGTCTAGAAATCACAAAACATGGAGTTTTCCCAACGCTTGTAAATGTCATTGAAATCCATAACGCACTCGTCTGAGTGGCTTCAAATGTAACTAAGTTCATATTTCTAGTGCAATATAATGTTTCACCTTATGGGGGCGCTGCACTTATTCCAGGGTTATAAGAACGTAAGAGGAAAATAAGGACTTACGCACACTGGAGAATGCCCGTGAAGCCAGATTTGAATGGAAACGCCCACATTTCAGGGCTGCTCCACCCACAGTGTGTAACTGGGATGAAGGCGTGTAGCGTAAATACAGGAGGAGAATAGCTGTGTGGTCACTTTTAAGAAACTGTTGAAGACTTCAGTTTTCAGAAAAGCTTTTAGTTACTGGATTTTAATTTATTATTATCCTTTCCTGATGCTGCTCTTAAGATGTTTATGCACCTATATTTTATTATTCTATTATGATGTTGCACCTGTACAGCACTTTGATTTTATCTGCAAAAAGTGTTTTATAAATAAATTACTTGCTTAAATCAGGAGATGTATTTCGATTAGAACAAATGGATGCGGATGCGCCTCGGATCATTTTACATGCGTACGCACAGATGTGAGTAGTGTCTGGTTGAAACATTAAAGTGGTATGCATCCCGAATACACTTCAGATGGTCGCTTTAAAGCTGAATATTAAAATTTTGTTACCAATTTGGAGTCATTTATATCAACTTTTAGCCTCAAACACACGTAATATCCCTTTAAATGTGGGTGTGGCCATTACGTAGATTTCAGCCAATCTACGTTAACATATAATGTTGTCGTCCTATTAGGACTACCCTTCATATTTCCTCTCCCATAGAAGTTTATGTTGAAATATTATTTTAATTCTGTAGTTTTAGTTCCGTATCCTCCAGTTCATTGGATGTTATGACGATATCCCAGAAACGTTATGGGAGACGATTCTAATGTTGCACTCACTGGGAAAGGAGAAATGGGACTTTGTTGCAGCATTTGGACGCCACTTTCATCCATATTGATCCACACATGCCTTCAGCTGAACAAAGAAGAATGCCTTAAAGGAGCAGAGGGCAGGGTTTGTGAAAAAAGAAACATTACTTTAAGTCTTTTAATACTAATGGTTGATTAAGCACTCACAACCAAAGAGAATGAGCTCACACACATTTCTACTTATTGCCTTGAACAGACTGATACCTTTTGCACTGCTGTTCGAGGTATAAATTTCCTTCATGACCTTCACAGGTTTTATTGCATCTGCAGCTTCTAAATCAGCTCTCATTCCTCTGAGGAAAGCTTCCAGTCAAGTCTTTGTCATTTGGGTTGAGTTGAGTATCTCTTTAAAGTGGTTTGGAGCGTCCAGGCTGGGCCACAGGGGAAACTGTCATCATGGGCTTGATATGCAACTCAAAATCAACAAATCCAGACATAAAAACAACACAAAAATGTGCACGTGATTGTTCTATTTACCTCAATAAATGCATGATTTCAGCTCATTTTTCACCTTAAAAAGAACAAACTTGTTTCTTTAGTCGAGTTTTTTAGCTTTGACTTGGATCCATGTTTCAACGTCATCTGTGGCTCATTCTTATGACACTCCTATTTCTCCATCATTCTGTCCTCACCAACACCCTCCAACCACAGCTGATAAATCCACTGAGCAACAATTACCATCGTAAGGACAGTAAAACACACCCTGTAATAATACTACAGCAAAGATGAACTTTTATCACAAAAATATGATCTGAGGGCCACATTAATAACAACATTAATGTAAAAATTTAGAAACTTGACCAATCTGAACATTAATGCTGGGAAATATTGTTGTTTTGTGTTTTTTTTTTTGAGTCATTTCGGGTATTTTTGTTGTTTTTGTTGGTCATTTTGTAATTTATGTGTTTTTTAAGTCATCTATGTGTATTTCTGTTGTCGATTCTATATTTGTCTGTGTTTTACTATGATCTCATACAGGGTTTTTTGTGTTTTTTTGTAATTTTTTTTTTTTAAATAAAAAAAATTGTAATAATTTTTTTGTAATTTTGCTAATGTTCTGGGTATTTTTCTTTAATTTTGTTTATTTTTTTAATCATAAATATTTTTGTTTTATTTTGCTGTTTTGTTTGATTTTCTGTAATTCTGTGATTTTACTTTGAAGGGCTGCACAAAATGAAACCAAGGCCACCTGTTGCCCATATCTGTATAAAGTATTACAAAGTGAAGCCACAGTTATTAAAGCTGTTAAAAATGACGTCCCAGTTAAAAACTCTCTGGGCCAATGAAAGAGAAACGATGGATTCATGAGCGCAGATTTTTTGTAGTTTATTGTCGCGATAAAAACCCTCTTATTCTTTTATAACATCTATAAAAATAAGGCCACACACAGGGACCAATCATGAGATATACGAGCATTGGTTAGCTTACAGCGTGGCCTGTGGCACATGTTGGTTGGACGCTCACTTTCTCTGATACTTGAAGAGCTCAGTTGATGTTTTATTGCAGTTATTTTGTCTCAGATACGATCAGTCCCTCACGGACTGAGCTGATCTCAAACCAATCTGTTTCCTGTTCCTTAAAATCACACTTAATAAGAAGAATTTAAAAAACAAATACCCTAATAATGAGCTCCTACAAAGTCATTTTAACCACAACCGTCATGTACCTTTATACAAGAATGCAAGAAGTGCATCATCTGATACCAGGGACCCTTAGATATGCTGATGATGAGCCACACAATGGGTTCATCAGTTTTAATGAATTCAAACTAGTCAGATTGTAACTGAAGAAACATCTTGGATGAGACGTGATGAGCGTCTTCACCCTAAAATACAACTTTGATGTTTTAAAAGCGTGTCCTGCAAAGTGCTTTTAAAGCATGTCCTGATCACATGATTTGGTTTTTATTTTAGACTGGCATGAATGAGTCTCTGTTTTAGGCGTTCTATTTGCATAGTGGCACTTTTTGAGCTTTAAATCAGAAACATTTGTCTCATTTATGTTGTTCTTTTAAAATATATATAATATGAGTGAGTTGAAAAGTTGAGTTAAAGATCAATAAATCAAAGATAATTTTGATCCCCACTGGAAACACTGTTTATTGATAATCTGATCAATGATCTGATCATATCAACCTGTTACATTGTTTATCAATGAAGGCGTTTCAAAATAAAAGTGAACTTTATCATTTTCACAGATTTCAATGACATTTACAAGCGTTGGGAAAACTCCATGTTTTGTGATTTCTAGGCAGCCCCAAAAAAAATGACATCACTGCCTCCTTTCCTTCAGCCCGCCTTCTTTCACACAAACGCACTTTTTGGCTCTTTATGCGCGGTGGGCGTGTCAGGAACCTGGACTGGAGAATACACGTAGGAGAGAAGTATTTAACTGCAGGCTCTTAACAAAGCACTTAGTCCAGACGGGAGAATAGAAGCCAATGAGCTTACAGGACTCCACATCCCACAATGCAATGCACCAAACTATTACAATACTGTCAATAAGAGAATTTACAGAAAATTTTGATCAGCAATTTTGATCGAACCTGGACCGGCTGCAGGTGAGGAACTACAGCCTCCGTTTAAGGGGCGGGCGCTCAACCCACTGAGCTAAACACCACCCCCGGAAAAGTTGCAGATTCAAGATGTGCGTGAAAATATTGCAGCGTTTTGTTGAATCTCCAGCAAATAATCTGCTGTTTGCAGGATTAGGAACCAGATTATCCTAAAATACCTGTTTGATACACATTCATAATAAAGCATTGATTTAAACTTTGCTTTTGTACGTTTGGGTTTTGACGTGTTTTAGAGAAACAAATAAAGTGGTGAACGTTGTACAGACAGCTGTCTCTCATTGGCCCTTGTTTCACCCTCCTGGTCCAGATGGTCATGATCTGATCCCCCACCACACACACACACACACACACACACACACACACACACACACACACCCTTCCACCCGTTAGACCAAACCACCCAGGGAGTGTGAGGAACCTGATCTGCTGAAGGAAACACACAGACTTGAGCTTTAAAAACTGTTGAAACGCTGATTTTTCTCCACCCTCGTGTGTTTTTATTAACGACTGAAACTACAGACGAGGCAGAACCCGATGAGGTCACTGTGCAGACCAACTTTGTTGACTAAATAGGTCTGTGGGGCTCGTGTTAACACATGTGTCATAAATTCCTCCACTGCCACACCGCATCATCATCATCATCATCATCATCATCATCGTTGTGTTTTTACGTCTCACTTCATTGTAGGAGGAAACTTTTTACTGCAGGTCATCACATTCTTCACATAACACAGAGATACTGTAGCTAAATATAGAAACCATGAGGATGACATCGTGTTTATATGACGAGTACCATGTGACCCTTTATATTAACCATTAATATCACTGATGTCATTGAGGCCTTCGTCCTATTTCAGTGACGTCATCTTTGAAAGGTCGTGATCTCATGTTGGCTCCACCAGTTATCTTTGTGATTCTCTAACTTGGTTCTTAAAGAGTAACTCAAGCCCAAACACACTTTTTTCTGCTGAATACATATGTACAGTATGTGGGTATTTAGTGGTGCTGTTTATTAATCCTAGTCCCACTCTTCACATTTTAATAAAGGTATTTTAATTTTGCTGTAAAATGTCAGTTACTGCCCTCTAAGGGTTGAACGCTGCCATTACAATTTAATTTTACTATTGACTGAAACAGATTCTTTTGATTACGCTGTGTCATCACTTTCACTGTTGGCCCCACCCTCCTATAAAAGCTGAGAGGAGGGAGGAGTGTTTCCTCCAATCACAGCCCTCAGTGAGCATTGATTGACAGTTTTAATGAGGAACTCGTCTCTGTAGCAGTGATGTTTATGACTTTGTGCTTCTATAAAGATCAGATTCTGGTCTAATCAGAGGCTTCATCAAGATATGTGTGTATTTACACACACATCATGTGTATCCCCGTCTGTCTCTGTGTGTGCGCAGACGTTCTTGTCGCGTGTGCGTGTCTTCCTTTTGTGTATTTTTTTGACTCATTTTATGTCTTCCTTTTAGTTTTCCTTTCTGTATTTTTGTTGACTTTTTGTTTTTTGACTAGTTTTCTGTATTTTTCTATCATTCTGTGGGGTTTTTTAAACTTTTTTTTGTTTAGTTTTAACTGATTTTGTTGTTTTGTTTTGTGTTTATGTTGTCATTTTGTCTATATTTGTTGTACATTGTTGTTATTTGACTTGTTTTCTGTATTTTTATATAATTTTGTGTGTTTTTGTTGTCCTTTCGTTGTGTTTTAGTTCCATTTTTGTAGTTTTTTAAACTTTCTGTGTTTATCTTGTGATTTTGTGTATATTTGTTGTACGTTTCTGTATTTCTGTTGTTTTAGTATTTTTGTTGTGAGTTTCTGCATTTTTTTTATCGTTTTGCGTGTTTTTTGACTCTTTCAAAGTTGACCGAGGACCTTATGTGGTCCACTGGCCTACATTAGCCTATGAGTGGGGTGTGTGTTTTGTGTGTTTTAATTCTTTTGTGATATTCTAACTGTTAGTGATTGTTGCTGCGAGCTTTTGCCAAGAGATTCCTAATCTGCATAATCTTATTTTGGTAAAGTTTGGTTTAATAATGAACATTAAGGCTATTATTGCTTAGAAAACAGGTGTGTGTGTGTGTGTGTGTGTGTGAGGTCTAAGGGGATCCTTGTTAGGAAACAAAATGAGGCCAAAAATGAACGCCTCAGCTGTTTTGTTTAAGAATTTAAAAGCTGTGTTTAACTGTGTCACTCATTAATATGTTTAAAGAATAATACAGTTCATAATTTCCCACCGGCGTCTCAAAAAACACGTTATTGTCTAAAAATATGCAAATGGAAGCCTGGAACAGACATGATGGAGGAATTATATGAACAGTTTGAATGTTTTTTTTTCTCTGATCTTTGCACGTGTTTAAAACGAGAAAATCCTAAAGTTATTAATCATAGATTATGTTGTTCAGATTTAATCCAAAGGATCTGGGAAACTTTATAATTGTTGCTCTTTTAGCGTTTAACAGTCAACAGAAGAACTTTAGGAAATGTTGTTTATTTTAAACATGTCGAATAAAATGTAACAAAAGCTTTAGATCAGCTCTGAAAACAGACAAAATGACCACAAAAAATTACACAAAATCAAACAAATGTGCATAATGTATCCAAAATTACACAAAGATAAAAGCAGAGAAAAATATATGATACAATACAAAAATTATATAATATAAAAATAGAATACACAAAATAAAATAAAATAAAATAAATGCAAAAAAATAAAAAATTGGTGACTGTGAAAAACACAAAATTACAAGAAGGAATAATTATGATATTTTTGTAGAAATGTGATTAAAATGAAAACTATTGACTCAAAAGATATTAAGACTAAATAAATAGATAAATAAATAAAAAACCCAGACAAAAAAAGTGTTCTACAATTATTATTAGTAGTAGTTTTTTTTTCTTCCACTAGTGTTTTTTTTTGTTTGTGTTTTTTCTCCAATAGCGCTAATGCTCTTCTGTACGGGTCAGAGGGCAACATTATTAGAGTTTGTCAATATTTACAATAATGACCAATATTAGCATTAAAACAATGTGTTTATGGAGTCAGTTTTTTAAGTCATATTTAAGGACTTTTTTAAATGTGTTTTCATTTTATTTTGTGCTGTTCTGTTAAAATGTATTTTGTTAATGTAATTTTGTGGGGTTTTTTGTAATTTTGGAGGTGTTTTTTGTAATTTTGTGTTTTAAAAAAAATCATTTAGTGTTTTTGGGGGCTTCATAAAATTAAGCCTGAGGGCCACGTGTGGCTCGTGGGCCACTAGTGTCCCGTGTCTGTCTCAGAGATAAACATGATCGCTGCACTCAGTCACTATTTAAATAGACTTTTCTGCTGCTAATTCAGTCGTTATTTTTATTTTAAGTAATGACTTTTCTCCAACTTTTGATGGACATGAATGAAATCTTAAACCAAACAAGCGTTGAAAATAAAGGCCAAAGTGTTTTTTCCTTTTAGTCGTTGGCTCTGCTCTCTGCCTTCGTGCCTCTGAGCACGGCTCTATGCATGTCTGCTTCTACCTCGACATGTTGATTGGGAAACGATGAGTGATGCACGTTATGCAGGAGCTGGGAGAACATCTGGGCTCAGAGCAGCTGGGTACCTGGTAGGAAACCTGTGGTTCTGTTCAGGTGGCAGATACTTATCACCCGGTCCACACAATGGAGCTCATTGTGTTGGTGGACATTTGGAGCCCCCGGGGGCCACAAAGGAAAGGAAGAAGTGGAAACTTCTGTGCAACGGTCTGTGCGTTTGGCCTGTTTTACACAAACTCCTGTTGGATTTTTTTTTTTCCACATTAAACAACGTTTTCATCGTGTTTCAGCAGCAGCGCTGATGTAGCATCTGCTTTAGGTTTAGTTCCTCCTGGAGAAGACATAAAGACTCCAGGGTTTTACAAGCACCACCAGACAAAACAGGTGATTCGATTCCAGAGGAAGTAAATCTTCTCTGCAGGAAACCGTCCCTGCAGTAGATCTTACATTCTGCTCAGTAGCTTGGATTGAATCGAGCCAAATAAATCACATACACATGAACCTCACGCCACATTTAGCCAACATTTCACCTCCGTTCTTTGAGCAGCAGAGCACAGACACAAGCTTATAATTACAACTGGGCTTTAGGAGAGTTTCACATTATGGAGAGGGTACTTATGACATGATTTCAGAATCAGAAATACTTTATTTATCCCAGGGGGAAATTACATGTGTTACAGCCGCTCAGAAAAATATGAATAAATAAAAAGGATAAACCCTAAAGAAAGAAAGAAAAACTTACATAATTAAGTCAAAGACTGGTAATTAAATACAAGTGCACACATTACAGTAGTAAAAAATACATTTAATAAAATAAGTATAATACAGATATATACAACAATCAAAGCTGTGTTGTGACAGAGCATTTGACAAAAATACAAAGAGGGTACACAGGATATTAAAAAAAAAAAA
Organism: Gouania willdenowi; assembly: GCF_900634775.1. NCBI lineage: Eukaryota > Metazoa > Chordata > Actinopteri > Blenniiformes > Gobiesocidae > Gouania > Gouania willdenowi. The sequence continues at coordinate 44,580,276 of NC_041046.1, forward strand.
GGATTGGGAAACACAGTGACTCCAAGATGTTGCGTCTTTTTTTTTTTTTTGCTAAACAATAAAAATGTATATAGAAAAAAATGTAAAAGAAAATTAGTTCTTATAATACAGTTTACAGTCAAACATTTTAAGGCTCAGTTTTTACAACATGTAAAATATTGGTGGATGGTTTGTGAGCTAAACACAGTTTGGTGTCAGTTGAGCAACGATTGTTGGAGAGATACAGTAGGTTTAATACGTTTTACAGTTTTTGATAAAAACAGAGTGATGGACTTCATAATTTGCAATAAGTGTAAATGTGTAAATGTTTTTTCGGTGTTAGTGCTACATTTTGGGGTAAGATGCTAATCTGTAGCATTAGTGGTTCATTTTTCTAATTTTAGAAATGTTTAAATAAGGCTTTGTGTAGCGCCACCTTGAGCATGATTGGCCTGTTTTTGCAGCTGAGGCAGTCTGACTGAATTTGGTGACCTGTAATAAAAGCTATTGAGCTTTCACAGAGACACTTTCTGATGCTCAACCAAAGCCAAACCACTGCAGTCGATGAAATAAAAAACAGAAATAATGGTTTTAAACAATGGGTCACTTCGCATGGAATAAAATAATACATTTTGTGCATTTTCTGAGCTGAAAAGTCTAATTTTGAACCTCTTGGTGCAGTTTTATCCTCTCTGATGAACACAAACAGTGAACAAAGGACAGTGTGTACAATGAAAACATCCCTTGTTACATATCACATCTAATCTCCGTCATCCATCTCTGTTTCTGAAGGAAATATTGACTGAACGACTGTTGATCAAATTGAGTTGCTTCACTTTTACGAGTTATGATGAAACAACAATACGGTGACTGATAAGAAGTATTGTTGTTTCTTATGATTGGAGGCACGTTGGAAAAAATTCCCTAAGTATCTTGTTGCAACATGAATGAAAAATTCAGACTCTTTCATTTTTTTTATCATTGTTGTTTTGGGAATGATCTCATTTTCTCTTTTTTTTTTTTTAAACGCCTGTAAAAAAAAAAACAACTCAGGATTTCTCTTGGTTACCTGGATAAACTGATCCTGGATTAAATAGCAGGACCTTCAGATCTGAGACTTTCTGTCTGGATCTCTGTGTTCACAGGGAACGGTTAAAATAATATCATATCTCAATATCATCAGATTAGGATAGTTGTGGTATGTGTTAAATATGTGGTAAATGAGTTAAAATGAGGTCTCAGTTTTCTTCAGGGGTTTTTTAGTTTGATATTCATTTTGCATTTGTTGGTTTTGTTTTGATTATTTCAACATAAACTGTTACACACACACACACACACACTGTATGTATGTATGTGTGTGTGCTGCTGCAGGACGGAGGAGCTCTAAGTGTGTTCATGTGTGCGTGTGCTCGTTGTTGTGACGACAGTTTGTGTGATTACTGACAGTTGCGCCTATATTTGGTCTTTCTTTCCAAAGGAAATCCTCAAACAAACCCCCAGAAATGTCATTAATAATCATTCCAAATAACCCATAATCACATGATCCCACAACCTGTGCTAACGCGCTACATAAACACAGCTGATGCTGCTCCATCTCACACCTGTCAGCGCTCAGAGGCGTCATAACACCGGTAAGGATGTGTGTGTGAGCAGGTGAAACAGCGCAGTCAGATGTGCAGCCATCGCTGACCATGTGACCAGTTTGGGGAAGAAAGAGAAGTGACATAAATGAATGATGTGGGAGTGAGGAAATGTTTGTGTGCTGACAAAGAGGGTCTGAAAATGGATGGATGGATATTTGTGTGTGTGCTGCCTGCTGGAACGCTGAGTTGTGAATGTGTGCGTGCCTGTTGCCGCGGCGACAGTGTGTGTGATTGCTGTGTGTTGCTGTCCTGTCACTGATGGAGTTGCTCCGTCACTATTGCGCTTCAATGTAAAGTCCTATATTTGGTCCTGGTTGCTTTCTCACATGGTTAAAGACCGCGCCATGTTTCACTTCAGCCCAACTGACACCTACATTTTATAGAACCACTTGTTTGCTCCGCACCAGAGTTCCAGTGACCTTTCACACATCTCAAAAAGACCAGAATTATCAGCGGAAATGAAGCAACACTCAGTGAAAAAAACAGAAATGTGCTGGAAAGTCACATCACTTAAAATATGTATGCAGCAAACATCGCCCTCTGTAGCGTATGTCGTTTATTTTTATGTACATAAGTCTATGAATAAGTCTGAGTTTGGTGGTGTGGGATCCGTTGAGAAGTTTCGGGCAGAAAAAGGTGACATTGGAGTGTAAACCACCAGAGGTAATCCAGTGTGTTTACCTAAGCCTTATTCTAATTCAAGCCGCTGGCTTCAGGCTGGGTTTTTCTCTCTGGAAGCGTTCAGCGTGGCTAAGCTTTTTTTCACCTGCAGTGATTGGCTCTGGACCTTAAGACAACATTGACTTTGGCATTCAGGCTGTGACGGAGGAAATGACGGGACTCCTAAAGAAGTTCTACTCCCTGCCTAGAGCGTTCTGAGGAACATCAGACAACAAGCAGACGGCTAGTGATGAGCTAATGCGATGTAGCGGTCAGCGCTAATGGAAAGCTAAACCCTGGAGCAAGTGTTACATTTTCCAAGATTTAACTTGGTACTAAAAAATATAGTTTACATCACCGACTTATTGATCAATCATTTAGGATAGGATGACCATATGTCTGGTTTTACCCAGACATGTCCTCTTTTCACGTCTTGTGCGTCTTGTCATCAAAATGTCCAGGTTTCCCAGGGACAATGAACGCATCTAGGGAACATATTCATTTATGTGACTGTAACTCTGCTAATATGTGATCTATCAGAGAAACTCCACCAGTTTCTGAAAGCTAAGGATTAGTTTTTACAGCCAGTAACATGTCATTACAGTCATTTTTCTCACATGTGACAGAATCATTAAAGATGCAGCTTTGTTTTGACAAAATCATCACACACAAGGAAAAGAGAATAAAGTCCAAGATTGAAAGAGACCAAATACTGGTGTTAATTGGGGACGTGTTAATTTTCACAGCACTAATAATATATAATATATATAATACTAGAGGATTAGTCGGGTTATTTCCTCCAAGGAGGAAATAATTCTTACCGATGTTTATATGTTTGACTGTTTGCTGGATTACGTCAAAAATTCCTAATGGATTTTGGCAGAAAGAAATACAAAGAATTATAACATTGCAGGAAAAAACAGTAAAAATGAGAGAAAAACACAAAAAATACTCCAAAAACACACAAAACTACTCCAAAAATGAACAAATTGACAACAATAATATGCAACAAAAGTACACAAAGACAAGGAAAAAACACAACAAATGACTCCTCAAACCCACAGGACTCACAAACAAGCAAAACAACAACAGAAATACATAAAAATTACCCCAAAAAATTCAAAATGACAGTACAAATATACAAAGAAAAATACACTACAGGACAACAGAAATACACAAAAAGCTTCACAATGAACAAGACAACAACAAACATACACAGAACGACAGAAAAACACACAAAATGACAATAAAAACTATTTTTTCTTTCCTGTATTAATGCTCAGATCACTCATTATTCTAATGCTGACATGAATGTTGATCATGTGACCCTCTGATCAAACAAACACATTGTTTTGACTCCGCTGTGATAAAAGTTGACAACCTCTGCTTTACACAATAGATGATTCCATTAAATTTTGGGGAGGAATCCGGATCAATATAGTGATTGTGGATCAGTGTGAATAAAAAAAAAAAATCCTATCTTTCATCTGTTTGTAATTGACTGAACGAGGTTTATTAAACTAAACTCAGTTATATCAGGATTGTTATTAGCGATTAGCAGCCATGTGGAGGAGTCAGTGGTCATTATTTATGCATCAAGACGTAGACGGGTGTTGTGACAAAATCTGTGACCTGACAAAATGGTGGTTTTGTTGGCTGAAATCAACGCAGACTAAAGCCAACAAATCTTTTTTGGATCACAGGTTTAATCACAACACGTTTCGGTCTGACCGCCCTTCATCAGACATGAGTCATTCATGTCTGATGAAGAGCGATGTTGTGACAAAAAGTGTTGGCATCCGTGGTGTTTATTTGTGAACTTTAATCACTGTCTGATCACGTGAAGATGAAAAATACTTTCCTAATCAACATATAAGGACAATGTGGCTGAATACCACTCTACAAGACGTGGTTCAAACTCTGGTCATAATGACATAATCTCACACTAACCTACAAAGGCTACTTACAGTATTGGTTCACTTAGTTCAATATTTCATAGAAATAAAACATTTTCTGACTTAAATCTTGGAGGATAGAGCAGGTCTGTGGAGGTCACGTCTTCCTCACCTGCAGAACAAAGCTGATCAATGAGCGCGCTCACTTGATGGAAAGTGACAGAGGAATCAATTCCTATTACAGCAGCATTTCTGACAATCTGTGCCATCACATCCAGACATCCATCAGACACCCACTCTGAGGGACATTTGGAACAACTGGCCACTTCCTGACGGATATTGGTTCAGTAGATATCATCACGAGCACATTTAATCCCAGGAGATACAAAAGGAGACTTCCTGAAAGGACAAAATCAATAGAACTGCAATTGATCGGAGGAAATGGCAATAATTGCTGAGGAATTTGATTAGATGTTTGCTTTAGTCGTCATGTTTATGTTGAGATGTCTTAGTGGTTCTGTGAGCTTTTCTCCTGTTTACAGTGACGATGGAGGACATCGTCACAAGTTCAAATCCCAGTGGTTTTTGTTTCTCTGCTGTTAATATTCTGATAATAATCTGTTCAGTTCTTCCCCAATTCTTGTTTATTATTGCACTTGTTGTAAATGTCATACTAACGTATTATTCATACAAACGTACTACTCATGCTAACATACTACTCATGCTAACGTACTACTCACACTAACGTACTATTCATACTAACGTATTATTCATACTAACATACTACTCATACTAATGTACTAGTCACACTAACATACTATTCATGCTAACGTACTATTCATATTAACGTACTCATCCTAACATAAACACATTTTAGTTCAGGGGCCAAATATGGACCAGTTTGATCTCAAGTGGCCCACAGATTTTAGGTTGGGGATAATTGATAAATTTTAACATCATTGTGCCCTAGTTTTTAATATCGATTCACTTCATTTAAGAAATTTTTTATTTTGTGACCATTTTTTTTTTTTTTTGTCATTTAAAGAATTTTGTCGAAAAATGTTGAGTTCTTTTCACAATTGCAATTAAGAATGACTGCATTCCTGTGACACAAAACAATTTAAAAAGAGTTAAATCTGTCATCAAAGAGTCTGTTCAGCTGTAATATTTTGTCTGGAAATGATGACAACAATGTAAGTCATCTTATCTTATGCCACGCCTTCTTTTTTTCTCCGTCTAATACATTTGCTGCTGTGTCAGAATCAGCATCTCTAAGCTCCGCCTTCTGCTCCCACAAACTAGCAACACAATAAACATCTTCTCCAGCTTTTCCAAAGGAAATAAGTAGCGGTCAGAGCTGGAGTTAAGATGTTTTTCATCTTAAAAAGAGGCCAAACTGGATGTAAGAACCTCTTTTTTGAGTGTTTGAAGCTGTGATGGACTAATGTGATGATGGAGGTGTTCTGTGATGTGCTTCATGGCCTTCCAGCTGCAGCCGAGCGTGGAGGACATTGTTTTCTTTCTTTGAAGATGACTTTACCGTCCTTGGTCTCTCCTGCTGCTCGGCCGACAGCGTCCCTGACTCCTCAGGCTAATTCATGCAGTGTTTGGGTGGAGCATTGAAGTGTGTCGCCCCCCGCCCCCTTCAAGGTGAGCCCACCTGAGTGAAGAGGACGTAGTGATGAATATGGATGCTGCTGCGAGGGCCGGAGTGGTTTAGAAAATAGCACAGAGTATTAGAGAAAGATGAGAAGGCTTTTTTATCACATCGTGATGAAAACTGGGATTAACAGAGATCTGAGTGCGAGAAATTCTGTTTATGCAACACAACGGCTGCAAAACGTTGAACCACTGCCGCAAAACTATTGAGATATTCCTCTGTTGATGGGAAAACACTGATTGTTCCTGATTTGTCCCACATTTATTTCTCGACTTTTTAAAAGTTGTAAAGACAGTACAAGTTTCATACAAAAATGTGAAATTAAACGTTCAACTCTTTAAATCTGCAGCTTTCATGTGTTGTTCCTGGTCTGCATTAAGTCAAAACCTACGATAGAAACTATTGAAACTTCACTAAAAGTTGCCAGTGGGTTTAATGAAAGGAGCCCAGAATACATTGCATGTCACAGTCAATGTTTTTACCTCCAAAGGTTTGAACTAAAGCAGATCTGAACGACTGGTGGTGCTCAGTCCCCAAAACAAACACACAAAAAATGACTAGAAAGACACAAAAATACACAAAATGACTCCAGAAAGACACAAAAATACACAAAATGACTCCAGAAACACACAAAAGGAAAACAAAAATTCCAAAATAACTTAAAAATTCAACATAAACAAAATGAGAATAAAAACACAAAAATGTCTCAGAAAGACAGAAACAATACAAAAAAGGACCAATAAATACAGAAACTCATACAAAAACACACAGAAATCCAACAACATAAGAAATGACACAAAATTGCATTGAAATAAAAAAATTCCAAAACAACCACAAAATGAAAACATTAAGACAAAAAAGTGACTTTAAAATGACAACAAAGAAAAAATCATACACAATGATCTAAAAATGCCCCTTAAAAAGACAGAAATATACAAAAAATGACTAAAAACAACTGACAAGTGCACAAAATGAATTAAAAATTCAACTTTAAATACAAGTCATCAGAAAACACAAAAAGACCAAAAAAAGATATATATATATATATATATATATATAAAGAAAATAATACAAAATGATTTCTAAAACACACAAAAATCCAACAAAATGCAAGAAACTATAGAAAAAAACACACAATGTAGAAATTTGAAAAAAATGTTGTAAAACAACCACAAAATGTCATTTTAAAAACATAAAGTGCACTGACTCCAAAATGACAACAAATAAAGAAGAAATGCTAAAAAATGATTCTAAAACACACACTAACCCTTTGTTCCTGTATTAATGTCATTATTCTAAATGTTAACATCAATGTTGATCATGTGACCCTCAGATAAAATGCAATGTTTATGAATAATCTTATGCTTGTTTATTTCTTTTGTTTGTGTTTTCCTTGCTGTGGTTTGTGGGCGTGTCTTTCATTCATTTTAAATGTTGAGTCGAGGTTATAGGTTCATTCTTTTGTTTGATTATCTATTTGTTGTTTTTACTGCTAGAGTACAAACTTTATTCTAAATACAAATAATGTAACGTTGAACATATGAAATATTTATTTCTAAACATTTTTCTTCTCGAAAAATAAAAAAAACATTTTAAATGCCAGTAATTTAAAAAAAAAAAACATGAATTTAAGAAGTCAAACTATTTATTTATATAATAACTAGGCAAGACATGTATTCAACCTGTAGGTAAATATGTATTTGGCAAAAATAACAACCTGTATCTGGATTTGTTGACAAGTTTGTTGTTTTTATTAGTTAAATTGAAAGTAATAACGCAGAAAAAACAGAAGACTGGCCTTGACCTTAAATGTGACCTTGAGCGAAGATCAAGGTCACACATTGAAGGGAAATGTTCAATGGTCCCAGTCTGAGCTCTGGATCTCAGTTTGTTATTGAGAAAAAAGTGTTTTTTTGTTTTGGCTGGACTTTGTCGTCCTGAGAGCGTGGAGGTCTCACTTTGTTGACGTGACCTTGACCTTGACAGTTTGGCTTTAAAAAAGGTCGACTGCACATCCTTGACATTGCCCCTAGCTTAAGTTTCAATTGCCAAATACAATTACTATAATAAGGAGGATGTGTGCTTCTTTTCAGATTTGTAATAATAAACCGAGGTGTGCTATGGTATCATCAGGTTTAGGTTTGTGCTATCTGTAATAATAATGTACTATGTGTAATACTATTATTGGATAATGGGGGTCATCCCTCCATCCCTCCACTCATTTACAGGAGGTCATATCAGCGACCAGTGAGTCAGTCTCAGCTGACGTCTTCATCAAATCCAAGTTTCCATTTCCACGTGTTCTTAAATCCCCAAAGCAGAGCCATGATGGATCCATTTCACACCTGGAAATAGTTTCCTTCACCACCAGCTTCTTCAGGACGTTTAAGCCTCCGTCAAATGACAGCTTTGTCATTTGACGGCGAAACAGCCTGAGCCACCGTCGTTCTCTAATTTTATCTCCTCACACCGGCCTCCCCCCCCCCCCCTCCACTACAGTCACCCCTCCCCTCCCTACGCCTGCTCTGGTTCCTCAGCATCTCCATCAGTGACAGCTCTGGGCTGGATTAGCTGTGATTGGTTACAGTTCACATCCTCAACAGCTCATTTTAGAGAAACCTCCTGTCACTGTGTTGAAGCAGCAGTTCTCAACCTTGGGGTCGGGACCCCATTTGGGGTTGGAAAACATTGGGAGGGGGTCACCACATTGCTTTGTGAAACAAAAAATTATTTTTGTAACATTTTGAGCCCATTTTTACTTATTTTACCCCTTTTTCTGCAACGATACTGTACACCAAACTCACCATATTTTAATCTATTTTCATCACTTTTTCTTGCCATATTTTTGCTCCTTTTAATGCATTTTTGCTACATTACTCACATTCTGACACTTCTGCATCACATTTCAATGTCTTTTCTGCACATTTCTTCCACTTTCCAGACATGTTCAGCACTTTTAAACATTTAATGTCACATATTGACCCATTATTGTCACATTTAACCTCTTTTCACCATATTTCATGTTTATTTTTGACAATTTAACCACATTCACTATTTGTCATGCTCATTATTTACCATTTTAAAGTAATTGTTCCAATATTGACACTTTGAACTCTTTTTACCTCCTTTTCCACCATTTTTTATTCACTTTGAACCATTTTATTAGTGATTAAAACCAGGATTTCCATCTTTAAGATGACTATAATAATAATAATAAACGTTCCTGGATAACAGTGGATATTATTCAGATGAATAAATAAATGTGGTTATCACAGATTCATAGAACAATAGACCATCATTTTACTGACTTTATGGATGGACCCCATAAATCTCTCCTTTATTCCTCTTATAGATGGTCCTGTCTCCACATGTTCATGTCTGTGTTCAACCACCTTCAGCTACAGAGGGGGTCCCCGCTCTCTGGAACCTTTATTTTGGAGGGTCCCCGCTCTATGCGACCTTTATTTTGGAGGGTCCTCGCTCTATGGGACCTTTATTTTTGAGGGTCCCCGCTCTCTGGGACCTTTATTTTGGAGGGTCCCCGCTCTATGCGACCTTTATTTTGGAGGGTCCTCGCTCTATGGGACCTTTATTTTGGAGGGTCCTCGCTCTCTGGGACCTTTATTTTGGAGGGTCCCCGCTCTCTGGGACCTTTATCTTGGGGGTCGCAGGCTGAACAGGTTGAGAACCTCTGTTAACGAGGATGCACAGTTGAACACATAGTGGGACTTAAAAAAAATCCTTTTTTTGAGTTTTAGTAACTTATTCAGGTTTACAGTGTATGTTTTTTATAATCATATTTATTCAGTTCTTATCACACACAGAGGGATGTGTTGTTTTATTGAGAACAAACTAATTCTCACACCATGGACAGCTGAGTGGTTTCTCTGAGAGTTTTTTTTACACTCTAGAACCAAGGTTCTCAAAGTGGGGTACGGGTACCCCCAGGGGTACGCAATGTGTCAGAGGGTACGTGAATAAAAATGAAAAACAATGACAACATTGGAAACTAGAATATAAATAGAGCAGGTAATGTTAATGCTCGGTTAATGCTATGTTATTGTTAGGCTAATGCTAGGTTAATGCTATTTCTTGGTTAAAGCTAATGCTAGGTCAGTGTTAATGTTAGGTTAATGTTAATGTTAGGCTAATGCTAATTCTTGGTGAATGCTAATGCTTGGTTATTGTTATTGCTAGGCTAATGCTAGGTTAAAGCTAATGCTAGGTCAATGTTAATCTTTACGCTAATGTTAATGCTAAGCTAATTCTATTGCTATGTTTTTTTTGGTTTTTTAAAAAAAATATGTTTATTAATTTTCCATTTTAAATACAATTAACAAAATGGTCATGCTGACATAAACCATGGAATATAAAAAAAAAACAAGGAAAAATAATACAATAATAACAATAAGACAATCATACATCCATCCACACATACTCTCACGCCTCGTGAAGCTTGCACGTAAAGACATTATACATTGTTGTACACTGTAACCCATGCCTTAGTGAGGAGAGAGAGAATTATAAAAATAAAAAATAAATAAAAAACTTATTTTGCTATAATGGTCATGTAAGGTTCCCATAACTTTTCAAAGTCTCTTTGTTTTCCTTTTGCGATATATGTTAGTCTTTCTAGTCCAATGCATTCTGAAAGTTCTTTGATCCATTGTTGAATTGAAGGAGCTTCCATCCTCTTCCAGTTTAGGGCAGTAGCTCTCCTGGCATGCAATAGCCCAAAGTCCAGTCATTTATTTTGCTTCTTTGTTCTTGAAAAATCTCTCGGGTTTATTCCTAGTATGCAAAGCTTGGCTGAAAGGGGAATCTTCACTTTAAAAACTTCTGATAGACATTTGAGCACATCATTCCAGAATTGTAGTATATCTGTACACTCCCATCCACAATGTACAAGTGTCCCTTTGTGATCTCGACATTTAGTACATGTGTCTGGAATATCGCTGGACATGTGATGAAGTATTTCAGGTGTTATATAGACCCTTGTCAACCATTTGTGTTGGAGTAACTTTAGTCGTGTTTTAATTGTTTCTTTTTGAGCCCTGAAACAAGCTTCATTCCAATCTGTTTCATCTATACATTCATGTATGTCATTTCTCCAAGCATTTAATTTATCTATTGTTGAATCTGGTGAATTAGACCTGATTAAATTATAATATTTTGACATCAAACCTTTTTGTTCACGATTTTTGAGAGGCATTTCTTCTATTAGTGATAGATTGGGAAAATGTAAAATGTCTTCAGATTCTGATGAGAGAAAACTTTTTAGTTGTAGGTATTTGAAGAAATGCTTTGTAGGAATTTGGAACTTATGACACAATTCACCAAACGTAAGCAGTAATCCATCCTCATATAAACCTTTAACTGTTTGAACACCTTTCACCTTCCATAATTTAAATCCTCCATCCTGTTTGCCAGGTGTGAAGTGTTCATTATTACACAAGGGAGTGAATTGGGATAATGATAAAGGGTCATTAATATGTTTATGTGCATTGTGCCACACGATGATAGTGTTTTTTAAAAAGGGATTCTTAGTCTGTTTTTTAAGAGTTTTTAAATTGGCTGAATAAATATAACTATTAAGAGGCAAATCTGGAATGGATTGTTGTTCAATAGTCATCCAAGCTGGAGGTGAGTTTGTGCAAAAATAATGTGAAGCTGATGTTAACTGGGCAGCCATGTAATACCATCTCTTTCATAGGGCAAGTACAGTAATTTAAACCGAAGCCTCGCTTTCTTATTGTTCCATATAAAATTACTGAATGTTTTGTTTAGGTTATCAAAGAATGTTTGTGGTAATGGCAGGGGGAGTGTCTGGAAGCAATACAAGAATTTGGGTAAAATTGACATCATCAGAATATTTATCCGTCCAATCATGGAGATGGGTAAGTTTGACCAACGATTGTCTACCAGGGGGTCATAATTAGTAGCAACTATTTTGTTCAAATCTGGAGTAATTTTGATGCCTAGGTAGTTAAATCCATCTGTGGCGATTGTAAAATTAGTTTTCACTGTAGGATTTTTTCTGTCCTCTTCATTAAGAAACATAAGTATAGATTTACTGTTGTTAATTTTATATCAGGAAAACATACCAAATTCTTCAATTAAGTTCACCAGGTTAGGGATGGTATTTTTTAGGTCTGTCAGAAAAAATATAATATCATCGGCAAATAAAGATATAAGATGATTTTTCCCCCCAATAAATACACCCGATAGTCCCATCTGAGTTCTCACTGCAATGGCTAAAGGTTCCATGGCCAGAGTAAATAGAATTGGGGAGAGCGGGCACCCTTGTCTTGTGGAGCGTTGTAAATTGAAAGGATTTGAGACGTTATTGTTAGTCAAGACTTGAGCAGTAGGGTTTGTGTGTAGCAACTCGATCCATTTGATAAATTCCTCTCCTAGCCCATATCTTGGGAGCAGTTTCAGAAGATAAGCCCACTCAATCCTGTCAAATGCTTGGCATGCATCTACAGCCAGCATTGCTGTATCCCTTGCATTTTGTTTCTCATACAGTATATTTAGAACACGTCTAATATTATGATAGCCTTGTCTCTTTTGAATGAAACCTTGTTGGTCGTCTACTATTAATTTTGGTATAAGTTTAAGTTTTCGTTTTGCCAGGATTTTACATAATATTTTCATATCACATCCCATAAGACTGATCCCCCTATATGATGAGCACTCATCTTGGGGCTTATTAGGTTTTATAACTCAGGATCTTGCCTCCGTGCAGGATCCTGAGTTTGCATGGATTGTACTGAAATCCGCGGAAAGCATTAATGTCAATGAAGCCTTTTATGACCGGGTGAAATCCTCTCCTCACGCGAACCGTTTCAGCTGAAAGATCCTGCACGAACGTGATTTTTTGCCCCTCGTGAAGGATCTGTTGTTTTTTTGCTTCCCAGAAAACGAGTTCCTTGTCTTGAAATTTCAGGAACCGGACCAGAACCGCTCTGTTTTGTCCGGGTCTTCCTGTCGCCAGCGCACGATGGACACGTTCGAGAGTGAATACTTTTTGTGGTGGGAGGCCTAGCCATATTGGTAGCATATCGGCTACGTAATCAATGAGCGGACGTCTCCCCTCTATTCCCTCGCGTATTCCAAGGATTCGCAGATTTTTTCTTCGGCCCCGATTTTCAAGATCCTCTGTTTTTGCCTCCAGGAAAGCGATTCGCTTTAAAGCTGATTGTAGGGCGACATCGGCCGTCTGCTGCGTCTCCTCGGTCACAGCAATGCGGGCCTCAGCCTGTTCGACACGGCCAGTGTTAGCTGTAACCTCCTGGTTTGTGGCAATTAGTTTACCCTCTAGTGTTGTGAGAGTAGTTGACATGCTCGTTAGTCTCTGATTGATGCCATCAAGTCTTCCTCCAAAGTCAGACCGCAGTGACCTGAGCTCTGATAGCACTTCTTCAATGCTAGCCATGTTAGCAATGTCCGTGTTGTTTATAGCAGTAGAAGCTCACCGCAGTGGTTTTCGCGCTTGTCTTGAAAATCTCACACTGTTTCGCTGTTGGTGTCCTCGACATGACCTTCTTTAACTAGAACGTTGGCAGTTAGGTAGGGTATTTTTCAGAAAAGTGAAGCACGGCGTCGGAGCTTCTCAGCTAAGCCTCCATCTTGGTCCTTCTATTGCTATGTTAATGTTAATGCTAGGTTAATGCTATTGCTAAGTTATTGCTATTGCTAGGCTAATGATAATGCTATGTTAAAGCTAATACTAGGTCAACTTTAATGTTAGGCTAATGTTAATGCTAGGCTATTGCTATTGCTATGCTAATGATAATGTTGATGCTTGGTTAATGCTATTGGCAGGTTAATGCTATTGCTAAGCTAATACCAATGATAAGCTAATGCAGTGCAACGTGGGCTAGCACCTGCATCCTCGCTTGCATTTTCTTCAGAAAATGTAATTATTCTAGTAATTATTATTATGTATTATTCTTCAACATAATAGGTAACATTCACTGTATATGACATTACATTATTATGTATTTGAAGTGTGCAGGAGTCGGGGTACATGGATTCATGTTAAATATCTGAGGGGGTACGGGACTATGGAACGTTTGGGAACCACTGATCTAGATTAAAACATCTGGAACGTCACTTTTTGATGTTGAAGTGTCTTCGTCTCTTTCCAGGAACCAACACTCACTCGTACTTGAGTTGTTGCTGTTTTAAGTGAGCCTGAATTTCATTGAGTCCAGAGGGCGGAGCTAGTTTCACTGATGAATTAGTGCGAGCAGTAAAAGCTGTGGAGAGGAGGAAGTGTTTTCCTAAGGCTCGTACACACACACACACACACACACCCTTACATAAGTCCCATAATAAACACACCTGATTGCCCCTCCCACTAGAGTGCAGCGGTAATGAAGTGCAGATTGAAAAGCATTTGAAGTCAGAAGCAGACAATTAAAGGCATTCACACACAGACTGAGCTACGTTAGCGTACAAAGCATGTAGTGCAGCGAGCAGATCACAGCACGTCTGCTCCCAATCCATCCCAGCCACGACAAACACACGCACATAAAGGGATGCTTAACTTTTCCACTCTGGAAAATCTCCTCTTTATCCTTTTACAACCGTTCTCCTTGTATCGGTCGGCCTTTAAAACTCTTTAGTCCACAAACCATTCTGATGTTCATGGTTTTGAATGTTTGGGATACATTTCTAAAGGATTAACACGAGAGAAGATGAAATGACACAAAGCAGAGCTCACTGAGTGTTTCGTCCTCTGTGTTGAGTTCATTTGGGGTGTAAGCCCTGGGACCCACATTTTTCCAAGATCATTAAATTGTGACCCACTTTTTTTTTTTTTTTAGAAATTAACCAACCAAATTTAGTTTATTCGAAAAAATTGCTGTAGTGAACACATATATAATCTTTTTTTGAACATAAATGTATATATTTTTCTGTGCAGCATGCTTGTCAAAATAACTCCAACATGAGACACACATTAAGTATTTATTTTTTATCAGTGACCCATGCGATGTGGTACAGGTCTGTGACCCACTTTTGGGTCCCAACCCACCATTTGAAAATCACTGGTATAAGCAAGCAGGAAAGAGATTGCTTTGAATGAATGAATGCTTTATTTCAGTTTAAAAACTAAAGTAAAATCATAATCATCAGAATATAACGTCAGTTCCTGGTACATCAGTATTAAATACATGATAGTTTAAAAGGAAATCAAATTAAATCAAGTTTTAATTCACATTATAACCTCTTAGTTTTATAGATCTAAAAGGGATCCTTCACTGTTTTTACAAATGTGTCCTAAAAACTTTAAAATGTTCTTATTAGTAGATCTATGTCTAACAAAACACATTATTATGCACCATATTTGTTTCATTAACTTTTATAAATAGGACTACTTTACAGTTTTAGAGCCTGTGTTCCTCCATCTTCAAATCATGTGATTGATGATGTCACACTGCCTGTAAACATCCTATTGTTTTTTATTGGAGTGAAACATTCAGCCTGATTTTTACATTTAGCAGCTTTTTTAGTGAAAAAGCCCATTTGTGCTGTTTTACGTTGCTCTAAATAATCAGGAAAAGTTAAAAATGTTGATGTAAACCTTTTTTGTTGACTGGAAGAAGATAAAAACAGTCTTGACCCAGAAAAAATGTGTGACCGCTGGGGCGACAGTTCCAACTCTGTGGTTTGGTAGTAGACAATGAAGCAGAGAAGAAAAGCTCTCCTCAGGGACCTTTTTCTCTCCCTTAAACAGTGCGCTGACACGCTCTGGTGGCTGAGGTTAGTGAGTCAATCACAGACTGTTGAAGACGCTCAAACACTGAAAATAGAAGTCCTTTTGGGTCAGCTGTGCACTGTTTAAGGGAGAGTAAAGGTCCCTTAGGAACTGTTTTTATCTTCTTTTCAGTAAACTTTTTCTGATTATTTAAATTTTAGAGGAACCAAAAGCAGCACAAGTTGTTATTTTGACTGAAAAAGCTGTTAAATGACCTAAAAATCTACTAAATGATCTATAAATCAGGCTGAATGTTTCACTCCAATAGAAAACAATGAGATGTTTACAGTCAGTGGGGCCGTGTGACATCATCAATCATGTGATTTCAAGATGGAGGAACACAGGCTCTAAAACTAAAGTAGTCCCATTTATGAAAGGTAATAAAATGAATATGGTGCATAATAATGTGTTTAGTTACACATATATTGACTAATAAGGACATTTAGGAGATTTTAAGACACATTTGTAAAAACAGTGGAGAATAACTTTAAAGTCTAATAAAAGCATGCTTATTTTTCAAACCACATTTTATTTATTTATATTTTTGGGGTCATTTTTTCGCCCTGTATTGTCATTGTATTTTCTCGTGAACTTAAGCGTCATCCACTTTTTTGGACATTATGAAGAACAGGAAGTCTATGTTACCATGGGAACCATTGGATTCCTTGAGTAATCACTGTGTCACATTTTGGCAAACATGTCCGACCTCTATAAGCGTGAGTTTAAAGTGTTTTTATTGCATCTGCAGTTTCTACATCATCTCTCTTTACTACAAACTAACAGTCTTTCAGTTAACTTGTCTTTGTCATTTGGCTCGAGTGTCTCTTTAAAATGAAAATATTTTATTTGAATATAAAGATCCACCTCCTCCCCTTCCTGCACAAACACGCAGAAACGCCCCTCACATGTGATTTGCGTAGCGTTATGAAGGCGTAGTGGGGTAGGGGAATTAAGGACTGGGGGACCCTCTTTGTGGATTATGGATGAGGGTTGGAGACCTGCTTCCGTGACTGAATGTGTGATGAGGTGATAGAGCAGCTTCAGCGCGCGTCAAGGCTAAATTATTCAGGAATTGCCTCTGGCCAGCATGAGATTACACTCAATGTGCATTTTGATTGGAAAATATTATGTGAGAAGAGGAAATATTTTCGGGTTAATTTTACAAACCAGTGATGTAGAAAAGCTGTTTGGGTTTTACGTCCAATCAAGAAACTATTCACAGCCGGAGGTAATATTGGAGAATTGATCGGTGGTGGATGCACTTCACCAGATCAGGGTTCGTCTTTTAATCAGACTCTTCCTTCTACAACGTATTTTATTCACTGTCCCTGACAATAAGACGGAAACATCCACAGCTGTAGATTCAACACGTCTCATTCATGGAGTTATTCTCTCTATATATTTAACATTCAGCTCCAACAGAACACAGAAATGCGCCCCCCGCAGTCACAGATTATAACTGTTTTTATGCTTTTTTGGTAAAACAAGAGGTTTACATCAACATCTTTAACTTTTCCTGGTTTTTTAGAGCAACCAAAAGCAGCACAAGTTAACATTTTGACTTAAAAAAGGTGTTGGCAGTGGGGCCGTGTGACATCATCAATCACGATGGAGGAACACAGGCTCTAAAATTGTATAGTAGTCCCATTTTTTAAAGTTGATAAATGAATATGGTGCATAATAATAGGCTAAATTGGCTACACTTGTAAAAACAGTGGAGGATTCCGTTAAACCGGTGGCTGAGGTTCTCGTAGTTTGCGACTGTGATTTCAGTGGAACTATCCTGATTTTGTAAATCATCTGAAACACATAAAATGTTAAATGAATAACAGTAGTTGATTCTACTAATTCTATTCAGCATGTTTGGTATGGTGTCAGTTTAGCAGCCAATAAAGTCCTCGAAACATGGACAAATTATGAAAGAAAACAAAAGAAAGTATAAAATGACATAAAATTGGAAAAACCCTGAAACAGAATTTTGGGAAATGTTGAAAGTGAAAATTGAAGTCTCTAGTTATGAGGAATACTTGGGTTGGCTGTTGTTAAAAACACACAGCGACTGTTTACTGTTTGAACTCTTAATTATTAACCCCATAAAAAGACATTTACATTCCTTTGTATGATTGAAAATGAAAGAAAGCAATAAAACGAACAGACACCTTTTCTTTTGTCATAAAACACGCGCTGATACTGATTGTTTGAAAAAGAGCCAGAGACTAAACGACACATTAACAGTTTTCACCTCCAGCTGCTCCACCTGACACATTGGTCCCTCATAAAGGAAACTATTATTAGTGTTTATCAAGTGCCAGGCTGAACATTTCAGTACAAAAGAAATGGCTGATTGCCAGAGGAACCTGGATAATCACACCTGCAGTGTTCAGGTTCTGCGTACCCACGTCAACCGCTTTATAGGAACGCCTTTCACTGCTCTACAAACATTACACTGAGGTTATTAAAAAGGTTTATAACACACACACACACACACACACACACAGGCAGAACAAAGAGGTTTAGTGTGTGTGATTGTGTTTAACTTTTATTCTGAATTAAAGAGGAATTAAAGCTCCTATGTAAGCGTGAGTGTCTCAAAGTGTTTCTCCAGGCATAACTTCATCCTATTTCGTTGCTTTTTCCCAGTTTATTCATTTAAATATATGGAAACACAAACCTAAATGTCCCTGACCTTCAAACACAACCTTATTTAACCACATGTAAAAGCTACTGAACCTCCCACTTTTCTATAACAATACATACTTCCTACGGTCACTGCTTTAGTTCCTTTAATGTAAACAACATAGATCCAGATTAACTGATAACTCTCCCTTTGTTAGTTATGTAACGACTTTTAATCAACACAACCTTTATTGTTGAGAAGTTTGAACCTGATACACACAAAGGAAAATAACATCCAGGTCAAAGCTCTGTGAGAATTAATGACTTTAATTAAGATCAAAGTCCATTTGATCCAATCAGGATACTGTCCAACATGTAATAACTACATTATGAAATAGATCAAGGGCTGAGTTTTTGTTCCTTTGAAGTTCTTTGTCTGCTCAGCTCACCATCTTCCAGAATGTTCATACTGGGAGGGAACATTTCATACCTCTTTTGTGTTTGAAACAGAAAATTGCTTCTTTCAGGCAGGTTAGGACTCAGCTTCTCCACTCTCGCGTGTGTAACAATCAGTATTAAAGGGATGTGATCATTAAGTGTACGTGTGGATGGGTTTAAGAGATGAAACCGCCACCAGAGAAGTTGTAACACGTAATCTAATTGTAGTGAGAGGAACAAAGCCTGAGGGACTGGAGTTGTGTTTCTACTACTTGAACCTACGTTCATGAAGGGAAGGAGAAGGTCTCAGAGGTAATAAGGATGGACAGAGAGAGAGAATAGAGCACAACATGAAAGAAGTGAGAAATTCAATCCACAGGCAGGTCTTTACTTCTGATTATCTGAGTGTTAAAGCAGATCAATAACACGCCTTTACTAATCTCATTGATCCCTCCAACTCTGGGTCACTCTGGGTTTTGCGTGATGAGATCATAAAATATGTATCCACTTCAAATAAATACTAAGACTTTCTTTCTTTTTAAACCCTGAAGCCAAAAAGAATGAAACAATCTGTCGATTCTTATCTAGAATCAAACTTCTACAAACGTTCCACTTGCACTATGTTATAGAGTCAATATCACTGATCCACGAGTCTGTCCTGTAGGAATAACTCGCTTTTTTAAGCTCTTCCTGTATTTCATTCACTACTGATGCCAGCGTCACCCAAAAAACTCTACCAAAGTGACATTTCTGCTGTTTTCACGGATTGAAAAACAAAACAAGACAATGGCCCATGTTGATAATTTGGTTTTTGACTGAAACACTCGACCACGACTGAAACGTCATACGACGGAGAATACGATAAACAAAGCAGAACAAAATGACATCAAACCACATTCACATCTGGCAAAAAAACACAACAAATCACGCTAAGAATGAAGTAAAAACATTTAAAAGAAACTTTTCCACTTCTTTGCATTCTTCTAAGGACTCCAAATCGCTTTATGTAATGCACAAAACTTTTCATCAGCCTTGAAAGCTGGTGCTACTCATTCTTACAGGTGTTCCTTCCTTCTGTCTGCATAAAGCAGTGTTAGAACACACTGTGGTACCAGACCCTCATGACCAGACCATCATTTGTTTTTACTATAATTACTTATTTGTTCTATGCTTCCATTTCAGAGTGCAATGACACAATAAACTCAATCATTTTCAGTAAAAAATTGGGAAAAGTGTGGTGTTCTAAAACTTTTGACCGGTTGTGTGTGTATATATATATAAAGTTAAAAAAAATAAAGTTACTGCCATTATCAACTTATTTCCAGTAAAACAATCACATGAATAGTTTATGTATTTTAATTTCAGACTTACGGTATGTTCTCTTGCAAATTTACCAGATCTTTTCGCCCCTAGTCTGGAGTTATGAAGGTGTTGACTTACTGACTGTGTGTAAATGCAGAGAGGATTGTGTAAACATCTGTCTGTCTCCACGCAGGTGAGGCTTATATCCCTGATTACTTTCTGTACTATTGAAGCAGTGCTTGTTCACTGTGTGTTTGCAGGGCGATTGTCTTAGATGCTTCCAACTTACGTCTTGTGTCCACGAGTTCAATCCAATGTCATGTATCCTTATTTTTTGGTTCTTTTGGCTTTCTGTTGTTAATTCTGTTCATTTTGTACTATTGAGTACTTTTTAAATGGAACGTTTCTTGCCTCCCACTCTGCATTTGGCTCCTACTCACATCTCATCCTTCCTCCTCCCTTAGTTTTCACTCCGTTTTAGGTTGTGTCCTGTGTTTTTATATTAATGTTTGATATTAGCTTTCAAATTAATCAAATCTACGTGGTCTTGAGGCGTTTCGTTCATTGGGTTTGGGATCATCATGTGGTGCCACAGGATAAATGTAGAAACATAAAGGTGGATGCAGTCATTTTCCCATGTGCCATAAAGCTTGTGAAGCTTTTATTTATCACACATTATCTCACAGGATGTGTCAACGTGTTCCTTAGTTATTGTAATGACAGGTTAGGGGTGGCGATGGCGCCACAGACTGCTCAGCAGACAACAAAACATGAACATACGCAGAAGATGAAATATTAGTAGTTAATGTTTTGGTCTGAAATGAATGTTTGTGATCCTTAAAGCAAAGGAGATTTGACTTAGTGTGACCAGAGTGTGATTATCCATCAGATACTCCCTGATTTTCCCACAGTTTATGAGGTATGTGGGGAATAAGGGTGAAATAGTACAAATCTCTGGCTTCATGAAGCTGTGGCTTTTACCACAGTTATAGTAAGAATGTTTGGGATTGTGTTGTCTTCGTTTCTCAAGGACAAGAGATGAATAATGAGATGGAATCTCTCAGGTATTGACCAAATATTGTTGCTCTAACTTTCTTTATATCTCTACTTTAGTTTAATACAGATGTTACGATTTTAAGTGTATTTTGTGATCATTAGGGGCTGTCAGGAACATCATCATCATCATCATCATCATCATCATCATCATCATCATCATCATCATGTTCTTCTTCTTCCTCTTCCTCCTCCTCCTCCTCATAGATAATGTTTGTAAAATATCAGAATTCAACTTTTGCTCTCATTGAACAATTGGAGTCAATGCAAAAATGTAATTTTGAAACATCAATTTTTCACTGATGGAGCCAATAAATCATTGGTAAAAACAAATAACCAACATCTCCATCCAGTCGAGATGCAATATGTATATTTTTGTATATAACTGATTTTTTTTAACAGCTGTTTGAAATCTGCCTTTAAACGCTAACAGCTGCTGTCATTTTTTTGCTCCACATGAGCTACTGTATAAATCTCTTTCATTTTGTGTAATTTTCTCTTCTTTTGTGTATTTTGTTGTCATTATGTGTTTTAGGAGTCATTTGACATCTTTTAGTTAATGTTAATCTTGTATATCTGTTGCTTTGGAGTATTTAGTTGTCTTTTTGTGTCTTTTTGTTGTTGTCTTGTGTGTTTATTTTTTGTGTATTTTGTATCTTTTTGGGTAGTCATTTTTGTGTGTTTATTTTGGGGGGCCACACAAATCTAGACAGAGGGTCATGTGTCGTTATCGTAAACCACATTTTGTACATAGTAGATGTATTTGCCTGATAATGAAACATTTTTAAAGTGATCAGATTTATTGATTTTGATGACACAGCCACTTAATGTTTTATTGTGACAAATAAATGGTCTGAGCAGTGAAAATTAATCGCATTGGAACCTTTTTACCAATAAAAAACGCTGAAAGTGAACAAACAGAACTTTAAACATGAAAAGTCTTTTAATAAAGCTGATATTGTGATATATGATAGCATTTTCTATGTTGGACTGTGTGGATGTCTTTGATAATGGATATGTGTGATAAAAACACCTTCTGGGCAGATCTTCACGTTTCTCTTTGATGTTTGCAGCTCATTGCTCGACACTCAGCCGTTAATCACTGGGTTTCGTTGCTTCAGCTTCCTACAGGTGCTTCCCTGGAGGAAACTAACTCATGGACCGGGACCAGAAAAGTGGCACGCTGACCTGTTTTTAACAAGTAAAGTGCAAAGTTTTGTGCTTTTATTCTGAAGGCGATTTATCAATGCAGCAGCGTACCATCTAGAATTACACTTACCTAGTGTTTTTTACAGTTTCACCTCGTTACTTTACATAATTAAAAGAACATTTCTTTATAATCTGTTTGAAGCATTTTATTGCTAGTTTTTGGAGTAAAACTTCTTTTTTCTTTGTGTTAATAAAACACCCTTAGATTAAAGATGTTTTATTAGGCTGGGCTAGAGGACTCAAAACGCCCCAAGGGGCCCCAAAAGAAAAAACTGTTGATTTCTCATTTATTTGAGAGTCAAATATTACGACGGTTGGTGGCACCGAATCATTGGCACATACCAATATATAAATGGGGCCCATTACCCTGTACTTGTCACAAGGGCCCCCGGGGGCCCCATTTTTCAAAAACTACTCCTTCGTTATTTCTTGTTAGATTGAAATACAGTTTGGTATGAATACTCTATGAATTGATTAGACGCTCTGAGCCCTTTTTTTGAAATGGGGCCCAGGGGCACACCCCGCCATTTCCGCTAAATTCCAAATTTATGGAAACATTAATCGTAGATTATGATTATGTCTCTCACAATTTTTCTGTAATTTCCATTAAAGTCGTTTTCTCATTTATTTGTGAGTGAAATATAGCGACTGCAGTTGGTGGTACCGAATCATTGACACATACCAATATATGAATGGGGCCCATTATTCCATCTGTGCCACGGGGGCGACAGTTAATGCTTGTTGAATCAGGCTGTAATTTAACATAGATATTCTATGAGCGGATGTCTCGAGCATCTCAAAGACCTTTTTTTACTCGGTGGAACCGAGTCAATCCACTGAATTCTCGGGAACGTGTTATTTGGCGCTGAGACGTTCCGCGGGCCTGGCCGTAGTTCATCAGAACTTGTTTTTATCAGATGAAGACGTTGTGTACGCCTCATACAAAAGCTTGAACTTGCCATTTAACAGTTTGTTTTCAAACACTCTCTTATTGACTTTGTCAGAAAAGTTTGGTAGATTGCATTATGGGATGTGGAGTCCTGTAGATTGATGCATAGAAGTGGTTTTTTCTCCTGACAAGGAGGACATGCACAAATTAACAACATAAATGCTGAAAAAATACACAAAATATACAACAAGTACACCAATAAATAACAAAAGCACTCACATTTACTCCAAAAACACACAAAATGACTAAAAACTGACAAAACCACAAAGACAAAAAAAGAAATAAAACTTCCCCCCCCGCCCTGTATTAATGCTCAGATCAGTCATTATTCTAATGCTGACATGTACGTTAATAACGTGGCCCTCGGATCAGACATGATCACATTTTTGTGGCCCCTGCTGTGATAGAGTTGCCCATCCCTGATGTAGTGTGTGTGTGTGTGTGTGTAATTCTGGTCAGCATCTTTGCCCCCCCCCTTCCCTAACTCCAGTCTTCTTGTATAAAATCAGTTTTTGTTCACGGTGGATTCAGCAACACATTGTGTTTGTGGTTTTCTCTTTAGTCCAACACATGAAGCATGAAATGAAATCTGTGGTCACGGACCCGGCCAGTCGGGCCCTGGCCGTGCCAACACAATAGCTGGGGTAGGTGCCAGGACACGTATCTGCTGTTGCTATTAAGATGTTTCTTATTGTGCTAATGAGTAGTGTCAGCATAAACTCCAGCTTATTGTGTCCTCGGGCTTTGGGTCTGAATATTGTTCCATTCACTTCCAGGTATTTCATCACGATGGCCCCAGTGCATCTCATTCTCCTTCTCTACGCTCAACTACTGACAAATGGAACAACACAATGAATAGTTTGTACATTGTTCTTCACACAGTCAGAGACAGAGATGGCAAGTAACAAAGTAAAAATACTCTGTTACTGTACTTTTTCAGGTATTTGTACTTGGTGTTTTATTGTGGGTAAGACTTTTAACATTTTTACACAAATATCTGGACTTTTTATAGATTTTGTCATTATCAGAGAGAGAAGAGCGTTAATTAAACCTCTGTAGAAACTCTGTTGCCAGGTTGGATTTACTGTGTCTGAAGCAGGTGGTTTCGGTAGTGTTGTAGTGTTGTAGTGTTGTAGTGTTGTAGTGTTGTAGTTGTAGTGTTGTAGTGTTGTAGTGTTGTAGTGTTGTAGTGTTGTACGACTCTAGACTGGTCTTGGTCTCGGTCTCGTCTCGGACTCAAAAGCATTTTGACTCTTGTTTTGCTCTCTGACTGCCTGGACTCTAGATTTTGTGTCAAGACTAGCATTGATTTGTCCTTTTCTTCAACTTTATTCATGTGATAATAAGGAGAAGAACTTTCTCTGCAAATACACCAAACTTTCCATATTTTATCCTCACATTTTCTTGCCATATTTTTGCTCCTTTTAATTCATTTTTGCGACATTACTCCCATTTCTGACACTTCTACATCACATTTTAATGACTTTTTTGACATGTTCAGCACTTATAAACCCTTTCTATCACTTTTTCAACCTAATGTCACGTATGTTGATCCATTATTTTCATTTTCATCGATTATTTTTTCCAGTTAAAACTAATTTGCAACTTTTTACCAATTACTATGGTTTTTAAAATCCCATTTCACCTCCTTTTCCACCATTTTTTAGTCACTTTGAACCATTTTATTAGTGATTAAAACCAGGATTTCCATCTTTAAGATGACTATAATAATAATAATAAACGTTCCTGGATAACAGTGGATATTATTCAGATGAATAAATAAATGTGGTTATCACAGATTCATAGAACAATGGACCATCATTTTACTGACTTTATGGATGGACCCCAAAAATCTCTCCTTTATTCCCCCTTATAGATGGTCCTGTCTCCACATGACTGTTCTTCAATGTTCATGTCTGTGTTCAACCACCTTCAGCTACAGTGGGGGTCCCCGCTCTCTGGGACCTTTATTTTGGAGGGTCCCCACTCTCTGGGACCTTTATTTTGGAGGGTCGTGGGCTGAAAAGGTGGAGAACCACTGATCTAAACAGGGAAAGATGATGAAACAGAAATGATAAATGTGACACAGAAATACAGTAGAAAACCCCTGAAACAGAATTTTGGAAATCAGATGCCATAGATAAGATATGAAAGATCAGGCTCTCAGATTTCAGAAATCAGTAAAAAAATGACTCTGATACATTTCCTGTGATGTCACAGATAAAAGAAGTTGTTGAACTCTTTGACTTTTCTACACACACTCTTCTTATCTCCAGGCCTGATCTGCTTCAGATGGAGAATACGTCCCAGTTCACGGCTCCTTTTGTACAGCAGGTGCTGCTCATCGTTCAACAGGTACGTGCACACACCTTCCCTTGGCTAAGCTCCCTCCCACTAGCACAGGTGTTGGACGTTCCACAAAGAGCCGGGCGTAAACAGGCCTGTTCTTTAGCCCGGAGGCCGACATAAAAGGCGGTTTTGCCCGTGTTTTCAGGGCTGCTTTAAGGTGGCTGGCTGGCCTATTGACACAGCTGCAGACCCCGCCTTCTGCCCATATCGTCTAAAGAAAAGAGTCTCGCATGGAAGCCTGCATGCGTTCACCGCAATCAGTTATTCTAAAAAAAATCTAAGGAAAATCCAAGCGGGTGGAAGATATTTGGAGACAAAAAGCTGACAAGCTTTTATTCAGCCCCGACGTATTTCATTTTGTGTGCACAACACATGCAGGCCTGCACATATACTGTACAGTATATGCCTATATGTACACACCAGACACAGGCAACTGGTGGCCTAGGGGCCACATGTGGCCCTTGGTCAAATTTTGTGTGGCCCCCAAAACAAATTCCCCAAACATTGTATTTCAAGAAGGAATTTAAAAACCAATGTAATACACAAAATAACTCCTAAAACACACAAATAGACAGTAAATTGCACAAAATTCACAAAACACATAAAACATTCCTATGGTACACAAAATGACTTATAAAATGACAACAGACAACAATCACTTAAACAAAATGACTACGAAAACACAAAAAACAACAACACATTACAGAATAGCTCCACAGACACACAAACTGTCAACAAAATTACACAAAATGACAGGAAAATACAGAAAACAACAAAAATACAGAAAGCGACCCCAAACACGCACAAATCAACAACATAAATGCAGAAAACGACAGAAAAATACACAAAACCACAACAAGAACACAAAACATTAACAAAAACACTCACAATTACTTCAAAAACACAGAAAATGACTAAAAACTGATAAAACTACGTGATTTTTGTGCACGTCGTCATCCTAAAGGGAAAGTCCTGCTGCTGCTTCTTCTTCTTCTAAAATGAAGAGACACAATTGCCAACTCCCATTCTGAGCAGCACAAAGCGACGCCAGCAGAGAGAGAAAAGACGTCTATTATCCAGGACTCCTGGGCATTTACAGAAGAGCAGCTTTGTGTTGGTGCTGAAACACACAGACCAGGGGAAAATTGTCACAAATTACAGCCACAGCAGAGTCTGACCTGTCATTTTGTTGGAAATTGAAAGGGACGATTGTTTGAAAGCTTCGTCGTCAGCGAGGGAAAGGTTTTAAATCAAGTGTGCGTCGTCCATAAGTGATTTCTAAGGTGATTTAGAAAAGCTTCTGTGAGAGTGCAGCGACACTGTCTCTGTGCATTCTACCTACGCTCCTGTGCTTGATTTAAATCTGTGCATGGTGGAGGAATGTGCTGTCTATAAGTGACTGCTTTAAGAGCCAATGCTGCGCAGTCAATGAAAGGAGTGAGAACTTATTTACAGGCCCATCAAAAAATGAGAAACTGGGCAAATCATTTAAAAAGGAGAAGAAAAAAATAAAATAATGTTGTTTTCCCCCTTTTTTCAACAATTGAAGGGTTACAATTGAATTTGAATTAAAATTACAAGCAAATACCTGCTCATAAACAATATATTACTATGGGAAACTGGTAACTTGGGGACCACATGCAGCCCTCGGTCTAATTTGGTGTGGCCCACAAAGTAAATGTACAAAATTAAAACCCAAATAAGACGCAAAATTATAGAAAAATACACAAAACAGCAAAAATTACTCCAAAGGCATAGGAATTTGCAGAATAATACACAAAATTACAACAAATATGCACAAAATGACAAGCTATATCCACAATAAACAGAAAAAATTACAAAATGTCATGAGAAAATCACACAAAAAAGACTCAAAAATACACAAAATGGCAACAAATTAACACAACAAACTAAAAGAATTCAAAAGGTCAAGAAAATTGCACAGAAATGACTAAAAAAATACACAAAATAACAGCAAATATACACAAAAAAAAAAAAAATACATATGCTCAAGAAAATCACACAAAAATTACTCAATAATATACACAAAAAACTTTTCAAAGTTACAAAATGTCAAGAAAATCACTCAAAAATGACTCCAAAAATACAAAACACGACAACGAAAATATACAAAAATGGCAAAGAAAAACACACACAACCCTATGTTCCTTCCTGTAATAATTGATTGGAAATTATTCTAAACGCTGACATGGATGTAGTGTAATAATATTTGCTGATACTCGTTCATAACTCTAGATCTCAATGAATTAGAAAAGTAGATCAGGTGATTTATTGATAAAATATAAACACGAATAGATGTGTTGAAATAATCAAAGTACACATAATCCCATCATCCACTGCACAGTCTGACACCAGATTACTTCTTTGATTGTTTGCCAGTAAAGATAGATAGATAGATAGATAGATAGATACTTTATTCATCTCCAAGAGAAATTCACAGTTCCAGCAGCTTACAGGTATGGGAACACAGGGGCATGCAGGGAAAGTACAATGTAGAAATTTAAAAATTTAAAAATTAAGAAAAAAATTTAAAACAGTGCAGAGGAGATGTGGCTGCGTGCAGGAATTTCAAAGTGGTTTCAAAGTTCTTTTACCAGAATTAAGTCAATAAATCACCACAGATTGATTATTGGCAGCATGAACAGAAGCAGCCAACAGTGCAGCAAAGCAGTAAAAACAGTACCAGACGTTATGGCTGCATGAGATCCACCATCATCATCATCATCATCATCATCGCTCAGAGCAGACGTTTGTGCCTTTGAACCTCAGCAGTTTGTCAGCACGTGGGCTTGAAAGGGATTTAAAAGTGAGGAATATACTTATCATTGGGTTCACTAAGAAGTGCATTTAAGGTTTCATTAAAAAGTTTAAATCATTTAAAACACAATTATTGAAGTAAGAAAATAATTACAAGGATGATCTCTGCACATGAATCTGCTGAAATCTTATTAAAAATATGGGTAAACAAGCCCATAGTCACTCACTCACTAACTCTAACGAGTTTAACTGAGGATATTTCTTAACAATTTTAACTCATTTTGCTTGTTTTTACCCTTTTTCAGCAACTTCACCAAACTCACCATAATTTAACCTATTTTCATCACTTTTCCTTGTCATTATTTGGCTCCTTTTAATGTATTTTTGCTATATTACTCCCATTTCTGACATTTCTACATGTTCAGCACTTATAAACCATTTCCACCTCTTTTACACCTAATGTCACATATGTTGATCCATTATTGTCACTTTTAATCTCTTTTCACCAGATTTCATGCATATTTTTTTTAATTTTTTTTAGCAGTTTAACCACATTCACCATTTGTCATGCCCATTATTTGCCAGTTTAAACTAATTGTTCCAATATTCACACTTTGAACCCTTTTTACCACTTTTTTTCTGTTTTTGTCCACTTTAATTTGCAACTTTTAATCATTACTATGTTTTTTAAAATGTCATTTCACCTCCTTTTCCACCATTTTTGGTCACTTTGAACCATTTTATTAGTGATTAAAACCAGGATTTCCATCTTTAAGATGACTATAATAATAATAATAAACGTTCCTGGATAACAGTGGATATTATTCAGATGAATAAATAAATGTGGTTATCACAGATTCATAGAACAATAGACCATCATTTTGCTGACTTTATGGATGGACCCCAAAAATCTCTCCCCTTTATTCCCCCTTATAGATGGTCCTGTCTCCACATGACTGTTCTTCAATGTTCATGTCTGTGTTCAACCACCTTCAGCTACAGTGGGGGTCCCTACTCTCTTGGAACCTTTATTTTGGAGGGTCCCCACTCTCTGGAACCTTTATTTTGAAGTGTCCCCGCTCTCTGGAACCTTTATTTTAGAGGGTCCCCACTCTATGGAACCTTTATTTTGGAGGGTCGTGGTCTGATAAAGGTTGAGAGCCATTGTTTTAACTTTAGTGATCTTTGATGGTGAACATGAAACGAGCCAAATCAAAGTGTTATAATTCTTCTCTCTTCTCAGTGAGTCGTAGACCTGGTGTGGAAGCAGCTTTAGAGAATCTTTTAATGTTGCATCATTAAATCTCTACGTTTAGTCATCATCCTGCAGCGACTATAATCTAGCAGTAAAATCCTGACAGAACAATAGTAAAACACAGCGCTGGTGCTGTGGGATGAACTGAGGCAGCTGGGCGTGAGTCCAGCAGAACCAGGAACACTAAATCACTAGCGGTCCGATGCTAAACACGTGAGCTTTACAGCAGCTTTAGCTTTCACAGCTGGATGTCAATGCTCGTGGTTGAAGCTGTGATGGAGTGAGCCAACGCTACGCTACATTAGCCCAATACCATTCATACTGCAAACACAATGCTACATTCTGTTAGCGCCCAAACCACAAGGAAAACATTGGTGGACTGGAGGCTGATAGTTGGAAACTCATTATTTCACTATGTGGTGGAGGGAAACCCAGACTGATCAGGAAGCTTTTACACTCTAATTAAACATGCTAAATAATAGCAATCAGTCCAATGTTGTGTTTAAGTCAATACATTACAAGATATTATCGTATTAGTGCTGCTCAACTCACCAGGCATGGAAAATATTTAGTTTAAAAGCACGAGTTGACATCACTGTCAAATAGTGAAAAGAAAGAGTTGTAAACAATGGGCTGATTTAGTTAAAAAATACATTATTTGGGATGATTAAAGAATTCTTTGATATCTATAAAGGTTGATCTGCTGCTTCTGTTGTTAATGCAGTTTTACTATGATTGTCATCTATAGGTGATTAAATGTTTATATATTTATGTTGTGTTTTAGCATGTTCACTATTTACATTTGACTTTATTGATTGTATTAACATATGTTAAAGTCCAACTAGGGACAAGACTTGGAAATTAGCAATAGCTACAATATAAACTGTTTGAACAACACATCAGTTACATTCACTGTATTTATTAGAACAATGTATAATTTTATCGTCCCTATTTAGGATTTATTTTATTCTATAGATGAAAAACATTGCAATAGCTCAATGAATTAATAGGCAAAAGGAAATATCACCAGTAGCGTCACTAACTGACTAATCCAGTCACCTGTCTGCCAGTCAGCAGCTGTTAGCGTTTAAAGGCAGATTTCAAAAAGTGGTTATTAAGACAAAATGACATCATTTATATCTAGACAGCATGGTTTGTTTTTAATCAATGCTGCCCCAAGGTAAATGCACAAAATTACAGAAAAATAAACAGAAGAGAAAATGATACACTTTTATTTTTTATTTTTTTAAACACACATGACAACATAAACAACATAAAAGGACTAAAAATTAATCCGAAATCACACAAAAAGACAACAAAAATATAAAATTGTTACTTCAAAAAACTCAAAACCATGAAAGAAACAAACAAAGTGAAATTGAAAGAAAAACATACAAAATTACAACAAAAACGTAAAATAAAAAAACACAAAATTATTCAAGAATGCAAAAAATCAATGAAAATACACAATATAACAACAAAAACACAACATGTAAGGAAAGTGTATACAAAATTATACAAAACAACAAAAAATGTACAGTAAAAATACACAAAATGACTCAACAATGCACAAAAGAAAACACAACATGAATGAAATAATATATACAAAATGACTACAAAAATACACAAAATGAAAGAAAAAACGTTCATAAAATGACATTACAATTTACACAAAACAACAAAAATTTACATTACACATACAAAAACTTACTGAAGAAGAGGGATGGGAATTGATAAGAATTTAACGATTCCGATTTCATACTGCTTATTGATTTGATTCCTTACTGATTCTCTTATTGATTCTCATTGGGTGAGAGAATTAAATAATACAAATGAATTTGTTTACTTTAACTCTATTATATTATCTTTGTCTCTTTAATTTCCTGCAGAGATACCAGCTCTCTTTTAATCCACCAGGTATAGATTGTTTTCACTGGATCATAATATATACAAAAGCGCCATATAAAATTGATAAATTATTATTTTTATTATTATTACAACATATGACACATTTTGGCTACTAACATTTGAGAATATTTACAGTGCTCCTGTGAATTTGAACTACTTGATCCAAAACTAATTCAGACAAAACAAATAATTATTCTGTAAAAAAGAACATATTTACCAAAAATACAGCTGCACTTATTGTTATGTATTTAAACGGTGAAGCTTTTGTTTGCATTTCTATAAATGGACCTTCAGAGACGCCGTCCCCGTTGTTACATGAGACGTCGTCAGCCGTGCGTGTGTGTGTGTGTGTGCGTGCGTGCGTGCGTGCGTGCGTGTGTGAGAGAGAAAGATCAAACTAAAGACAATGATCAATACCAGTCCGTCTCCGTGACTGATGACTTGTTATGAGGAAGTAAACTGGTGACGAGGTGTGTGTTGTTGTTTTCAGAAGAAAAG
This sequence comes from Gouania willdenowi, assembly GCF_900634775.1. Classification (NCBI taxonomy): domain Eukaryota; kingdom Metazoa; phylum Chordata; class Actinopteri; order Blenniiformes; family Gobiesocidae; genus Gouania; species Gouania willdenowi. The sequence goes on from NC_041046.1 coordinate 44,612,234, forward strand.
TCTGTGCAAGAAGTAACTTTAGCGTGAGTGTACAGAACCAGGAAGTGACTAGCGTAGCAACAGAGACGCTACAAACACAGCACGGAGGACAGCACAGCTGTGGGTGGAGGAGGTGGACAGCAAACATCTATATGGTGGGAGGAGCTTCACTTGGTGCTAGCATAAACACAACATCCAGGACCTGGAGGAGTTTATCGTTACGTATTTGCGATGTAAGAGGAACCGATAAGTGGAATTGAAATACAAGCAAACAAACAATTCCTAGGAATTGGATTACTGGGAACTGGTTCTCAGAAAGAACCGGTTTCCGATTCCCATCCCTACTCAAGAATGCAGAAAATTACAGAAAATACACCAAAGGGCAACAGAAACACAAAATGAAAAAAATGTATAGAAAATGACAACAAAAATGCACAAAACAGCAAAATCGGACAATAAAATAAAAACTCAAAGTCCTTTGTTGTTTCCTGTGTTAATGCTCAGATTGGTCATTATTCTAAATGCTGACATGAATGTTGATCATGTGATCCCTCGCCTCAGACAGTCACAGTTTTGTGGCCTCGCTGTGGTAACATTTACCATGTTTTGGTGAGGATGCAGCGCAGTAAAAGATCTAAAGTAAACTTTTCTGGCTTTTCCACGTCTACTTAAGACGTGTCTTTTTGCAGGTTTGCGTGCTGCGTGATGACACTCTCAGGGAGCATGTGATGAAAAGAAGCAACTTATGGTTGTCTTAATCTCACCCTTAGAGATAATTCTCCCCACAAAGCCCTATCAAAACTCTTGGCCTCTCTTTGCATTTCAGTGGCTCTCAGAGAATCCCTGGCCCTTCCAGTGCTACGTAAGCTCTGCTGAGGTGCAGTGCACGTGCACCCTCAGGGTACGGAGCCTTTGAGTGGGGGCCCTTTTGGTAGCAGCGGCGCCCCGGGCACTCTCTGACTCACGCGAAGTCTAATGTCTTTCAAATGAGGTCTTAAGACGCAGTGCCAGCAGGCCAGGTGTGTGTGTTGGTGTGTAGCGTGTGTTAACGTGTGTGAACACGCCGAGCCACTCACATTGTGTACACCTGCAGGAGTGTGGGTGCTGATGGTGTACAATGGGAGCCTCCATGTCAACGGTGCATCCATCATGTTGAAAGATATCAACAGAACATGTTTGAATAAAACCAAGCACACACACACACACACATTACAGTAGATGGCAGATACTCGTACAGGTGAAAGTAATCCCTGGGCTGAGTGAGTGAGGAGGATCTGAGGTGAACATGCTGCTGTTTGCACACATGGTTAGTTTTATAGTCTTCAACAAGCATTTATTTCTTAAACTGACAACGGGTGGAGCGTCAACAACAATGTACATTACAAATAAATCTGATTGAATGATGAATAACCAAACGCAGGTAATTAAAGCTACTGGACATGACCATTTTTATCAAAGAGATAGTGTCAGCCTCATAGATCAATAAATCAAGGATAATTTGTTTGAGAAAAAAGGTGGATTTTTTTGTGTTTGCCCTAAAAAACTCTCCCAAAATGACTTCCCAACACATTTCTGGTGTTTTCACTGAAATTTGCTGCAAAACAACCAAGGATGTTTATTTTGGGTTTTACACGGAAAGATCCGAATCCGGCTGAAATGCAATTGAATGGAATGTCTGGTGGAGTGAGGTGATATACTTGGAACAAACTAGAACAAAAATGGAGTCAAGCCAATCACTGTCCTCCTTTTCTGCAGAAGAAACTCTTTAAAGCATACTTGTGTGCTAGTATGTGTACTTTAAATTGGAGCTGAACTTTGGTTGATATCACAGCTTTCCATATGTGTGGTTTCACAACTGTTGTTGGGACCTCATTAAAAAGGCTGTTGGTTTGAAACTCCATCTTCCTGCCAAGACTCTTTGAGCTCTGCACCTCGGGTCCAAACAGAAATCAACACCTCCGCACTTCCTTTATAAAAAAAAAACCACACTTTGTGATTGAATCTAAAGTAACACTGCTCTTTTTTGGCTTCTCTCTTTGCACCCGAGGACAGGCTGGCAGTAAATGAAATGTCTCCATAGTTGGAACAGTCGGTCAGTGATTGGCCACAAGTAAACGAGTCCATTGTAGAGAGAGCAAGAGAGAGAGAGAGTGTGTGTGTGTGTGTGTGTGTATGTGGTGTGTGTGTGTGTGTGTGTGTGTGTGTGTGTGTGTGTGTGTGTGTGTGTGTGTGTGTGTGTGTGTGTGTGTGTGTGTGTGTGTGTCTGTGTGTCTGTGTGTGTGTGTGTGTGTGTCTGTGTGTCTGTGTGTGTGTGTGTGCGCATTCGTCAGTTCCAGCAATGGGGACCATGGTGCGGTTGGGTTCCCCTGCTAAATTTAATACAACAGTCTCTGGTTACATTACAGCTAAAGGATCTAAAGAAGAGTGGAGAGAAACGTTCCTACTGAAGGAACATTTGAATCAGTACCAGAGAGAATAAACTGCCAGTAAGTGAAGATTGGGCGACAGCGCCAGGGTTTTATAAGAGAGGATATCACTGAAATACTCAAGTGATACACATAATATACACAAAGGTATGTTCTAACTGTCAAACTGTGACTCCTAGACTGTGGTCAAAATCACATACTAACGTACTACTCATACTAACGTACTATTCACACTAACGTACTACTCATCCTAACGTACTACTCATACTAACGTACTACTCACACTAACGTACTACTCATCCTAACGTACTACTCATCCTAACGTACTATTCATCCTAACGTACTATTCATCCTAACGTACTACTCATCCTAACGTACTATTCATACTAACGTACTACTCATCCTAACGTACTATTCACACTAACGTACTATTCATCCTAACGTACTATTCATCCTAACGTACTACTCATCCTAACGTACTATTCATACTAACGTACTACTCATCCTAACGTACTATTCACACTAACGTACTATTCATCCTAAAGTACTATTCATCCTAACGTACTACTCATCCTAACGTACTACTCATACTAACGTACTATTCACACTAACGTACTACTCATACTAACGTACTACTCACACTAACATACTACTCATCCTAATGGACTATTCACACTAACGTACTACTCATACTAACGTACTACTCACACTAACGTACTACTCACACTAACGTACTACTCAGGCTAACGTACTATTCATCCTAACGTACTACTCATCCTAACGTACTATTCATCCTAACGTACTATTCATCCTAACGTACTACTCATCCTAACGTACTATTCATCCTAACGTACTATTCATCCTAACGTACTACTCATCCTAACGTACTACTCATCCTAACGTACTATTCATCCTAAAGTACTATTCATCCTAACGTACTACTCATCCTAACGTACTACTCATCCTAACGTACTATTCATCCTAACGTACTACTCATCCTAACGTACTACTCATCCTAACGTACTATTCATCCTAACGTACTATTCATCCTAACGTACTACTCATCCTAACGTACTATTCATCCTAAAGTACTATTCATCCTAACGTACTACTCATCCTAACGTACTACTCATCCTAACGTACTATTCATCCTAACGTACTACTCATCCTAACGTACTATTCATCCTAACGTACTACTCATCCTAACGTACTACTCATCCTAACGTACTACTCATACTAACGTACTACTCATCCTAACGTACTATTCATCCTAACGTACTACTCATCCTAACGTACTATTCATCCTAACGTACTACTCATCCTAACGTACTACTCATCCTAACGTACTATTCATCCTAACGTACTACTCATCCTAACGTACTATTCATCCTAACGTACTACTCATGCTAACGTATTACTCATACTAACGTACGGTCGCCTTTAGCCGTGAGAACAACCAGAACCACCATTGAGTTAGATCACTGGATTTGCCACTACCAGCGCGGTGGCTGCTGTAATTATATTTCCAGTGTGGGAGTGGTGGCCTAGAGGTTAAGGCCGTTGGCCTTGTAATCAGAGGGTTCCCGGTTCAAGTCGTCACTGTGGGATGTTGAGCAAGTCCCTTAACCCCGAACAGCTCCCCAGGCGCTGCAAAATGGCTACCAACTGCTCCCCAGGGATGGGTTAAATTGCAGAGGACAAATTTCAATATATATGTGTAACATATATACATGACGAATAAAGGCTTAAAGCCCCCCAGTTTAATTAATTAATAAGATTCCAACAGTAGAATGAATGACGGTCCATGTTCAAAATAACAACTGTGCTGCATTTTGATGTCTTTGTAGATGTGACAGAAACCACGCTCATGTCCTTGTCATGTAGTTTTCTGTTTAGTGAAACTTGTTGTTGGTTTGCACGTGCACACGCACACACAAACATACATAATATCGCCTGCCTTATTTTCTATTTGTGGTGGCGGCCTCATCTCCCAGATCTCTTCTTTATTTATAAGATAAACTAAAGTGAAACGGCACAGCTGTGACCCACTTTACAAACACTCTCACATACAGAATTACTCCGAGGGAGTGTTTTGCACAAACCAAAAGGTGTTGGACCCTGGAGGGGTCTCAGTAAAAAGCAAAAATAAAAAGTGCGGGCCAAGCGTGGCGCGACATCCTGACACTTCAGATTTTCACCGAGGTGTGTGTCTGTGAGCTGCGAGGTGAAGACAGGCTTTTGGCCCATTGGAGACGCACTGGTCATGGGTTATAAACTAAAGCTCTGCTTCTTTTCACTTGATGGGCTCTGAGAGGGGCCATAGTCTCTGCACCACGCTAACCCTAACCCTGGCCAAGCAACCACATTCATTTTTCAGTCCCTGATTCTCAAAACTCTTTCCTGCAAAAATACACACATCGGAAATATATTTTTGGTCTTATCTTAGATAGAGGGCCACATATGACCCAGTTTGATCTGAAGTGGGACGGACCAGAAAAATACACGTTTTTGTGAAAGAAAAGAGCCATGGTGCCCCAGTTTGCATGTTCACATGTTTTTTTTTCTTTGTCTGTCAAAGGTCAACACTACAAGAAGTGCAATCTTTTTAACACAGCAATGCATGTTTTGTTATTGCAATTAAATAAATGAATTTATTTTATTGCATAATTGTGACCATCACCAGCCCTCCCTAAGGCAGGGTAAGAAACATTTTATTATAGGAAGAATATAAAAAGAGAGGGCAGTGTTACACCTGGGTGAGGGGCTGGGGGGAATGGGGGAAGGGAACAGAGACTCAAGGTAGGAAATGGAAAAGGGGGGGGGAGAGTTGATTATTTTAAAGTGAGCGTGAGATGTTGTGCATATTGTGCTTATTGTGTTGTGTAATCAATCCAGTCTGGTGACAAGTGTGAGGCTTAGGTATAAGAGGGAAGGAGTGAGTGGTAAAACCTAAAACAGGTATTTGGGATCAACATGTCTAAAGTTAGGCCCAGTATGAGTTTTATCCCACAGTCCAAGACATGTCAGTGCATCGTAGACCAGTGTATGTGCAAGAACCGCCACTGCAAACCTAAGCCCTGCTCCGGACCCAGAGATGCAGCCAAGCCAGCAGAAAGAGTGGTGGTCAGGGAGCCCCAGGCCACCCCCCATGGCCGAGCAGCCCCCCAGACACCCCCAAGATCCCAAGCCAAGAGGAAGCCGCCGCCCCCCACATACACACCCGAGAAAGCCGCAAGGAGCCAAGGACCCAGGGCACCCCGCCAACAGCCCCAACCCCGAACCCCAAGACCTCCCGCCAACATCCACCAACCCACCCCCACCTACACCCCTGCACCCAACCCCCCGAGGAGAGGGCCCAGAGAGCCCCCCGCTCGAGACCCAAGCAGAGGAGTAAAGGCCCACGCCCAGCAGACGGCCAGAGCCGCTCCAAACGGGCAGCCCACCGGCACCGTCCAAGCAGGGGCCACCCCGTGCCGCACCCACAGGCATGCAATAGCGTGGCCAAGGAGGCCATATTTTCACTGGTTTGTCCAGGATTACATAAAAAAATGAAGTTAAATGATTTTGGCAAAATTTTAACCAAAGATAAACTTTACGTAATGGAAGATTCTATTAAGTTGTGTAGGGGATCCAGGTCAATAAACTGATTCTTGATCAGTTTCAGTACATTTCATCCTTGGCAAAAAAAATGCATACCTTGTTTTCGAAATGACTGATCTTTATGAAATTTGACTTGGTTATGTCAGATTGGTTCTCAATTACTCCACCAAGTTTCATCTGGATTGAAACTGGATTGCACATTTTATCACAATGGAGTAAAGATGACTAACATCTCTTGGACTTATCTATCAGGAGTTACGCAACTAGTTTGTGTGTTCAATAAGACCTCTGTAAATTCTATAACTCTGGCCCTGAGCTTCTTAGAGACATGGGACCAAGACCACTGTGTCCAGGGACCCCAAAATAGGGGTGGCAGAGAGAGTGTCAGTATGAGGGCCAGAGTTCTAGAACTCACTAACCCTAACTGGAACTGAAAGCGTAACTTTTCACAGGTAAGTCCAAAAATTTTTAAACTCACCCCATTTTGGGGTCCCTTAACACAGTGGTCTAAAAGTATCGTGTCTATACATTTCAACCTGCTGTATGGTTTTTAATGGGGGTGGAAATTTCTTCCAAGCTTTTAAACTGTGAATGATCATGGAACCAAGATCAAGGTCACTGATCCAGATAGCTGCCAATATATGGAAAGAGGATATTTTGAGAGTGGTTGAGGTTTCCTCTTGTTTAGGCTGTGGTGACTTAGATTTTCGTAACTGAAAAGCTAAAGTGCTAAACTTAAATAATCTTGACAAAACTCCAATGATTTGATCCGAGTTCAAGGGTAAGTATTGATACTACTTTTTAAAAATCATTTGTGCTCAGAAGTTTGCAGTTGTCTCCAGGGCTAGGTCAGAACACTATTCAACACTCATAAACAACAGCTCAGGCAATTCCAAAAAACTGTTTTCCACAATTAATCACATTCTCAAACCACAGATCTCCTCATTCTACACCCACACAGACACAAATTGCAACCGGTTTCTTGATTACTTCACATCAAAAATTGATAATATCTGTGCCTCATTCCCATGTCTCAATAGCACATCACTTGACCTGCCCACAACACCCATCGCACAAAAGCTACCACAATTCTCCCTCACAACGCAGCAGGAGGTCGAGAACATCATCCGTAAATCTAACCCATCCACTTGCCGCCTCGATCCGCTCCCATCTCCTCTGCTTAAGACTCACAACAAATCCATCAGTCCCCTCAAAACCAAAATAATAAACCTGTCCTGATAAGCTGGCCATGTTCCAACCTCCCTCAAAACCGCTCTCATTAAACCCCTCCTCAAAAAACCCACCTTGGACCCTAAACCACTGTCAAATTACAGACCAATCTCAAATCTCCCATTCATTTCCAAAGTTCTCAAAAAAGTGGTTTCCACCCAGCTCCATAATCATCTAGAATTTAACAGACTCTATGAAAAATTCCAATCTGGTTTTCGTCCCTCCCACAGCACAGAAACAGCTCTCATCAGAGTCACCAGTGACCTGCTGATGGCTTCTGATTCCAGTTCCTCATCCCTCCTCATTCTTCTCAACCTCTCTGCTGCGTTTGACACTGTAGACCACCATATCCTCCTGCATCGACTCCAGCACTACACAGGTCTCTCTAGCACCGCCCTTCAATGGTTTCACTCCTACCTCACTGACAGAGCAGAGTGCGTAGCAATGGGGGATGCAAAATCTAGACACCACACTGTCACCTGTGGGGTCCCCCAGGGCTCCGTACTCGGTCCAACCCTCTTCAACATCTACATGCTCCCCCTGGGTCGTGTCGTCAGCAGGCATGGAATTAATTTTCATTCCTATGCTGACAGCACACAACTATAGCTTAAAGTCACCACCCCCCTGCTCCCCCTCTGCCACGGCTGCCCGCCTCAGCTCCTGCCTGGAGGAGATAGGGGGCGTGGATGAGTCAAAACTTCCTGAAGCTAAATGGCTCAAAAACAGAAGCCATTCAAACTGGAACCCCTCGTCAACTCTGCTCCTCCCCAATCACCTCTGTTTTATTTTCTGGACACATCATTCCCCTCTCTCCCTCTGTCACCTTCACTTGCAAAACTTCATTTTTTTCACCTCCGTAATATTTCCAAACTGCGCCCCTCCCTCTCCCTTCCTGCTGCAAAGAAGCTCGTCCACGCCTTTGTCTCCTCCAGGCTGGACTACTGTAACGCACTCATCGGGATCCCTGGCAGGAGCCTCCAAAAGCTCCAGTATGTGCAGAACAGTGCTGCCAGGGTCCTGATGAGGGTGTGGAAACACGAGCACATCACCCCCATCCTCCGTACACTGCACTGGCTCCCCATTCAGTCCCACATAGAATATAAGACCCTCCTGCACACCCATCACTGTCTGCACGGTGCAGCCCCCACTTAACTCACAGAACTGCTCACACCACACACGTCAACCAGGTCAGGTCAACAGCACTGTCTGGTCACGCCCAGGACACGGCTCAAAACAATGGGCGATAGGGCCTTTGAAGTCGCTGCCCCCCGCCTGTGGAATGCCCTCCCAGACCACCTCAGGGCCCCACAAACGGTGGACATTTTTAAGAAAAAACTTAAATATCACCTTTTTACAGAAACTTATTTTAACGGTTAATGCCTCTTTTAGTCCTGTCTTTTAATATATGTTGTGTTTTATTTATTTATCATTATTTAATCTTTTTTTTAATCCTGTAGCACTTTGAGATTTGGAATCAAATATAAAGTGCATTACAAATAAAATGTATTATTATTATGTCCTTCAAACTAATCAAGGAATCTGAGAAATTTTCTTTACAGAAAGCAAAAGAAGTGTAGCTGCATGAGAAGGTCAAAGTGTGTATGAGTGCTTCAGCACTTTACTCGATGAACGGGATTATAAAATTGGCTGTTTCTGCAAGTTAGAGCCTCTTCTGTCCCACAAAGACCTCCCGGCACGGTTAGACCTTCAAAAATGCACCTTGTCAGAATAATTAGCTTTTGAAATTCAACACAGCTCAATGGCTGAGTGTTAACAAGAAGTGTAACAGAGAAAAAGATGTACTGCACATCCATAGTGGTACTGGTACAGCCAGTATTATGTTTCTTGGTATTTAACACAAGAACCTTGACAGTCTTACTGCTACATTCAGTAAGAACATCTCCAGCTAGGACTTCACTCGTAGGAAGAAGAAAAGAGGTATTGGACCAGCAAGATATGTTGTCTTTGTTCATCACAGTGATGTGTATCAAATCTCAAAAGATGTGACAGAGAAATGTATTATTCCCAAGGCCGCTCCATGGGAGAGTGGAATGGAGGCGTGAGCTGAATGGTGATCTCCAGTTTAGGAACATAAAAGCATGCATCTAACTAAAGCTGCTCCCATAATTACATTGTGAGTCAGATACATTTTGTTCAGAGGTGGAGAAAACCTATGAAGGCAGAAACCAGACGCCCTGCGATATACAATGCACCACTTTCTACTTCTTTATGTGCAGAAACCTGATGAAAGTATTCTTTAAATAAAAGTATGATTTCATCGTAAAAGGGGGGCGCCCATACATTTGGAACTACTGTACCATTAATAATGGGGATAGAAACTTCTAACAAACACCAGTGGATGAGTTGATCAGAAGTGTGTCAATGGATTTGCAATATCTTTGTAACATTTAGGTGATAATGCAATATAGGGGAATCAGATACACACATTACAGTAGTAAAAAACAAAGTAAGATTAACAATAATAATACAAATATACAAATATGATAGAGATATTTACAACAATCAAGCTGTGAGGTTAAAGTGATGAATTATACAGTTTGATCTCCACAGGCAGGAATGATTTCCTGTGGCGTTCTGTGGAGCACCGTGGTTGGATCAGCCTGGTGCTGAAGGTTCTAAAGGTGCTTCTGTGACTGACCAGCACATCATGGAGTGGGTGGGACTCATTGACCAAGATGGTCTTCACCTTGGACAGGCTCCTCCAGCAAACAACAGCGTAGAGGATCACACTCACCACCACTGACTCATGAAACATCCTCAGCATGTTTCTGCAGATGTTGAAGGACCTCAGCATCTCAGAAAATAGAGGTGGCTTTGGTCCTTCCTGTAGAGGGAGTCAGTGTTCCTCCCCCAGTCCAGTTTATTGTCAATCACCACTCCCAGGTATTTGTACTCCTCCACAATGTCCACACTGACCTCCTGGATGGAGACAGGGCTGACTGGCCCCTTGGTTCTCCTCAGGTCCACAATCAGCTCCTTGGTCTTTGTCACATTGAGCTGTAGATGGTTCAGCTCACTCCATGTGACAAAGCTGTCCACAGCAGCCCTGTACTCCACCTCATCCCCCTCCCTGATACATCCAACCACTGCAGAGTCATCAGAGAACTTCTGGAGATGACAGGTCCCAGTGCAGTAGCTGAAGTCCGTGGTGTAGGTGGCGAAGAGGAAAGGAGAGAGGACAGTCCCTTGAGGGGCCCCGGTGTTGCTGACCACTTTGTCAGACACACAGTGTTGTAGGCGTATATACTGTCGTCTGCCAGTTAAGTAGTTCACAATCCAGGACACAATGGAGGAGTCCACCTGCATCTCTTATTGAACCTGTGTTCACCATGACAAAGACGGAACATCAAATATCATGTTGTCGTGACATCAGCACAACTCTTCGTATTCCCTCTCCCATTGAGAATCTAAGGTGAAATATAATTTAAATCTGCAGGTTTTAGTGCTTAGTTACTTGTTCTCCAGTTCAATGGACGTTATGACATTATCCCAAAGACAACCAGGAACATTACGAGGGAACATTCTGACGTTGCACTTGCCAGGATAGGAGAAACGGGACTTCGGCGCAGCGTTTGGACGCCACTATCATCCATCTTGCTGCAGATCCATGCATGCCTTGAGCTGAACAAGGAAGACACCTTAAAACAGGAAGTCTTCACTACCATGGCAACCATCGGATGCCTTTAACCTCCTCAAACCAGTTGGAGTTACGTGAATTGAGCACTTCCTTAAGTTATCACGATGTCACAGTTGGTTAAACATGTTGACCTCCACAAGTGTATGTTTCTCCTGCTTTTCATTGCATCTGCAGCTTCTAAATCACATCTCATTCCTATTAGGAAAGCTTACAGAGAGTAGTCTTGCAGTTCAGCTGTCTTTGTTATTGGGGTTGAGTTTTCCTTTAAGTTATTTCATCAATATCTTGAAAAAACACTGGTTATTACAGGTACTGTTAATACAATGCAGCTCAATCCTTAGCACTATAGAATTTTACCAGTACATGCAACAATAATCACGATATTAAAACATCCCAAGATCTATCTCTTTTCTATGCCTAATAGTAAAGGAATTATATATATATATATATATATATATATATATATATATATATATATATTTAAATTAATTAATGCACTTTTTCAGGTATCTGAATGTTGGTAACAGGGTGTTGCACCAAAGACAATAAATAACAAATAAAACATGTAATAAAAAAAAAAAAACTATGCCTGAAACTATCCCAATCGAGCTTTTCATAGTCTCACACAGTGGTTCCCAATCTTTTTTGGATGGTGACCCCATTTTTATATTACAAATTTCTAGTGACCCCAAAGACTTCATACTGTAATTTATTTCATTTTTAAAAAAAAATATATTTTTACTTTTCTTAATACTGCATTTTATTTAAACTAGGTGTAAGTACCAAATACGTTTGTTTAACATTGTAGGTTGTGTTTTAATTTGAATTTTTTTTAAAAAGAATGTATTTAGTCATTTATTGTATTAATTACTAGACATTTCAGGCGACCCTATTTAAATCCCAGGCGACCCCACTTGGGGTCATGACCCCATGGTTGAAAACTTAAGCACTGATCTAATACCTATTAATGATGAACACACAACATATACCTGAAAAAGAGGTTTATTTTTTGTTTTATTACTCCAACTCTGGAGTGACCTAAATGTATCTTATACGTCCAGATAAAGTCAGGTCTCCTTGATTTTTACTGTCAACAGGAGCGGAGATTTAGGACTAATCGATCTCACGCGGAATAGGGGGAGTTAGAAAATAACCGAGTCTTATTAAAGTTACAAAACACAATTTTTGCATTATCTTGCTATCTTATATGTATAACTATATTTTAAGCACATATATTGTTAACTGTGAAGCAAACAAGCATCAGATGTGGTAGATCCTGATATGAATAGTTGTCCTCCCCCCCTCTTGTTGCTAATGGTTTAGTCCACTGCTCCTTTTGCTCACCGCTCGGTCTGATCTCAGCACAACATGTTGGAGAGCTGCTGTTCACTCAACTTTATCCACCCGCTGCTGCTCACACACGGTGGAGGTCGACGGGACCACAAGAACCCGTAAGAAGTCATTCGTCCACGGCATGAAGTTTGGCTGAAACAAGCGGGGACACGTTGATATTTACCGGTTCGAAGAGGGACCCAGCAGAAGGGGGACAGGGAAGCCCAGGGACGCCCGGGGAAGAGAGAGTTCCGCGGGCTCCAAGATGCAGCTTCCAGCGGTGGTGTGGAGCTCAGTCTTAGCCGTGCTCATCAGCCTGAGTCCAGGTAAGAACAGGTTCTTATCACTACCTCTCACACTGCAGTGGTTTGACTTTAAAAATGCTCTTTTTGAATGTGTTTGCACACCAGCCAAGTTTGCTCTTCTTCTTCCACGGAGTGAGCGCCATTTATCAGCAATAAATACACAGTGCACTGGCACTTATTCTAGGAATAAATCTATTTAACAACACAGCGGTAACTAACGTGCAAGTCTTTTAAAAGAATAATTTGCTATAAATCGAAAGTGTCTTAATTACCTTTGAAAGCAAAGATTGAAAAATGAACATTCACGTCAGCATTTCAAATAAAGACCAATCTGAACATTAATACAAGAAAGAAGAAGGGATTTTGCTGTCGTTTAGTATATTTTGTTATTTTTGTAATCATCTTATGTATTTTTAGTCATTTAGTGGTTTTGTCTGTCATTTTACGTGTTTTTCTCTTATTTTATGTGTTTTTGGACTGTTTTTGTTATTTTGTGTTTTTGTGTTGTGTGCAGTTTTGGGAGTCAAATTGTGTTGACATTTTGTGTTTTGGGAGTCGTTTTGTATGCTTCTCTAAATTTTTTTGTGTGTATTTTTGATGTTTAATATACTTTTCCCAGTTATTTTTCTGTATTTTTGTGATCGTCCTCTGAGTTTTTTGGCGTAAATATTGTGTATTTTTCTGTCATTTTGCAGTTAACCATGTCTGTTTTAAAGTGTATCCTCCTGCATTTCATCATCAGTCTGATTTATGGCTCATGTGGGTTTTTAATTTGTGCATTGATTGCCTCTGTTTATATGAGGGTTTATTATTCCTGTGCATTTATTGTCAGTGTCCTGTGCTGTCTGGTTTGTGTCTGACACACTTTACCAGCAGCTAAACACAGTATTTGTTTACAAACGAGTATTGGACTTTTTAATGATGACATCATAAATATTCATCTGCATTTGTTTGACAAATTTCTCTGTTTTTTTCCTGGCTCAAAGTTGCATTTGCATTTTTTTTTTTTAATTCTTGCTGTGATTGCGGATGAAATAAGTTGTTTATCTATGATAACTCACATCCTATGTCCTCCCTGGAGCCATGTTTTTTAACAGGGCTGAGTGATTTCCACCACCCCCTTCTATGTTTCTCTAACACCTTGTATTTACAGCATGTTACAACAGCCGCTGGAATGCAAGGACCCTGCTGAAGCCATTTCTAAAAACACACACACACACACACACGCTGCTTTTGGTGTCATCGACACATCGGTGCCCTGCTCTCTGCCATGTCGTTAAAAGACTCACCTGACAGGATGTCAAAAAATTACATCTAGTTAATTGGGCGGTCGTTCTTTGGTCGGCGTAATTGTGACGGCGCTGAAATGTCACCAGAACGCCGCCTTCAAAATGTCAAGCAGATAAGAGTCGATATCCAAGTAAAAACAAGATGATCCGCCTCCTATTTATAGTCGGGAGTTTCATTCTTTTCTGGAGTTATCGGCGCTCCTCACATCTTTATCTGAGCCAAAAGGCTTTGATCTTTTGATCCTTTGATTGTCGACATGTTCTGTGATGAACCAATTAAGACGAACAGGCTTGTTACGCGTCTGTGAATGATGAGTGAGAGCTACGCTCACCTGACGTAAAGGTCGACGCATGATGTTCCAGGCTTTTCTAGGATATCTGAGGATGGGGATGAATATTTTGTCAGCTTTCTGTTGAAAAACATCAACTATTGTCCTATGAATACATAAGGACTGTAATTTTCTGTGATCGCAAAAACAAAAGGAAAATATGTTTACGTTCTAAAATGTAAGAAAGCTATTTCAGTTGTTTTTGTCTCTTTAAAATTCCTTGCATGCATGTTTTGGGACCACATCACACATTGTTATTGTGTTTTTCTAATATAAAATACTCAAAATGACCCCAAAAATTCTCAATGAATGGAAAAATACACAAAATGACAGAAAAGCCACACAAAATAACTTTAAAAACACACAAAAAGACAAAAGGTCAAGGAAAATGTAAGAAAATGCATAAATAAGACTCCGAACACAGAACTTATTAATTAGAGATGGGAACCTCTAGGTACCTCACGATAATGATTATCTCACGATATGACGATGCTGCGATTATTGATATATAGCGTAAAACGGACAAAAAATGTACTTTCTAAAATGTAAGAAAGCTTTATGAGTTTTTGTTTGTGTTTATGTCCCTTTATTTAAAATACCTCACATGCATGTTTAGGAACCACATCACACACTTTGTTTTTTTTTTTTTCTTGTAAAATAATCTGCAAAACACACAAAATGGCAACAGAAATGCATAAAATGAGAGGAAAAATTACACACAATGACAAAGCAAAAAATAAGAAGAAGAGCAAAAAATTGAGATAATTAAACCAAACCTTCAACCATCTCTGACAAGAACACCGGCCCTTTGAGCAGACAGATTCTACTTGGGTCAGCATTAATGAGCAGCAGTGGACCCTGGTTGCTAGAGGTCAACCGATACAGGATTTTCAAAGGTCGATACCGATTTAAAAATAAATAAAAATATTCCTCCGATATTTGAGGCCGTTATACTTTTTTTTTTTTTTTTTTTAAAGCACATTGATCATGAAAGACAATTGAAACACTCATATGATATAAATGTATATATTAGAAATTAAATTAAATGCACCAATAGAACTCTAAACATTTATTGAACTTTAAATATACCTGTACACAACTAAGTAAAACAAAAAGTACAGGACGGGTAAGTAGCAGTAAAACACGACAATAATATACAATGTGTAAGTAGTGGTTTAAACTAAATGCCTGTTTTAGGTATAAACACTCACTCCTTTCCTCTGTTCACAGCCACCACCATTATAACTAAGCTTCACACTGTCACCATATGTACAACTACAACATCATATCTCACTGTAAAATAATCAACACTTCCCCACCCTTTCCATTTCCTACCTTGAGTCTCTCCTCCCTGTTCCCTTCCCCCCTCACTTAGGTGTAACACTGCCCTCTCTTTATATCCTCCCTATAATTAAGTGTTTCTTACTCTTCCTTAGGGTATATTGATCAACCTCTACTGGTTACCTGTATTTACATGCATGAAGCTCTTCTTGTCGTCTTCATGCTGTCTATGGAACAGTTGTTTATTAAATTTCGGTAAACAAGAGATTATATCGACTTTTTTTTTAACTTTTACTGATTTTTAGATCAACCCAAAGCAGCACAAGTTGTTATTTTGACTGAAAAAGCTGCTAAATGATCCTGAATGCTTCACCTCCTATAGAACTCAATGGGGGCAATTGGCGTCATTTCAACATGGCGGCGCACAGGGTATAGTAGACCCAGTTTTAAAAGTTATTAAAAACAAATATGGTGCAAGTCATAGATCTACTAATAAGGACAATTCATAGGTTTTAGGTCACATTTGTAGAAACAGTGGAGGATCCCTTTAACCTTGACAATTATTTATTTCATCCAAAACCTTGATATTAGCCTATTTTCATGCTGTGGCTTAATAATATTCCTATGATGGATGTATTGACCAAATTAAAAACCAAAGACATTATTTATTCAAAGGAAGATAAATGGTGACACTGTTTGTTTCTGATCGGCGTTTGGTGAAAGACATTATAAAGACTATAGCTGCTGGTCTGTGGCTGACAGACGGTGACCTCAGGCTATATTTCAATTCCTTTTGTTTGTGTGCATGCCTTCCAAAGCCAGTCCACTCACTTCATTGTAATGGGCAAAGGTTGCACTAATGGACACTTGGAGTGTCTTCTGCCGTCTAATGATGAGCTCTGGGACGACCTGACTGTGCACGAGCAGGATGCAACTATTGATAGACTCACATGTGCACACAATGCATCTTTGCACATCAACATTTTCTGTTATTGTGGAGAAAAGACAGAAAAAAACGGAATTAACTTCCTAAAACAGAAATAGTAATGTTATCGTTTTTGAATTATTTCTTGAACAAAATCAAGCAGATTATGGCAGTATGACCCTGAATATACTCTTGCATGCATGTTTTTGACAATATCATACATTTACAAACGCTTTTCTCTGTAAACAGGTAGACAAAGAGTTAGAAATGTCAATTCTGTCGCAAAACATAACCAAAAATTATTCAATATGTTTACATCCAATGGAGAAGGAGAGATTTGACATGAACTAAACCCTTTTCAACATTTTGTGACAATATTATGCTTTTAAATTACACTCATTTACATTTTTAACTGTTTAAGTTCAACTGGGTGGTTTAATGTAAGAGTTCTCAACCTTGGGGTCGGGACCCCATTTGGGGTTGCGAGACACGCAGTGAGGGGGTGGCAAGAATATTTTTTGAACAATTTGACTACACCAAATTTTAACATATTTTTAACCTATTTTCTGTCTTATAAATAAACCCTTCCCACAACTTTTCCACCTAATGTCACATACAGTATGTTGTCCCATTATTGTCACTTTTAACCTCTTTTCACCATATTTCATGATTTATTTATTTTTTGCCAATTTAACCAAATTCATAATTTATCAGTTTAAACTGATTGTTCCTACTTTTTAAATTACATTACCCCCTTCCCCATTTTAGCCACTTTTAAGCCAATTTTTGCATTTTGAACCCTTTTTACCACTTCTTCTTACTGTTTCTGGCCACTCTAGTTTGCAACTTTTAATCCCATTTCGCCACTGGTTTAATGTGTTGCAACACTAAGCAAACTGAAGGATGTCAAATCTGTCACAAAATCTTGTGGGATTTCAGCGCATGCATTCAGTGCAGAACTATGAAATGAAACTATGGTTAATCAGATTGATCTAGTTTGGCGGGAAGTTTAAAAGACAGTAATGATGTTTAATGAGGAAAGCTGATGAAATGGGTAAACTGAATACACACATGGATTATGGGAAATTCCTAAACATAAAATGGGAGCCAAGTGTCACACACACATTACCAAAAGGTACCGTCGTAATACTTCAGCTATGGGGTGAGATTTTGGTGCGAGTGCTTCAGTGTAAATCTGACAGCAGGGCACACGTCCAAAAACCACTGCTCGTGTGGGGTGGGCTGGTTTGGTTTTTACTGCTGCAGCCAAACAAAGAAGGATCAACATGGCAGTGAAATACAAAGTCAAGATGTTGGCTAAAAAAGGGGGAAATGTACCACTTTATTAAGTCACATGTGAAGCTGACGGGACGATAAATGTGTCCTTCAATCAATGACTGACAGCTAACTGGTGTCCTGGCCCATGGGCTAATTTTGTGCAGCCCCCAAAACAAATACACAAAATGACTCTAAAAATACAGGAAATGAGATGAAGAATTCATAAAATGACGACAAAAATACAGAAAATGAATTTAAAAACACACAAAAGGACAAAAATACATAAAATAATCTGCAAAACACACAAAATGGCAAACAAAAATACACAAAATGACCAACAAATACACACAATTTATTCAGAAACACACAAAACGTCAAGGAAAATACATAGAATGTACATAAAATATAAGAAATGGCTTCAAAAACCACAGAAACCCTTTGTTCTGCCCAGTATTGATGCTCAGATTGTTCATTACTCTAAATGCTGACGTACGTTTTCATAATGTGGCCCTCAGGTCACACCATCCCATCTCTGTGCCCCCCCTCTGTGATAAAAGCTGCCCCTCACTGACTCAAGATATTATCATTCATTACAAACACAAAGTCACAGAGTATCTATAGAATCTATATGTTCTAATTGTGTATTGAGCAGTGCAGAGATGCTTATCGTATTGATTAAGCTCTACGGGTGAACCTGGAGGCACTGATGGTTCATAAAGCAGGAACTGTCCTATGGGAAACATGCTTTACCTTTTGGACAGATTTTTATCTATATATATTGTTGTTTTATATATTTCACTGGTATTTTTGTAGTTGTATGTTTATTGAGTCATTTTATTTATATTATTTTGTATATTCTCTCTTTTTGTGTTTTTGGAATGATTTTGTGTATTTTTGTTGTTTTGGGAGTCATGTTTATGTAGTTTTGTTTGTTGTTTTATAGATTTTTTTCTGTTGTTTTTGTAGTAGTGTGTTTGAGTCATTTTATGCATGTCATTTTGTATAATCTCTCCTTTTGTCATTTATGTATATTTTTTGTTTTGTGTGTTTTTAGAGCCATTTTATGTATTTTTGTTGTTTTGAGTTTTTTTGTCATTTTTCTGAAGTTTTGTTGTTGTTTTTGTACATTTTTTTTCTGTTATTTTTGTAATTGTGTTTGAGTAATTTTATGTTTGTTTCCATTTTGTAGATTCTCTCATTTTGTGTTTCTTTTGTTTTGTCATTTTTGTAGCTGTCTTGTGGATTGTAGGAGTCATTTTGTGTTTTGAGTCATTTTATGTATAAATGTAATTTAGAAAAAAATTATTGTAATTTAAACATTTTGTTCATGGTCTGATTTTTAAGGTGAGAGTTTGTGAGGCGAAGAGAGACAAATCTCAGGAGTTTTGTTAACATCAGACTGATTAATAATAATAATTCACATTATTAATAATAATAATAATAATAATAATAATAATAATGCATTGGATGTTTTATAGTACCTTTCACAGAGACTCAAAGCGTTTTACATTGCATTATTCTTGCCTAAGGACACAATGTCAGAACCATCAGTTTAATTGGTCCACTGATATTCATCACACTTTGCTACTTTTTCCTAAAACCTGCTGCGTGCTCGTTGTATGTCATACTATGAATAAGGGATTTTTGTCTAGACAAACAGCCTTAATGCCACATTTAATGGACTTTATTCCAACTCTTTTTGTTGGAATAAAGTGTTTCCATCCAAATTACTGGGCCTGAGGACAGATTTACGACATGTCGTGGAGTCGCTTTGGTACGGACTTCACTATAAGCGACAGAGATTTAATTTTCTAGCAGGAAAAGGTTAAATATTGGACCTGGCTTCATAAAACGGGCCTCCTTTGTCCATCCTCGCAGTGAGGTTTGATTCCTTTGGCACATGTGAACATTCACCTTCCTCTCTGGGTTCAGGCTTTTCATTGGCTTCAGCCGGAGGAGGGTAAGAAATAAATGTCTCCAACGGTTTTGAGATTGGAGCAAAAACAGCTGACAAGTGTAGATAATTTTTCTGGCCTAAATAAATGTCGGGGAGCCCCCGCCTGGTATAGCTGGCTTCGGCCTGGGTTTCTGCTTTCACTTGGGGGGGGGGTAAAGTGGGCTACCCGATAGCCCCGCTGAGCTTTGTGAGTCCCTGCTGAGCAGATTGGATTGCAACTCCAAGGTAGCGGTGAAGGTAACCTGTGATTATTCGATTACCAACCCCCCCCCAGCCCCCCTTCTGCCAACATGCTCATATGGATGAATGCCAAACGTCACACTCCTCCTCCACCTTTCCACGTTCTTCCTCACCTAGCTTTTTCCCAGAAGGACTAGTCTCCCCCCTCCCTGTGGCAAACTTTCATCTTTATTTCAAAACATGATGCCACCATTCAACGGCCCGTTTCAATTTCAATCTCTGCACCTAATACATGACACAACTGTCAGATTTCAGTACATAAATGCAAATTGGGAACACAGCGGCTCAGTTCTTCTGTGATTGCGGAAAATGGATGGAAAATACAAAATTCGAGAAGATAAAATCTGCATTCATTTTTTTTTATTTTTGTTACAAAATCAAGCAAAAATTGCTGAAAGACAGGGGAATATACCTTTTTGGGACAATATTACACATTTACATGCAGTTTTCCACCTTAAATCTGGTGTCAAATCGAGCGTAATTTCAGCGTATGGGTTTGGTACACTTCAGAAACCGGAAATTAATAAGAACAGTTTACGCCAATAACTCTGTTAAGTGTTCTAGGCACAATTTTGGAACATTTAGAAGCCAGTCATGACTTCTGATGACTTCTAGGAAAAAGTAATGAAAAAGAAAAACTGAAAACTGATGTGCAGATAGGTAAATTCTGAAAAGAACTTCAGGAAATTTTGAAATAGAAAATTGGAGCCTTTTCGTACAGCATGTCAGCTTTTCAACCAATGGGTTCCCATTAGGAGGCCCTCATTGGTTCTCTTTAAGCTGTTGGATAAAATAGTATATGGCTTACCTTACCGACCTTGTTTTGCAAAATAAACCGAGGCAGCCAGTATTCAGATACATGCTGTAGGAAGAAAGACTGCCTCAAAGTCTGGTTCTTTTCCATTGTGTCAATGCTATTGGCCAGTGAAGCTTTCTATACATACTGTGATTCACTACTTCTGGTGATCTAGGTTAATCCAGATATCCCAATCTGTAACCCAAGGTTTGAACATCTTGACATTGCTGTAAACTTGTGAGGGTTTGGGCGCTGCACGGTAAATGAACGGTCAGGAAGATGCGTAGATGAAAGGTGAATCAAGGCTGGCCTCTGGAAAATGAATATATGATGTTATAAACAAATAAACTCCTTCTTGACAAAACGCAAAAGACCTGTGTCTGTGTAGTGTTGGGCTGTAACGGGTTCGGTCCAAGTCAGATCTAAAGGTGCGTTCAAACTGAACGCGACTCTGCTGACTAGATTACATTCAAAATCACTGTAAATTATGCGACGTCGAGTCACCTTCCTTCAAGCGACTCGCACGATCTGAGTCGGTGGAAGTTGCTCAAAGTTGAAAATTTTTAACTTTTCAAGCGAGTTCGAGTGTCGTTGTCGCAACATCATCAGCAACTAGTTTCTCCCCACGTTACTTCTCGGGTCGTCAGAACACTGGAGCAATGAAGTGATGAAAACGTGCGACTATGTTCAAGCAACTGATTATGGGTGATTTAAGCAACTATAGTCGCTGAAGTCGCGTTCGTTGTGAATGCGCCTTTACTTTTAGCAGCCAAAAGCAATTCTAGCTGTGAGTGCCTGAGCATAGATGTCTATGTGCCTGAGTGCGTTCACCATTTTGAAATCAAAATGACAAAAATAGTGAACTATACCTCGGAAAATACGATATTCAACTTCAGTTTTCTTTAAAATAAAGACCATATTTATTTTTAACACTCTTAAATGGCACACATCCATTTTTTTTTTTCAAATACCTGAGGACAAACCGATTCTCTGCTCAATGTCGGCTCCATTACAGTGTTGTTGTGTTACTACCAACCAGTGAAGATGGCACCAACCATCAGATATTTAGGACTCATGACCTGAATAAACCTTGAGTAATAAAGTTCACTACAGGTTCCTTTTCAACAATAACAAACAAGCTTTTTCGTTCAGTTCAAGATGTAATTTTAAGATAGAGGCATTTCACTCTAGATGTTTCTCAGATCTGAAGCCAAATCAGATTTATCAAGGTACTTCAAAGGTTCACCTGTCCTTTCAATTACTTCCATAACCAGAAAGAACAGAAGCTCCTGCTTTACCTTGGAGGTTTGATGTAGCAGAGGATGTTTCTGTTTTTAGGGCATGTTGTTGTCTGAATCCCAGTTCCTCAGGGGTTGCAGATTATTGGAGACTGTAATAAACTCTGCTTTTCTGCCTCTGCGGGGGTCTGCTGCCGAGGACAGAGAGATAAGCTGTGCTGGAGACTCGCTGTCTGAGTACGACCAGGGAACTGGGGAGAGTGCAGAGGCACAAAGATACTGTCGGACACACGCACACACACACAAACACACGTAAACCTAATTCATGGCTCACTTTGGTTTAAGGGTACCTGAAGTGGAAATGTAGATAACATTAAAAAAAAAAAAAAAAGACCTTTTTTTTTTTTTTAAAGTACTTTTCTGCAAGATTTCATACCTTAAATTCAATCTGTCCTGAGCAGCCACTTTTAGCCAAATGTAACATCAAGTCGTTTGTTTTTCTCTGTGTTTTGGTTTTGTAGTGCTTTTCTCCACATTTTCTTTTATATTGTTTTATTTCTGACTTAGGACAACACTAGGATGTGTGTTGGAGCTCCTTCTTAGAGCTTTATTTGAGCCGAAAAAAGAAGACCCGGCCCGAGCCTGACAGAACACAATCGGAACCCGAGTGAAGCCAATGTCTCTTTAAGCTCGAACCCGTTTCAACACGACACATCCGAATTTGGGGACATTTTGTAGAATAGTTTGAGGAAAATTTATCAGATTTTGTTAAAAAAAAAATTCACATTGCGGTCAAGAATTTGAAAATAAAAATGATTCCAGTCGTGATATAAGAACTGGAAAACTGAGCTCTGCAATCATTGTGGATTTTAATAGAATTTGGAGTGGCTGAGATTAGGTCTGAAATTTATCGAAATTTGTTTCATGTTTTTTTATTTTAATTTTCTTGAGCAGGTGGAATTTGATGCTATGAAGGACAGGAGGAGGAAAATGGGCTAGAGAAGTACACGTTGCTTAGCTACTGGTACAGCTAAATACAACAGGCCGATGATGCTACCGGTGTCTGAGAGGAGAAAAATGGCGGCAGCCATGTTTGTGTTCTGAACATTAATACAAGCGAGAACAATGGGATTTAGTCAGATTTTTTTGTAGTTTTGTTTGTTTTTTGGAGCCATCCATTATATTTCATTGCCATTTTGGATAATTTTCTCTCATTTGGTGTTTTTGTTATTTTGTGTTGCATATGTGTATTTTCACACTTTCGTGGACATGACATAATGGGGTTATGTCTATCATTAAAAATCAGCAGGTCAACATTGTGTACCGTGTGCCTTAACCAAGCTATCACTGGATCATAATTATGGAGGCTGTGCTGGCGTCACTGTGGGTTGTGGCGGAGCGTGCACGGCCATATTTTCAGCGTGTCTAATGGGTTAACTGCACAGTATGCGGCGCACTAACATATGGTTTGGAAAATGACTTTTGTCCCCCCGGCCACAGAAACATCTGAACCATTCTGAGGGCAGGACAGTTGTTCCTTTGTCAACTTTTGGCAAGAGGGTATCCAATCAATCATGAAACAGAATGGCCCGTTGAAGGGTTTATTTTTGATTGGCCAGCAGTCGATAATGTCCTCAGAACTGATTGTTCTCCTCTAAAGATGGATATTTGGTTCAGCAGTCATTGGATTGGGCCAAAGATTTGTACAAATTGTAGCTTTGCAGAAATGTAATGAGTGGATGAGAATTCTTTGAATCTCTACATAAGGGGGAGTGTTTCAAACTTTTATCACAGTTCAACTACAAAAATGTGTTTGTCTGATCCAAGGGCCACATCAACATTTATGTGAACATGTAGAATAATGATCAATCTGAGCATGAATACAGGAAGAACAAAGAGTTTTTGTACTTTGGTTTTTTGGGTGTTTTTGGAATCATTTTGTGTATTTTTATTTGCTCAATTCGTCTCTTCTATGTTTTAAAGTAATTTTCCAGATATTTGTTATGATTTTGTCTTTTTTGCTCATTTGTGTATTTCCATTGTTTTGTGTGTTTTTAGTCATTTTATGTACTTTAGTGTTTTTCTGTTATACTTAAAACCGTCTTGTGTGATTTCAGAGAAAATGTGTTCTCGTTTTATACAATTTCCTTAATATTCTATGTTTTTTTGGAATAATTTTGTGTATTTTTGTTGCCATTTTTTGTAGTTTTTTGTAATTTTGTGTGTTTTTAGAGTCATTTTGTTGTAAATTTTGCATGTGTTACTGTTTTTGTATATACTTAAGGGTGGGAACCTCTGGGTACCTCACGATACGATACAAAGCTCAGAATAACTTTTATTTCATGATATGACGATACTGCGATTATCAATATATTGGTCAGAAATCAATCTACCATAATCTGACATAACAAAAAAAATAAAAGATTAAGTGAAAAAATATTTTATTTTATTTTACATCTCTGAAAGACAATAAATTGAAAAAGTGTCCTATGAACAGTGACTAGGGATGTAACGATTCACCGATACGATATGATTCCCGATACTGGGTCCACGATACAATTCTCTCACGATTCATTTTACAAAATGGGACTGTAGACATATGATGACTGAAAAATATTCCTTTATTTTTTTTGGGTTCAAAACTATAAAAAACTGTATTATTTTCCTTTTATTTTTCATTGTCAAAATAATCCCTTGATAAACTATTCAAAACAATGCAATTTAACTAAAAATAAATCTTGAATGAAATAAATAAAGGAATAATACAAACGAAGAAGCCTATTAATTTAAATTCTGGTTCTATAGTACACAATGCAAAACTGCATAATAGTTCTTTTTCTTTTCAAAAGTGAAACTGAAAATGTATTTCGTGCCTTAACAATTGGACTTTAAAAAAAAAAAAAAAACAGTCATTTCACTGATTTACGTCAGATATTTATGTGGACCAGCAGAGGGCGCTGGTAACCCAGTGGTTGGTTGTCATGCAGATATCTTGCAGTGAAGAAGAGATGCTATGCTAGCAGACAGAGCTAATAGAAAAACGTGACTTTTACAGATATTCACGTAATATTACAGATATTTTTTTCGGTGCTAAAGGTGTAAGGAATCATTTATGAACATATTTAAGAGTAGAAGGCGGCCAGAAAGAAAGTATTAGCAGATTCTGCCCGCCGCTAACACTTCTGGATAGCGCCCTCTGCTGGTTAAAAAAGTACTGCGATTCAATTTTCACAGTATCGATGTGAACAGTGATACCTATAAATCGATTTTTAACTGCCTTACGATTAATCGTTACATCCCTACAGTGACACTATTTTAGTGCAACATTTCTGTAAATAAATGTCAACATATCAATGTAAAGGAATAAGTATCTCCAATAGTGCTTTATGTAAACAATAAATAGGGTCTTTATTACCAGTGACATCATTATAGTGAAATATTCCAGTAAACAATATTGGTTCCTTCAACAAACAGTGATTCATGTTTTGTTATTGCAATTCAATAAATAAATGTATTTTATTGCATAATTGTGACCACCACCAGCCACCCCTAAGGAAAGGTAACACACTTTATTAAAGGGAGGATATAAAAAGAGAGCGCAGTTGAAGAGGGGGTCAGGGTGGGAAAGATTACTGTGCAATTATTCAAATTTTCTATGATTTTTGGAGTAATGCTATGTATTTTCACTGTTTTGTATATTTTTGTTGGCATTTTGGGTATATTTGTTGTTGTGTTTTTCTGTTATTTTTATATATACTTGTCGTTTTGTGTATTTTTTCTCTCTTTGTTCTTAAATTTTCAACCTTTTTTTGCTGTAATTTTGTGTAATGTCACTCTTCCTTTGTGTATTTTTGTTTTGTAGTCATTTTGCGTGTGTGTTACTTAATGGGCACCGGGCCACACACGTCTGGTTTAAGTGATTCACAGATTCAGATTAAGCGATGCTTTCAGTCAGCCAGTGGATTGTCGAGAATAATCTTTGTGCAGATCTGCAGGTGTTTGTACTTCTTCTATGTGGGATGTTTTAGGTTCCTTCACTTTTTTTTTTATTTTCCTTGTTGCGTCTTTGTTCACTTCCTGTTCAGCAGCTTTACCACCTTCAGATGACTACCCTCACCTTTTCACCACAGGGGCTCTGAGTAGATGAGGGTGGGGGAGTAACAAAGTTACAGGAAGTTACGTTGTGTTGTTTTGTTAAACCAATTTTTTACAACTTCAGTTTGTTTGAAAGATCATTTCATTTCTATGGGTTCATCAACGCACACACCAGACGTAGAGCCTCTGTATTTCCCTTTCAAAATTTCCCCAATTCTTTTTCAGAGTTTATCTGTTTCTGTTTCTGTTTTGTTTTCGCTTCATCGTTTTTTCCGTGTTTAGACAACTTTATTGGCTATTAAACTTACTTAAAATCATACTAAACAGCTACTAAACAACTGCTGTTATTCATTTAACATTTTATCTGCTTCAGATGTTTTTCCGAAAATGACATGTTAAAATCTCCTCTGCAAGAGTTTAACATGTCCGTTAGCCACACTGCTAAACTGCTAAACCACACGTTTAAGAGGAAAAATCCCATGTGATATGATGAAGAAACATTATTTATGTAACCGTTAATCACCACCAACCGGAGAATCACCCTCCTGTTTTGTGCGAAACAGCCGTGTGATTGGAGGTTTAATGCTTCTGTTGTGATGTGTCACCAGGAAAACTGTTCAGCTAAATGAAACCTGTCTTTGTACCAGAGCATCTCAGTTTACATGAGCGTAAAGGAGTATAAACGTATCTAATCCTACACCTTTTATTTTTTTCTAGATTTCCTAACGTGACCTTGAACAAAATCTCAATTTACTCACACTTTGAAAGCTATAATGAGAAAAAACAATCAATGCAATCAAATACTTACAGAAATCATGCAATAATTGTTTTTTACATTAACCATACGTCCTTTATTAATAATGTACTGTCTGTTGCATGTATTGTTCCAAAACATTTGTGTGTGACTTTTTATTAAAAAAAAGAGGAAATGTGTCTCATTGCTTTTTCTGTCTACAAACGGGAATTCAGATTTTTGTAGTTTTTCCCGTCTATTTTCTGCATTCAGGCTAATCGAAGGCCCCACAGGTGAAGTCCATGTCTTATTCATCTCCAAACAGCTGAACAGGCTCGGATAGCTCTTTGTTTTGTGTACGACACATGAACGATCCACATCTCCTTCCCCTCCCACACATTCCTGCTTTTTTTCTAACTTTGGGGAATCACCTGTTACATATCTGATGTCCCCTGAGCTGTTGAAACCAGTAGGAGGCATGCTGCAGGACTTATGGAATTAAATCCCCATGTAACAAATATCCAACACACACACGCACGTAGGTCAAAATTTCCCCGTTTCTCTTTCAGACTTGACTTATTTTCGTCTCATTTCTGCGTCTGTTTACTCGTTTTTCTCTTTCTTTTGGTTTCAGTTCCGTCTGTAATCAGATGTCATGACTGGCTATTGAAGTCAATGTAATTATCTCCATACACACAGGCATGGTGAAAGGGTAAACATGTCCTTGGGGCTCGTATGAGCTCAGTGAGTGTTTGCCCTTCTACAGTGACATCCTTTACTTTTATCCCCTCCATACTGACGCAGACGGATCACTCCAAAGTGTGAGAGCTGAAATGCGACACTGGACGCGCACACACTCACACATGCAGAGAGAGAGTGTGTTCACTCCTTTGCTAAGTAGCAGGTGAAACACCTTTGATATACTTTTATCATTGATGGCATTTTTCCACAGATTTCCACCGATTTTATTTCAAATTGATAATTTCTGTAAAATTTCTGATTCAGAATTAATTTGTGTCAAATCAAAGTCGCTGAGCGCATTTAACAGATCAGCAATTGGATGAATATTAAGGGTGTAGGAAAAATTGATTCGGTGATACATCTCGATATTTCACCGCACGATTGTCATATGTTTCAACAAAACTAAAAACATTTAATTTAGCCAACATATGCATAGCACGTAAACTCCCAGTCTCTCGGTGTCAAAAACAATCATACTGGGCACTTTTATAGATGTATGTGGTTACTTTTTAAAAACAAATTAAGAACTTAAAAGAATCAGAATCTGTTGTAAAAGTTAAACTTATTTGAAAAATGTACTGGTAATTTGACATTTTGCAGTTGGTCATCATTGACTTGATTTCGCAGAAATGAAATAAATCGTATTGCATACCATTTTGTACTTGTAAAGGGTAAATTATTGATATTATGATATATTGCGATGTATAGCGTATTGTTTAGTATTGGGAAATATTGTACAATACCGTGACATGCAAATGATGAATTGTATCATCTGATTCATGGCAATGCACACCTCTAATGAATATTAAAAAATTTTGATCAATGGGAATGCCTGTAAAATTTCCCTTTACAAAGTCATGGCAGCGTGGTCGGCTTTTGGTCTCGTTTTCAGTGGAAATTGGAGGTTTTCCATTAAAAGATCAGGAGTCTTCAGGGCTGGGAATCGACCAAAGTGTTAAAAACAAATTTCGGTTGGAATGACTTGAGTGAAAAGTCACCGGAAAGTTTGAAAAAAGAAAAGAAAACGGGACAAAGTACGACGATATAACTTTATTTATTTATGTATTCCAATGTTTTATTTTGCAGTGAAACCTTTGTGAGCGCCAGTGATGATGGCGCTGGAGGTGGGAGGTGTGGGGGTGGTTGGGGTCTTTATTAAACAAACAGTGAAGGACTCTGGAGGCCCCTCTGGGAGCTGGAATGGGGGACCTGGGCTGAAAGCGCTGTAGTTCCTAATGAACTGGAGTGGCCCATAGAAGCCTTTTCACTAAAGCCAAGGAGGACAAAGTGTCACAACAAGCCCAGCCCCTCGTCGTTCACGGGGGCTAAACGCCGCCTTTTGACTCTGCGGAGTGTGGGCATCTGAAGGGGAGGAACGAGGATGCAGAATGTGCTTGGTAAAACAATGGCCTCTAGAATCAAGCACCCCCTCCTCGTCTCTCTTTCTTCTTCTTCTTCTGCGCTCCCTCCCTAACCAATTAGACCTACTCTTACACAAGCAGTGGAAAGACTTGTGTGTCTCTGGGCCTCAAAGGAGAGGCTTCTGTGTAGCAGCGATGAAACGTCTTTATTCAGACCAGAGCTTTCCTGTTCGGTAGAAGTGACAAGTAGTTTTTTCTGAATCAAATATCTGTACTTTCTCCTTCTTACATTTTAAAAATTAGTGCGTTACTTTTAAGACCTCCGAAGATGACGTTACATCGTAAAAAGACGCAAACCAACAACCGCAAAGCTGGAGCAGGTGCTAGTCATCATGCTAATATGGAGGCTAGCGAGCCAAGCAGATTGAGTCCTACCTTGCATGTCCAGATGACCCAATGGATGTTCTTTACTTATTTCCAGCAGTCCTAAACTTGTCACTCAAACTAAAAATGCCACTACCCGCTTCTGCTGTGTGTGCACGACTCATATTCAGACCACAAAGGGCACGATACCATTCTAGAAACCTGGAGAACACGATTCTCTTGAGGCTAAATCAAACATTTTGGTAGTTTGAGCTTTTTTCTGTTAGGCAGATCCCTTAGTTTTATGGTTAATATTTTAAATTGTTTCCATGTACCAGTTTTCTACAAGTGAAAATGAAATATGGAATTTGCTGGTTTAAGTAGTAGCATGTACTTTTTTTTTTTTTTTTAAAAAACTTTTACTCAAGTAATGGACAAGTCTCCTCCATGTGTCACATGGGACATTCAAGTCTTCTTCATTCAGTTATCTCACTCCGTCTCTGTCTCCCTTTCTTCCTCTTTACACCGTTCTCCCTTCGTTTAGCGACTTCTCCATTCCTCCTCTCTGCTTTGCTGCTCGCGTGCCTCCTCCTCCTCCTCCTCCTTCTTCTTCCCTGGAGTTGTTTAGCTGTAGATGAAAAGCACAGACAAACACACTCATGGTTCTAAATCTATCCCCACAATTACAGCAACTGATTAAAGAGTGGGTTGTATAATACTACAACTCCCACCCAGTGTTTCATAACAGCACAATCACATTGAAGCACTTTAGCAGCACCTGATGAAGGCCCTGGACCATTCACAGTGATGTCATCATAATCCTTTATAGCTATGATGGTCTAGAAACGGAAGCAGATGCTACTTAGACCTATGTGTGCACAAAATCCAAAACTATAAGAACTCCTTTAAAATGTCACCCAAACCAAGTAGATCTACTACATTGTGTTTTCAGATAGGTACTCCTTCACATTTACACAACCTGTGTGAAATGCATGTTCATCTATATCAGACTTGGGCAACTGGCCCCGAAGTAAACACACAGTGATTGCGAAAATTCACAAAATAACTATAAAAACCTACAAAGTTGCAGAAAAATACACAAAATGGCAACGACACACAAACTGACTATAAAAACATATTAAGTTATAGAAACTACACAAAACTGCAACAAAAACACGCAATGGATCTATAAGAAAATATAAAGTTACAGAAAATGCACAAAACTGCAACAAAAACACAAAAATGACTATGAAACACAAATTTGCACAAAATACACAAAAAATTAACAAAAAAATCCAAAATGACTATTAAAATATAAAGTTACAGAAACTACACAAAACAAAAATACACAATGGCTCAGAGAAAAATCACACACACGAAACAATTACAAACACTAAATGAGAAATAATCTACAGAACAACAACAAACAATAACTCCAAAAATACACAAACAGAACAACAGAAACCCACGGAAACATTTTTGTGATCATTTACCAAACAAACTCATCTTTGATTACCTGGGATAAATGCTGGACAGTTAATGCAGAGGTAGGCGACTTTAATCATGGCAGGGGCGGGGCCACAAAAATGTGTTTGTTTGATCAGAAGGTCACATGATCAACATTCATGTCAGTATTTAGAATGAGTGATCTGAGCATAATACAGGAAAGAACAAAGAATTTGTGTTTTTTTTTTTTGTCATTCTATGTATGTTTGTTGTTTTGCTCGTTTTGAAGCATTTTGTGCATTTCTGTTGTCTTTGTGTATTTTTCCTGTAAAATGTGTTTATTGTGTATTTGTGCTGCCATTTTTTTGTCATTTTCTGTATTTTTGTATATATAGTAATTGTGTTTATCACTGTGTTTTTTTTGTTAATTTTTGCAGTAGTTTTGTGTGTTTTTAGAGTATTTTTTTTTTGTTTTTCTCTGGTTTTTTACTATATTTTTTCTGCAGTGCTATGATTCTTTGTATTTTTTAATGTATTGTTGCTTTTGTTTTGTGTATTTTCTGTCATTTTGTACATTTACTTTGGGGGCCGCAAAAAATTAGACCGAGGGCCGCATGTGGCCCCAGGGCTGCCAGTTGCCTATGTCTGACCTAATGTGTTAAATCTCCATCTATTGGAATGTTTGAAATGAAAGCAGGAGAACAATAAGGAGGTTGGGCTAGTGCTACGCTGATGTTGCTGTAGATTGTTGTTGCTGCTCTCCAGGGCCTGAAATTGTTCTCCGTGGCTCGAGGCTAAACTAGTGGAAGTTATTAACACCAGACTAGAACCAGGGGAACCATCTGGCTAAGCAGTAGTGAGCTGAAACAGACACAACAATATTCTACCGAGGAGACGCTCTAATTGGGTCAGCATGATTTTTCCACTTTTGTTGCGAGGTGCTTGATCTATGGGGCTTCTATTCCGAGAAGCGCCTATTTAAAAGTTTATTGCATCGGCCGTCCAGAGACAAATTCATCTCTGTTTTTTCACCAAAGTCCAGTGCATAGGGCTAATTTTTAATTAGCCCACATTTGTTTTAGTGAACCAATTTCAGATCACATGTGGTTTAAACTCTTCTCTTGACTTTAGTGAGGTTTGATAAGCAAGTTTTGAAGCTTTGTTTGGTTATAATAGTTGAGTAAAAGCGTTTATTCGTGGTCTAAATAAAGGGAAATCTTAAGCCTCCCATTGGTAGTTTTAGTCCAAAGTTATGAGGTGATTAGAGACAGTGCAGGCAGGGATGACTGCCGCTCCTCATATATCCTGCCCAGGTGTTAGCCTGGGAGGGAAAGGAAATCTGGCATCCAGTTAAATCAGAGTCAGGCCTGGGACCTGCTCTGTTGGCTGGAACAGCACGCAAGTATATACTGGACTCAGTAAGAACCTGATCACTGGTTCTCTCTGCTGTTTGACTGCACCCATTCAGCTTTAACCGCCAGTCTCTTTTCTTTAACCTGATAATCTATGAACTCAACTTGTTTTTACATTTACCACCTCATACATCGACTGAAAAGTGTCAAAGAGTAACCATTCGTCTAAACCAGGGATGTTAAACTCATTATAGTTCAGGGGCCAAATATGATCTGAAGTGAGCTGCAGATTTTAGGTCAGGAAAACAACAATATTAATAGTAATTGTGGCCTAGTTTTTATTATCTGTCCCTGACGGATCTTCACTTTAAAAAGTCTTGATTTTGTACTAATTTTTGTGTAATTTAGAGGAATTTTGTGGAATTGTTTGTGAGACATTGAGAGTTATTTCCACAATTTGCATTTAAAAATGACTGCATTCATGTAATATTAACCAAGGAAAACAGTGAGCCCCTAAAATTATTGTAGAGTTCTATTACATTTGTGAATTTACATCTACAACTGGATTATTTGGTAATTTACGCAATAGTTCATGTTCTGTCATTTTTACCGTATGCTATGGGCCAAATTGGATGATCAGAAGGACTTCACGCTCAGAGCGTTTAAACATCTCATCAGAGCTACAGAAGATCTGTGACGAGACGAGACCATCAATACTTGGGATTGTAGAGTCTGAAACATCGTAGATTATTGATAACTTCTGATACTTTGTCTGTTTATTTTTGTTTAATCATTACAGTCTGGAATGATGTCATCAGGATCATTTAAATTAGGGCAATTTAAATTAAGATGATCAATACTTAATAAATAAACCTGATCAGATTTAGTAAACCATTGATCCCTGAGGGTAAATATAATGATGTTAATGCTTTATGTGACATAAATAATTAAAAAAGAAATAATTAGAATAATCTGTCACTACAACTTATATTTACCTTTTAGTTACTTTATTTATTTTTTATTTATTAGTATTTATTTTGTTTCCACAAAAAAAGGATTATTTCTAAAAAACGGAATTTAAAAAAATTGATGTGGAACACAGAATTTGGGAAAAAAAATTGAATGGAATTTGGAAAAAAAATAAAACGCATATGCATTTTAATGTATAAATTATTTTTAAAAATTGTAAATCTCATTGCAATCGAAAAATCGCAATTAGGGTTTTTGTCAAAATCGTGCCAGCTGAATATTGAGACGTGTTGCCTGTGTCTCTTTGGGACTCTTTAATGTTCATCCTGAGGACAAACCACCTGATAAATCTCATCTAACAAGGCAATGTTTGTTATATTTCAAGTAACATTCACAGCATCCTTAAGACCTCCTAATGGTGTCCGGCCTTGGCCCCCTCCCCTGACTTCATGTCCCTACACAGGCTTCTTTAAACGCTCGACTGATTGCTGTAACCTTGGCAGAAGAAGAGCTGAGAAGAAGTCAGGGGACAGCTTTAACAGCAGCGTTCTTAAGCCACAGTTGCTGCGTAAATTGCCCGTTTGATCGATGTCCTGTTTGGGCCGGTGCTCATGAAACAGAGCCCTGGATCAGGCTGAAGGCTTTTTACCTCCAAATATTCACATTAACTTTCTGTCTGAATCCAGACGGGGTTCCAATAAATCTCAGCCAGGACATGTTTGCATGAAGCTGTGCTATTGTTGAAAGATGAGTTTTAGTGCAGCAAAGAAAAGGTCATGACTCACGGCTTTAGGATATCTGAGGTTCTCCCTCCTTTTCTCCTCACTCATTCACAGTAAATCCTTGACAGGTGCTGACTCTTTTCATGTTGGAAACATTTGCCTCTGTTCTGTTCTGTTCTGTGTGTGTGTGTGTGTGTGTGTGTCTTTGAAAGCTGAGGGTGTGTATGTGTGAGACAGGTGCCAAAGTGTCGTCGAGTTCCCGGCGGTTGGAGTCATGGGCTAAAATAAAAAAGTTCAGTTGGCGCCGTGTGCCAATCGCGCTCTCCTCAGATATGTTCCTCGGGCTATGTTCCACAAAAAAACACACACAATAAGCCGACAACACCGCTACACACACACTGATCTACTGTAACAAATGCACACGAGTGTAAAAAGCAGCACACATGTCATGTCCGTCCTGCTGCCACGCAGCTGAAGCTGGCACCCCTGGCACTGCTGTCACCCAAAAGACAGGGGGTGGGGGGTGGATGGTTATGGTAGACACTGTCATCAGGCTGAGTGGTGCCAGGCAGACTTATAATTGGATTTAGTGCTGGCAGTCTTGTGTTACTCCTGCAGTCGGGACAGAATTGATTTATGAGCGAGGCCTGGGAGACTGTATGCGCTGCACTGACGGCTTTGTGCTACTGTTGCCTGTCCACATGTCACCAATAGGAATGCTGCTTCTAAAAAACCTGAATTACACTCGCTTCTGATTTAGATTAGCATCACATGTAATTCTATCACTCCACTTGTGGATAAGCTGATTAGTGGTCAATGGAGTTTAATCTCCTGCCAATGTATTCTCCTTAAGTTTTCAAAGCCTTTTAACCAAATATGATTATTTATTACTATTACAGTTTAGTTTTTATAAAGCAAAACAAGAAGAACTTTTCACCTAAGTGCGAGAAAACAAGGAAGAATGTAATGTATCTTCTGAGAAATACTGATCTATAATGTTTCCTACAAGCTTACACAACCTGTATTTAAAGTTCTTAAATTAAACTTTTCTTCATATCTCAGGAGAGCTATAAATCTAGGGCAAAACAGGAAAACATTTATTACCTGAAACGGAAATGTCAAATTTTTAATTTGTTCAAACAAAAAAGCCTGGAGTTCAATAGGACATTGAATATACCCACATATGCATTGTGTGGGACAGTGTCACACATTTACTCAATATTTTTCCTGTGGTTAATATGGGTTAGTAATGACGGCTAGTTAAAGAAAGCTGATCTAACAGGAACTAAAAGGAATTGGGCAAAGTTTTTAAAGAAAAATAGGCTTCTCTACAAGTCAGATATAAAGCCACAGTGGCCCGTTTGATCTGTATGCTCAAGCTTTCTGAAAACCTGCAGAAATATAGACAAAATGATTGAGTATACACCTGTATATAGTAAAGATGAAACAATGAAGATACTGCGATATTAAAATCTTGTGTATCTTTAAAGAATATAATAATTCACGGGATCTACTAAACAGATTATGTTTTTTTGCCCAGAGTAAGTATGGGAGTATGTCCAGGTTTAAAGATAAATAAAAGTATGGTAATTTCTCTGTTTTTTTTTCAAATTTCCTTTCTTTTCCAAAAGTATCATATCCTTATTGCGAGGTCTGTATCATCTATTATATCAGTGTATCATCCCTTCACTTATGTTTTGAACACAAGAAATCACAAAGAAATTAAGTCCTCCTTGAACTCAAACTGCTGCTATCATGTTCATATGTGCAACAGACCCCCCCCACACCCTTGATTTACTCTACTCCCACCACTCCACTTAATCCTGGGTGTCCGGTTGCACTCGTACCTCTGTGCAGCCCTCCTCGAGGAGCTTTGAGGCTCTGGGTGAAGGTCATCCTTGGTGGAGTTTGATTATTCATTACCCCCCCCCTTAGTGGAGCATGGAGTGACCTGCTGGCCCTCAAAGAGCATGCAGAGGTTATGTTCCTGGGAGATGCAGCGGCACCTGTCCGACCACTTAAGCAGCGATGGAATGCAAACAAATCCCGCCTCATCCTTGAACTGCTTCTGACCTCAGTCTGTACTCAAGAACTGCATGATGGGAGGATGGCACACACCTTCTGGTGATCTGTCTTTGAGCTACTGTACAATAAACCTTAAGGTCCCTAATGTAGAGGCCACTCTCCAGTATTTGTTTGCATTCCTGCTTGTCGTCCATAACAAACTGGAATTTTTATTTTAAACCTGTGCCATAGACATACTGTACGTATATAATGTCTATGGCCGTGAGTGTTGTCATCCTGTAGCAGGATGGCACGGTTAGCTTAACATGTCGGCATTAATGCACAAAAAGAGAGCAAATGATCGCAATTTGTAATTCCTGTAACGAGAAAATAAATCGTGGTGCAAACAAAACACTGATTTATTCACCATAAGAAACCACCACATCACTGAGTATGCAGCATTTGAAGCTAGAAATGAAGCTAAAGCTAAGCTAGCGGGGCAAAAAGCCAGTGGGTGTTACATGTGTGGATGCCTTAATAACAGACGGAGTCAGGCTGTGTCTCATTGTAACTTGTATTACTACTAGTGTGGAATTATTCTACAATATTCACTCATCATGACAGTAAAGTAGACCATCCTAAGTCAATCTACTGCAGTCATTCCTCTTTCAACCAGTAGAAAATGCTGTGAACACCTGAATATGTATTAAAAAAAAAATTACCGTCATATACCGTGAAACCATTAGAATTTTGAAAAATACCGTGATATACATTTTTGGTAGTTTCTGGTCTTCTTGGGGTTAACGTCCTAACGTACAAGGAACTGGATGATGTGTAAATAATAGGGGTGAAAACATACACTGAGTTCACGATTAAAATAGGCGATAATGAAAGTAGATTATGAGCCCAACCCCATCCCCCACTTATTCTCTTGACGATACATCTTGTGATGTTATATCGCAATATCTTGTTGCACGATATGTCATCTCACCTTTAGTAAATTAGCACAAAAACGACCATTAAGTCTCTATGGGAGTAGGGCGAGATACGCAAGTCATGTGAATGCTGATTGGCAGAGATCTCAAACAAGGTGGCGCCCACATATAAATACACATATTATGTGTTAAGGCTTAAAGTGAGAGAATATGCTATTTTTTAAAATATATTTCTTGTATCAATGCTATTTTAATAATACGAGTATGGTTTCTGAGCGCATTGGAAATTCCGTTGCATATTTTTTACAATGACAATAAAGGATCTTGAATAGAATTGACTCCAAAGACGTTTAGTACCAAAGACCACTCATCTACTTTACTGTAGATAGTAAATATGGTTAATCCAGGCTTTAAATCTTCTTTAGAGAGTAAAAAAAAGCAACTTGACAGAAGAAAAACTGTTTAATTGGAGCAGCAGTGCTTTCTTTCAGCCCTGTCGCACATGTCAACACTCTGCATTTTTAAATTCTCCTGTTTGACCTTTGGAGCTATTTATTTTTCACATGATAAGCTCAAATCAAAGCACGCTGTAGAAAGGCGTTCTGGTTCAGCGGGAACAGAATAGCGGGAAGTCTTCAGCGTAGTTTTTCTTTTTTCCTTCCATATGAAAGCAGCTGCGGCATCACTGAATATTCTCCAGCCTGCATGAAAAAAAAGTGCTCCTTTTTGAAAAGATGAGCATCGTGCAGTGCTCCTGTTAAAAGCAGCAGCTTGGAACGCCTGTGCCAGCGCTGAGTCATGGACGACTTAATGGTGGCCCGTTTACAGTGTCCTTGCAGATCTTTCCATTCCTCTGGGAGTGAGAGGCCCTTCTTATCTGCACGGTGTTGGCACTTGAAAAAGGAGAGGGAGAGGAAAATACAGGCTGGAGGAGGAGAGGAGCACAACATCAAAAGCAAGAGATACTAAATATTTTTCATCTGTGTGGGCTTCGCCAGAGGAAGCTGAAACATCAACGAGCATTGGATTCACTCTGCTTCGTCCTTTGGCCTTTAGAGGAAATCATTTCTGCTCGTGTCAATCCGCTGGTCAAGTTGTTGTGAGACAAGCGTGTTCGGGTCCGCCTTAAAGACGTTTACATACCAACCGTTTTATTAGGATGGTAGAGGAACAGGCCTGACACCGTTGACTTTATGGGTCCAGTTGTGGATATTTCTATTTTAACACATCTAAAAATAGTTCTTGGCTCATTAACAGGTCTTCTTCTGATAAACTAGATGACAGCTGTTCTCTTAGCATTACAGATGTTAGCGTTGTGTGTGTGCGAAGAGGCATCTAAAGCACGCCTAACATTCATACTCCCGGGTTCGGATTCTGACACCCCGAGCTCATTTGAAAGCAATTTCTTTATTTTTAGATGTGGGGAAAGGGTTTGCTTGTTATTACATGACAGAGGCTGAAGCTGTTAAATCAAATCCTTTCAAAGTTCCTACTTATTCCAGGACTTAAAAATTTCCTGATCTCTGTTTCAGTTTACGTTTGGTTTCCTTTTCATAGTTTAGATTTTACGGGCTATTAAACTTCCTAAAAACCGTATCAAACATGCTTATTAGGGTTAATAGTAAACTACTGTTAGTAATTTTATATCTGTATGCTACTATTGATGACTTACGGAGTAAGTACCTTTACGGGAAAAAAAAACATGGAAACTCGTAGGGCTGCCAACTTTGGTCGTTTTGTCAACTAATTGGTTGATGCCGTCGTGGTCGACCAGCAATAATATCAGTTTCAATACAGTATAAAAAAAAAAAAAATGCAATGCACTTATATAGGTGATAAGGATTAAATATTAATATAATGTATTTAATGCCTAAACATGATTCTATGTCCAGCAACAGCTGAGAGTTCGTGCTGGCTGCAAAAAAAAAAAAAAAAGCATTGCACTTCAGCTGTGCAAGCATCCACTATTGAATCAATCCTTTTTCTGCTCAAGAACATAGATTATCTTTACATTTGATATGTAGA
The DNA here is from genome assembly GCF_900634775.1 of Gouania willdenowi. Lineage (NCBI taxonomy): Eukaryota > Metazoa > Chordata > Actinopteri > Blenniiformes > Gobiesocidae > Gouania > Gouania willdenowi. The sequence continues at coordinate 44,650,843 of NC_041046.1, forward strand.
TTATGTAAATAGATACACTTCTGTCTCTGGCACAGCGGACACACTGCACACCTGTGTTTGATGTGCGTTTGTTTCCCCGTGCGCTGATCTGATGACATTAACAGTTTATTCATAAAAACAGGTTTACCACTAAAACAAACGTAAATATGTCCTTTATATGAGGAAAAATAGGTTTTAATGGTGGGTTTCAGGTCAGACTCTGACATAAATACATAATGTGTGTCAGAACTGTAGGTTTCACTTTTACTTTGTCGGGTTCTGGTCAAAGCTTGATTAAGGTTCATATCATAAATGGTCTGTGTTTAAAAACAAATCAACACCATAAAACACCAAAACTAAATATTTGTCTCTCGTTTTCTTTCTCCTCATTCATTCTACATTTTTTTTTTCTTTTTTTTTTAATTTCCATTTAATTTTCAGCAAAAATCTGTCTTGCAAGAATTTGTATATGGGCAAAATTTTCATCAGGGGCACATTTGGTAAAAAAACATGTTGTTTTCAGGAAAAATTGTATGTTTTGATTAATAAAGCAGAAAAATCCTAGCTTTTTAGTTTCAACAGTTGTTTTTGTAATGCAGGTTCGATTGATGATTTTCAGCACTTTTCCTTTTTCTTTCCACTCTGTTATCATCAACCTTATCCATGGAAACCCAAGAACAACATTTTGATGTCATTTTTGAAAAGGCATTAGGTATTAGAACAGGAACCATTGAGTGTGTGATGGCGGGGAGCGTCTTTCCACTCCGTTACCACAAAAAAAGGTAACGCAGTGGAAAGACCTTCATCATTCAAACCCATGTTAAAAAAAACAAGGAAGACTTCAGCACTGCTGCTATGCTGCTCATACAGCACAGCTAACATGGAACAATAAGTGAGCTACTGCAACCTTTAATTTGAATTATTGTCATCACCCCAAATGTGCATCCAATGAAAATTTCACCCATATAAAGATTTGACTAACGATTTTAGACATCTGTTCATAGGCGGCGATAATGCACCAAAACGCAGGTCTCGACTTATCATTTCAGCTGTTGGACGTGATGCGATTACACTTTGCTGGACTTTGTCTTTGCTTAAAGCCCCAACGTTTCCTCCACTGCACATTTTTAATGCAGATACTGAACTGTGTCCATTGTGAAAATACGTTTCTCCTGGATTTTTTGTCTTCATCAAACCTTTAAAAGTGAAACAGTGAAGTGGGAAGTTAAAAAAAAAAGGGAACTTTCCCATTTTTTTTTATTTAATCCGTCTCCTGTCCAGACTTTTCCATTTCTCTCAGTGTGCTGACTTGGCCAAAGACTCAATCTGTACCTTATCCAAACAAACAGTCCATTGTGTTTACCTTCAGCACAGACGTCACTCACGCAGGGAATCTTATCTGCTCGCCTGGACTTTGCAGTGAAAACCAAAGTATTTCATGCTGGGTAAAGAAGATTGGAGCTTGGCGTGGCTTTATTAGTCCTGAGGTTCTTCAGCTTTAAACGTTGTTGCCTCCTGGGCAATAAGACGGAAAAATATCGTATTTGGAGCTGTTTTTTAAAGGGAAAACAAATGTCCTGTTTTCTCCATTTGTCCAAAAGAAACATTGCTTAAATTAAACTGCAGTATTTCCCCCTAATTTATCACACTTTTTATCTTTATGGAAAATCACAACATACCCTTGATTTTTAAAAAGTTTCCACCTATTTTTATGCACTCTTTTTGCTTCCATTCTGCAGTTTTATCAGATTATGTGTTTTTCCCTCCATGTGAGCTCAGAGACTTTCAAATCTTTAGAGGTTGACCTCACCAAAACACTGGTCTGGATTCGGACACAGCTACTCTCTTTGTGCTAGGAGTTAATCATTCTGCCCCCTTTATTTTTCAACCTCAGTCTCAGCTTCGCTTCCACCACCTCCTTTATTGAGTCAGGAAATGCTTTCCCCAAATGGACATAACTTCCAGGTCAGCGGGCGTGGGGTGAGGGGTCACGGTTGGGTTAAGTTGGCTGTAAAATGCACAATGTGGCAACTTTTAGTGCCGTTTGTGAATTAAAAAAAAACAACAACATTGGATTTGTTTGAAAATGTGCGGCACGTGCTTGAGAATGTTGAACATGCATACACACCCCTATTTTAGTGGCCCTAATGTCACATGTTGCTCGTAACTAAATGCAAACACATGCACATGAATTAAAATAATATACAGGTGAAACTCGGAAACTCAGTAATTCAAGTTAAAAGGTCAAATTAAGATATTGTATTGCAAGGGCAGATATTTAAAGCCTTTTTTTGTTATAATTTGGATTATTGTTTATAGACACGCAACTAACGATTATTTTCATAATCGATTAATAGGTCAATAAATGAATCGATTAAATGGATAGTATTTTATGAGTATGTATTGTAGCACAATTTACAACAACTCAATAATGAACACAAAATCTTGTGTACACACATACAAAGACACACTCGCGCGCACACATCCAAGCACTTGTGCGCGCACACAAGCACGCACGATCACACACAAACACTCGTGGCCGTTTATTTTTTTGGGTGCTAAAACACTCGCACACACACATACTCATGCGCACACAAACACTTGTGCGCGCACAAACACGTGTGCTCAAACACAAACACTCGTGAGCGCAGATACACTCGTGCACACACACAAACACTCGTGCACACACATACAAACACTTTGTAATTATTGATATTGTGATGTGTATCGTATTTAATATATATCGGGATATGCAAATGGGTAACCGTATACTCAGATTCATGGTAATGTACACCCCTAGCTGTAGGTTACTGTAACAAGTCACAAACATTTACTTTACACTGCTTTACTTGTTGTGATTTGTGATTTAAGTGAAAGCTGAAATGAAGACGTCAAACAGCAAACCAACCGTTAGCAGTTGTGATGCTAAACTACATCATTTGTAGTTTATGCCAGTGGTTGGACCCGCCACCACTTTAGTGATTACATTCTTTGGGGGATCCTGCTCTGTTGTTCTTTTCCCATCTTTCTTTAATCAACTCCATCTTTATTTTCTCGTTGCTAAGACAACAATGACAGCCGTGACAGATCGGCGCTCCGGCTCACACGGTGTCACCTCTGACTTGGGCCCGCCCCCTCCCACATGAACACACGTACACACATGCACACTATGTAGCAAAGTGCACGGCTGATCTGTGGTTTACGAGGCACAGAGCAGCACCCCCACACTGAGGTGACAGGAAGGAAGCATCCAGCTGGATGGATCTGTTGTCTAGCCCCTCCTCGGGGCTTTGATCTTTTGCCCTTCATCTCCCAAATCAGGGACTGGAGGGGGGCTGGGGTGGAGTTTTTGCCGCGTTGCTCCTTGATTTAGCACCGAGTCCCTCGCCCATGGGGAAGGAGACCCACATGGGACAGAGTGAGATTTGAGGCACGTTGGACAGCGCCCTCCTTACCTTAACCTCTCTGTTTGCCAGCTTTCTATGCGGAGCACCCCAGCACACAGTTATTGTGTCGAAACCCCCCCTGGTCTCTGGGGAGGCTGGGGCTCCCTTTCTTCATCCCCTCCCTCTGTACCCCTTGATCCCGGCTCCATTTTTTAAGGCTTTAGGACTGACCTGTCAGCCGCTCTCTCTCTCTTCTCTTCCCCCAGAGTCATTGCGGACCGACCCCCTTAAGGAGCCGTCCGCTGTCGGCCCTTCTGTTTGAACAGGCCCCCAGAGAAAGGGCCCTTGTGCTGCCCTTTGTGTGCACATAAATAAGATCAGAGTTAAAGTCCCTGTGCTCTTGTGTCCGTAGTCAGGCTCTGTGGGCCGGAGGACTAATGCTGGTTGGCAGGACTATTGATCCGACTGCTCCTCTACTCTCCTCTCTCACACTCACTCGCTTTGCAATTGCTTTATAACGCTGAGTCGGCTAAAACGGAGCTCATTCTATTAAGCACATGATTTATTTCAATAAGTCAAAATACATTTGGAAATCTCACAAATGTTGTATCTTTCTTTTAAATATCATTATAAAACCTAAGTATTGTATAAGTGAATGTTTTATGGCACACGTGTCAAACTCGCGGCCCGGGGGCCAAATCCAACCCTTGAGAGCAAACATGGGCAACTGGTGGCCCAAGTGCCACATGCGGTTTATTTTTGTGTGGCCCCCAAATGCACAAAATTACAATATATATAGACACGCCCACTCATGCATATGTATGAAGGCCCCAAAACAGCCTGTTTTTAGAAGTGTCAATAAAGTGACTTTTCAGAGGCTAAAACTCCAGGAATCAGGTGAGTTTGGGAAAATAAACCTCAAATACTAAGTTGTTGGGGTTCTTAGAACAAATGTAGATGGGTGAAAAATAGCATAACACTGGAGCTTTAAGATGAACTGCTTCGTATTTGGCACCTGAACTAAAACAAGTTTGACACGTAACATATTGACAGATAAAATGAATGGGTAAAGGGGATTACAATATTTGAATTTGTCATAATAAAGACTATTCAGCACACTCGGTCGTGCCTATAAAATCCCAGTGTATCTCCATCGCTCGACCTCATCCAGGAAGCTGTCTGTGCAGTTTAAATCACTCCAGACCATTTACAGATGGGGTTGGCCAGAGTTGAGCTCTGCTTCAACAATTGTCTGTTTTCGAACCTAAAAAGGCCAATAAAAAACGCACAAAAAAAACAAAGAGATGGACTCCTCCTGTGGTGTCGAGATATGACGGAGCACGAGGCCAACACGTCGGGTGGTGTTAAATCTTCTCCGATGAAAGTTCGAGGAACAAGAACAGAAAGTCATGACCAACAGTCAAAAAGCGTTGGTTGCCAATAGGTCAAAGGTCAGTTTGTTGGAGGCAGAACAAACCTACGTAAAGAATGAACAGGCCAAAGGGCTACAAGAGAGGAAGAAAACAGGTCGTCAGGACAAGCCATTATGAGTGGATTAGGTGAGGGTCTGTGGGTGTGGGTGTGGGGTGGGGTGGGGGAATTGAAAGAAATCTCACAGTATCACTGACCCTGAGGTGGAAGCTCCAAAAAACCCAGTGCGTAGGTTTGTTACTAAAGAACTTCATCTCGAAGTACGTTAAACCCATTAAATAGTTCTCCTGAGCTATATTTCACTTTAATTTCCTTCATTTGTCCCTGTGTTTCCAACTCAAACAAAATATGTCCTTCACCAGACTTAAATAGGCTCCATATATCTTTAAGACTTCTGTGTCTGCTAGCTTACATAATGACAAATGAGCAGCAATCAGCGTACAGTGTAAATTAGTTCTGTTGGAGAAAAGTTAAGTTTAATGCATTTTAAAGGCATTCAAGTAGACACGGCCGGTAAAGTGAGACTGAATGGCTCATAAAATCAATCAACAGCAGCTTTTCTTTGCACTTGTTGAAGTCTATAATGTTGTTCATGGTATTTATAGACATTAAACCGTATATTTTTATGCACAAAACAATGTCTGTCCTTTAACCTCACACAAGAAGACAAATCACAAGCTTAAAAATGTGTAGTTTCAAAAGGTTTGCATTGCTTTAATTAACATAAAAAAGCACAGAAAACTATGAAACATAATGCTTTATTATCAATTATTCAAAAAATATGTCTAATCACATCAAGTTGTTTCACTTCCCCTTTAAGACAAATGTCACCTGAATAAACCTTGAGTAATATTCATTCTGTTTTGATGGAGCTTGAACTTAAAGTTTAGTGTAAGTTCACATTAGGAGCGCTTTGGCATTCAGCACATTTAAAAAATACAAGGATAACATTATTAACACAAGTTAACTCAATTAATCTTTATTGAGCACTTTTGGCAAGTAATGTGAGATGTTTAGTACGCCAGTAAAAATGGAATTGGGGAAAATTTGAAACGGAAAATTTGAGACCCAAAAGATTAAAAAACAAAGCAAAAGGTAAGAGAACTGAGTAACACAACAACACAAGGAATAATTGATCCTGATGGACAAAAGTGTGTTTTGGGGATTCCAATTTCCTTTTCAAGGTTTACCTGTTTCAGTTTTGTTTCCATTTAATCTTTTATCCCCGCTGAGACGACTTTACTGGCTGTTAAACTTCCTGAATAGGGTCAATAGTCAACTATTGAGTTATTAGGTTTTCATTGCTGTTACCAATATAGAAAAGTGTCTTTAGAAAAATCTTGTTAAATCCAAAGGTTGAGTTAAAGTGGGGTATCATGTTTTTTTTCAGGCACATACTACCATTCTATAACATACTCAAATAATTATGCTACCCACATTTTTTTGGAAAATGCAGCAAATATTAAAAAAAACTTATAAGAAATTTCCCTCTGTAGCTCATGGTTCATGATGCCTCAATTTTGCCTCTCTTTAAGAAACTCCAAGCTTGTCTGACACGCCCATGAACACGCCCCCTTCAGTACTCATACAAACAAACATGGATGTAGTTTACGTCTGTTTTTCTGTGCGCTGTATTTGGATACGTTCTACATTTTTACATCGCTACAATACATTAAATGATTATCAAAGTGAGGAATCCTAACGTACGTACAGATACTCACACACGCTTACCCATGATGCTGCTGGCGTTATAGTCCAGAATAGGGATCACATTGTGTCTGTGTACTAATTGATCCACTAATAATAAGCTCTTGTTTTAAAGCAGTCATCTGAAAAGGTACGATGAGCAGAGTAGACCGATCGACACGCAGTTATCTCTCAGCTGTTTGCTGTGACTGCAGCTGTTTAGACGGAGCTGGAAGCGGGGGAGGAGTACAAGTTTTATTTACATTTTTATTTTTTATTTTAATGTGTACATTAATGATTGCAGCCAACATAAGCCATGGGTTTCTTACAAAAGTATTTAAAATAAGTAAATTAAAAGGGTGAGGAAAGGTCCGAGGTGTCTCTAGGAGGTGAGGTCGTTCCTAGGAGGACTCAGGCGTATTTACACCTAAAATGGCTGCCAGAGTTTTTAAGGATGACTCAAACATATATGAATGAGCCAAGGCAACACACCAGGAATGTTTTTAATGAGGGAATGACATAGTAACATGATATAAATCTTGAAAAAGTTGCTTTTACACAATACCCCCTAACACCCTCCCTTTAAGGGACAGTCTTTGAGACAGTGTCATTTGTAGTAATTTTTTTTTTATGGGGGGGCAGTCTATTAATGTTCAGATATATATTTGGAGTTGGCTTGGAAGTGCAGAGCCTGTTGAATTGGGTTTTTGTTCCTTCGCGGAGCTCTGAGAGATGTTTGGGACCCTTTATAGGGGAAATCTGTTTTCCTCATGATAGAGTGTCGTTAAGAGACGACTCGGTCCCTTTCTGTCTGAGAGCAGAGCCAGTCTTTGAAAAGTGAGAGTGAATGGACTAATCTTTAGCTGCTCATGGGTCTCATGTGAGACGCCACCATTTCTCGTCTGTGCCTCCAATCAATCACTGAAGCCCTTTCCTTCTGTTTTTCCTCCTCCTCTTCTTTTCTGTGGCTAAGAGCCTCTTCACCCCCCACCTATCCCCCCTCTCTGTACCTCTTTATGTTGTGAACAGAGAAGGTTGGTGGTGGTGATTTGAGGGGTGTGAAGAAAAGAGAGGGAGTGGAAAACAAAAATGAGCGAGAGAGTTCCTTTAGTCTTTCTTTAACATGTTCAAGTGACATTTTCAGACTTCCTGGGGGCTATTGTCGGCCACCCAGAGATCCCCCACTGCGCCCTTGCTTAGCTGCACAGGGTTTAAAGAGAGAAAATGTAGTAACCAATCATCGTATTCAATACCTTTCAATTATATTATGTTCTCTGAAAATGTTACAGAGTGAAAGCATTTATAAGATAGAGTATTGGTCCCAAAACTGAACCTTGTGGAACTCCATATTAACTCTGGCGTGCGCTGAGGAGAGATTATTAACATGAACAAAGTGGGTTCTGTCTGAAAAATTGGATCTAAACCAACCCAGTGCTGTTTTTTAATCCCAAAAACACTTTCCATTCTCTGTAGCAAAGAGATCATTGGTTACTTTTACTAAGGCAGTCTCTGTGCTGTGATGGGCTCTAAAGCCAGACTGAAAGCTCTCAAATAAATTATTCCTATGTAGAAGATCACATAGTTGACCTGCAATTATTTTTTTCAAGGATTTTGGAAAGTAAGGTTGGATATCGGCCTATAGTTGGATCAATGGTAGGTTTTTTAAGGAGAGGTTTGATTACAGCTCACTTAAAAGCCTGGAAACAGTGGAGTTGGAATTGGATCCTAAAGGCAGGTTGTTGGTTTAGAAGCATCAACTATTGAGGTCAGCTCAGATAGACCAATAGGGCTGAAACTGTGTAAATAAAAGCTGCAGTGAAATTTGACATATCCGTCCGTTTGCTACACTCAGTCACCAGTTTTCTGCGGTGAAATAGGATGTATATGCATAATATTATTCTAAAACATGCATGTGAGGTATTTCTGTGTCTGATTGGTGCGTGAGTTTAAATAAAGAAAAATGGGAAAATTATTCAAAATTTCTTTTTTTGTTTCAGAACGTGAATTTTGTTTTTTTTTCAGTTTTCCATGATCAAGGAAAATCGGCGTTCCTACAAAGAAAGATAAATGTAATTCTAGTGGTTGATTGTTTTACAGCTGCACAAGTTCCAGTGACGAATGATCCAACACAGATGTGGTGACAGAAACCAGCAGACCATCAAGAAGTCCTCATTTAAAACTCGTTGTTAGCTTGGTTAGCTTTAGTTTGTGCGTTAAAGTGTGATCTACAGGTTGGGGCGGTTTCCCTCCCACAGGTGCACACGCAGGTAGTAATGATGGATGGTGGTGCGGGGTACATGCTGTTGGTTTAGTCCCAGTTCACTGCTCCGTGTGGGCCTCCTGCAAGGCTGGAATGTCTTAACAGGAGGGGGGGAAAGGGGAGGTTTTTTGGGGTGATGGGGGCGGGGCTTGATGGTAGATCTTAGTGATCCTTCTTACTCTCTTTCCGTCCATTTCCTCCACACGCATGCGTGCACACACTCAGTCAGCGCAGCCGTGTGGTTAACTCTACCTCAAGTTCATTGTTGATAAGTTCCGGGAGGTGCCGGTGATGTAGGGTGAGGGGGGATGATGTGGGGTGAGGAGGAGCAGTAATTAAAGAGCTTTGGTGGAGGGGCCCCTGCGCTCTGTTAGATGCATTTCACCCCCCCGCCCCCCTCCCGTAATCCCCACAGGAATAAACAAATTGGGTTTTTCAGCCTGCAGGCTTGGCCTTGGGGCTCCCGTAATGGGATAGACATGATGTGTATGCATGTGTGTGTTGGACCAGAGGGACGCCGCACGCGCGAATACGAGATATGAGATCGAAAACATGAGTTTCTTTGTCACTTTAATATGTAACACAAGGGCTGCAAGTAGCTAATTGCTCCCAGAACACTGGTGTGAAAAGACAGACCGTTCCATAATTAATCCAGGTTAGGATTTGAACACCTGAGTAGGGCTGGGCGATATTTTTTATCAAAATGGTGATATACGATATTTTTTACCAGAGAGAACATTCAGGGTTAAATGTGCTGATGCAAAATACCACAGGGCTCAAATAACATCACGGTGCTTTAAGATCGGCAATAAAAAACAATGTGTAACTAGCGGCCCCATAGGTAAATGCACAAAATTACTACCAAAACACCAACTAACACAATAACACATACTGAATAGGAACAACAACATACACAGCTGCACAATATTTGCTGCTTTTGGCTTTTTCTTTTCTATGGGACAGCACGTGTGAGTGAGTTCTGTAGATGAAGGTCTGGGTTAGAATGCACTCATTAATCCGTCTAACTGTTCTTTTCATGCAGTTCTGAGAAGTATAGAAAGCAGTGACTTCTGAAACAAGTATTTTAATACAAAGTCAGCTATGAAATAAAAATATATTGATATAGAAAACTCGATATAGCTTGAATCTCGATATTGCCCAGGCTTACACCTGAGCATTCTGCATGTCTGATGTTTAAAGCAAGAATTGGACAAGCATTCAACTTTAAAGCTTCTTTCTTTATCTTAACCCACCTTTGATGTATTATATATATTTTTCATTCTGTACCTAATTATGTGGTGAATTAATGGTCTTGGCTTTTTAATCGGACAATTCTTGTGTTTTAAAAAAATCCCAGTTCAAAGCACATGTTTGGTCCACATCTGTGAGACGGCGTCATTAGCCCAGTGTGTGTTTGGAGGTCTCTGAGGACTTCTTCTAAAGCCAGGATTACCTGAACCCTTTTCACCATTTCTGCTTCACATTTATCTTTGAGCCATGCGTAAACACATTCTGACGCTTTACTCAACAGGAACTCATTCATTAGTGATGAAAACAGGAAATAGCGTGTGGTGTTAGGTTGTTGGTATCTTCACTAACGTTGACTTGTTTTGTTTGAAATCTACGATCAAGTCTTTTCTCACTGATTTGAACTCTATTACGTTAGTGTTGCTTCATTTCCTGAATCTCTTTCATTTAACAGCACTGTGTCTCTGATGCTGCTGAATAAAGAAATGAGCATATTTAGCGCCAAACTTAGATATGTTTTACCCACAATTAGATTTAAATCTTTTAACCAGATTGTTTGTTGTAACCTTGAACACCTCCAACATTCCTCTAGAGACTCTGATGTTCCGTGATCGCTGAAATTAGACGGGAAACAAATGCAATTCACGTTAGAAACTGGAAAAAGCAGTCCACCCATTTTTAAAGAATATTATTTATTTCTCTCTTGGCTCCAACGTGACACAAAAATGCCTCATGTGTGTGATTTGGAACAGTATCACGCATTTACACGCTTTTTTTTGTTGTTTTTTTGGTACTTTACCAGAAAATGGGTGATTAAATGTCTTGAAAGTTTGACAAACTGAAAAATGTTTTCCATTTATACTAGTGTTATGGGTTGATAGGTAGCCATGTTATTCTGTCATTGAAAATGAATTCAGAGCTTCATCTGAATGTATTCGTTCAGATTATTATGACTGCGATCGAATCTGAAAAGGCTCTGGTACAAAGACAAAGTTAAATAATATAATTATAATAGTCTTTATTTATATAGAGCTTTTCAAAAACGGGGTTACAAGGTGCTTTACAGACAACAGTATAAAGACAACAAATGAGGAAACAAAGCAAGATATTAAAAATGTGAAGTCTGAGGAAAACAGAACTTATAATATTAATAATAAAGGTAAAACTAAAACCATCAGCCAATAAAGAGAAATCAAATTATTCTGTAAAAACTAAACTAACCAAAAGCTGCCAGTGACACTGCCTAAAATAGATTAAAAAGCACATCGATAAAAAAATGTCTTTAAAAGAGATTTAAATGAGTATAAACAACGAGTAGATATGATCTCCTCAGGGAGGCTGATGGTGTATTAGCTGAACTGGTGATCAGTTTACCTCATGACACATCAGGGCAGAAGCACTACATCTTTAATCACTCTCATGCACTGGTTTTTGTGCAAAACGTGAGGGTGATAATAATGTGTTGGAACCATGTCACACATTTAAATGGGATTGTTCCTTTTTTTACAAAGTAATCTTGCGGGATTTCAGCGTAACTCTTCTCTGAATCATTAGAAAAATAAAATTAATAGCAGTAGTTTATTTTATTAACATATTTGTATTTCGCAATTGAAAATTTCCAAATACATTGTTCTCGTAGGAGTTACTATTATTTTTCTTCTACAACTCCTTTGTCGTGGAAGGCTATTAATGCAGCACTAATGACACGTATGTCATCTCTTGGGGACAAAGTCAAGGATGTGCAGTCAACCTTTTTGGAGCGTCAAGGTCATGTCAGGTGTCAAAATCCAAAATTTGTCATATCTCAACTAATAATTATCGTACAAATTTGATGCTTACATTCATGAAAAGCTCATCTCATTTGACCAAAGCTTCACGACCTACCCGTAAAAAGATTGATAGGGGTCAAAGTTCATGTCACCAAAAAAAAAATATATATATATATGCATATAAATATTTTTCCCTATAACTTGGCCACTTGTACCATTGAACAACATTTCCTTTCAATGTGTGACTTTGACCTTTGCTCAAGGTCATATTTAAGGTCAATGTCAGTCTTCTGTTTTCGTGCATTATTACTTTCAATTTAATTAGTAAGAAGAACAAACTTGTCAACAAATTCAGATACAGGTTATCATTTTTGCCAATTTTTTCAAATTGCCAAATACTAATTTGCCGTATGAATACAGGTGTTGCGTACTTTAGCATGTTTTTTCACATTTTCCGAAAGTATAATAGCCAGTAAAGTAATCTGAGCGGGGAAAGACGATGAAACAGAAAAGTGAAACGTTAAGCGGAAATGACTAAACCCTGAAACGGAATTTGGGAAATTTTGAAGTGGAAAATGGGAGGCCCTCCATCCCAATCAGAGCGTGACCACAGGTGCACGTCTTCAGGCAGGAGAAAGAATGAATGAAGGAAGGACAGTGGGCTTAAATCTTTATTAAATGCTGCGTCTGTTTTTGTCATCATGAGAACAGCAGCTGTGGTAGTGGCCACAATATTTACTGTGTGAGCTTGACTCTACTATTCTGATGGCCTTCCATACGAGGTGGCCACAGTCGATCACTGCTGAAATGTGTATTTAGTGGCAATGAGAGGAAATTCGAGCTGAATTCAGCCTGGAGCACATCTCATGTCACTGGTTTGTGCAGTAAAAAACAACCTCCTCTTCTCTGTTTCTCTGCCAATGATCTAGTAAACATATCTTCAATCATTCTAACTGGGGGGGGGGGGGGGGGGGGGGGGCTCACATTTCCCTACTTAAAACCATCCGTTTGTCATCTGCTGGGTTGACCTTGAAGAGAAGAGTAGTGGTTGAGAAATAGAAATAAAAAAGTTTCCTATTGAAGGTTGTCTAGAGCATCTTTTTCTTTAAATATCTCAGCAAACACAAAAAGAAAGCAGCGACTGTTTTGAAATGAAAGAAAGTGAGTTTGTTGACATCCTGTTTTTTCCTCACTCGAGCTGCGATTAAAACTGAACACAAGAGGTTCGCTTTTAGCACATCAGATATCAAGGCTCATCATCCAATCATGAAAGGTTCATTCACATCATCTCTTCTACAGTAAAAGGAAGTAAATGGGCTTGGAGGGGGGGAGGGGTGGGTGGGGGGTGGGGGGGTGTTAGGGTAAAGAAGAAGAAAACAGTCTTTTTGCTGTGATTTGGATTTGATCAAAGCCACAAATATTCCTTCAGTTTGTGTTTAGAGCTAACACGGTTCCTTTGCACCAAAGCTTGTAGCAGGATTATAGTTGACAGCAAATTTTCATCTTTTGACTAAAATGCGACATCATCAGGACTATTTCAGTTATAGTTTAGTTTAAAGTTGTTAATCCAATCTGTTACATTATACCCGACTAAAATTTATGAGTTTATGCATATTATAAAGTTTAAGCTATCATTTATCAAACATATATGGGAATGTTTTTAATTTAAATTAAAAAGTAGGGACAATCCACACACACACACACACACACACACACACACACACACACACACACACACACACACACACACACACACACACAGTATTTATAATAAAAATATACTAAATGAGTAAAATAAAACCAAAAAAACTAAACAATATTTATACAGAAATACACACAATAACAATAGAAATGCACAAAACTACATCAAAAAAGATATGAGAATACACAAAATAGCTCCAGAATCACTACAATGGCAACAAAAAACAATCATTATACAAAAAATGCACAAAAAGACATCAGAAAGATACAAAAATACACATAAAGACTCCAAAAACATACATTACAGAAAAATACATCCAACAAAAAAATATAAAAATGAGTATTAAAAAACAACAAACACATTTATCATGCACATGTCCCATAGAATTAAAACAGTTGCACTAGCAACTGTGACCTAATGTCATGGCAAACATAAGCCACAGTTTTATTATCATTGTTTAATTTGTGACGTCGTGTCAGAAGGGTGGGGGAGGAATGAGGATATTAAATCAACTCTGATTAACTGGGATTGCTCTGCATGGGTAGACATCATTTATGGATGCATGTGCTATTAAATTTTTACTATTAAATTTTTACTGTTACTGATTTGTAAGAAATCATTCAATGTAGAACACATTTATGGTCAGGACTGCACAAGTTAAAAATATTTGAAATATAAACATTTTCCCCCACCATATTTTTAATGACCCCTTCTGTGTAATATCAAATAACCAAAGGATAATCATTGTAGCTCTGCATTATTAGTGTTAGCACAGATGCTTCTGCATCGAATTCAAGTTAGCAAAGGTCGGACAGAACCAATTGTTTCCAACACAGAGACATTTCTTTATAATTTTATTTACCCCGGCTGTTACAGACACCTACAATAAATTTACCTACAATCCTATTACCGTAACCTCAGATCTAAAATCTGATTTATCCATTGCCTGCAAAATAAACCAATTACTGTACCCATTAAAACCTTCTAGGCCATTCAAAATGAGTATGACTAACTTTTTCATAACCTTTTTGTGATGTGTATTCTAAGCCTTAATAACCTTCATAGCTTTTTTTGTACTTGTTTCTATAGTTGTGCCATTTGTAGCTATTCAATAAATGAATCATTTCAACGCCTTTTATACCTTTCAGTGACTCTTTCTTCTTTTGGAATGCATTTTTGGGCGAAAAGTTGCTTATTTCCTTTCAAACAACAATTATTCTATTTGATCGTATTTTCATGTATGTTTGCATGTACAGGAAATTTGTTTTTTCACTTTTGTGACATAAAATATACAGAAACATTACTATTATATGTTGTCAGACGGACAACTTTTGGTTTCCAGGACTAGAGGCAGGCCCGAGCAGGCTTTGGACGGTTATCTCAGAATGGAGTCATATCGCTGTACCCACATCATGTCATGTGTGTTTGTGTGTGTGCGTAAGTGGCCCAGACAGGTTTGTCCTTTTGATCAAGACTCACTGGAGGCAGATTGAGATGATCTTGATATGAAAAACTTGGAAACTGTCGCTCAAGGACAGGAAGAGCCTCCCATTTACCTTTTCTGATTTTAAAATATTATTTCTGTTTTCATGGCTTATCCTTATTTAAGGTAACTACTGACATATATCCCCAAATTGTGCTAAAAATGCTAGTGATGCACTGTGGATTTTCTGCCAAAAATGGCCCAAGTGCATTTTTGGTTTTCAGCTGAAACATTTTTCTCACCAAAACAACCTGACAGGATATTGTAAATATGCAATCAAACATCGCGATCAGCACACACGCTTGTCTGAAAATGGGCCAACTTGGCCGCAGACTCACGGACTGGCTGTATTTCAATACAACTGAGCACGAAAGCTTCTTCTAAGCAGAGTTTGAGACAGAGCACGTAAGTGTGATTTATGTTTCTGTATCAC
Organism: Gouania willdenowi; assembly: GCF_900634775.1. Taxonomy (NCBI): domain Eukaryota; kingdom Metazoa; phylum Chordata; class Actinopteri; order Blenniiformes; family Gobiesocidae; genus Gouania; species Gouania willdenowi. The sequence goes on from NC_041046.1 coordinate 44,666,220, forward strand.
GTCGACACAAGTTACAAGTAGGTCTAAAAGTTATTTAAGTTAATATTTCATATTTATTTAAAATTATTCCCGTGATCCCAGAGTTCACTTCCTCCTCCGTCTCCATTACTGTGGGCGGCGGCTGTGCTGACGGCCAGTAGCCGACCATATCACAAACTATCTGCTTCTTCAGACAGAGGAATGTAAATTTTTTGAAAGCGGATGGGTCCACAACACGGCTCCACTATGATTATTGTATGTTCTGTGCAAGGGTGAGTGTTTCTTCTTATATATTATTCTATGTGTTAAGATGCTAACATTTATAATGTAAAGACACACACACACACACACACACACGGATGATGGCGTGCGTGTGAGAGTGCCGGTGTAGTGTAGAATAAACCTGCATGCTGTTTTCATGGCTTAACAAGTTAAAAGTAGGCCTCCGTCAACACGGACCTCTACACCGGATACACCGCGATGCACAAATACCTTTTTTAGTGAGGTTAGTACACATTTACCGGTCTTTTGGTTTTCAGCCTTTTTCTCTTTTCGGTTTCGTACAACAGTTTTCATTTCGGTGCATCCCTAAAAAAAATGCATAAACAGGACTGAGGTAAATAACAGTATTTTTTGATAGTTGAGAAGTCGCAATAGTCCGCTCATATCTCGCGCCACATCTTGTGGGGTCAAGCAGGACCAAGCAGTTCTGCGAGATTTGGTGCTTTATGAGAAGTCTTTGTTTCTGTCTTTCAAACACTTGCTACACATTTAACTGTCCGTTTTATTGTGAAAATACATGATATTCATGTATGTGACGGAAGGTGTATTCCTTTTCATGAAGCTATTTCTGTTTTAGAAGAGAAGTGAGAAAGAACGCCATTAGTGACAAAAGTGATAGTGTAGGTTTGATTAGAACGGAGCAGGGGTTGTAATTGCGTGTGTTTGGGAGGTGAAAGATTCACCATGTCCAATCATTAAAATATGCTCTAACTCGCATTTGCCCGCAGGCAGAAATTCCCCCAGACGTCCTTTATTACGGTGGACTTGGAAACTAATCTAAGAATGTAATCTAAATGAATGAAACATGCAATAACTGCGGGACAGGACACCTCGTGCTCTTATTGCTGCCCCCCCAAACAAGGTTAAGTCTGAGGATGTTCTTTGTCTTCTTTTCCCGTTTCCCAGAGACGGCTCAGGAGAAAATATTTGGTTTTGGGAAAAAACAAAAGTGGGATGTTTTGTGTGTCCACTCAGGCCTTGGCTGTAGAACGTAGGCAGTGTGTTATCAGGTCGTCTGTCTGCACTACTCGTTCTGTTAATGTCAACGTCTGTAGATTTCCACACATGTTCACTCACATACACGGACATTTGCTTAGTGAAAACGTTTGCTCTGAAATCACTAGGGCTGCCAACTTTGGTCGTTTAGTCACTAATTGGTCGATACCGTCGTGGTCGACCAAGATTTTCATTGGTAGACCAGCAATGGTATCAGTTTCAATACCATTTAAAAATGCAATATAATTTATTTAAACAAATGTAAATATGTCATTTGTATGAGGGAAAAAATAGGTTTTAATAGTGGGTTTCAGGTCAGACTCTGATATAAATACCTAATGTCTGTCAGAATAAGGTTCATATCATAAATGTCTTTTTTATTTTTATTTTTGGTCGACTAATCGTGCCATAGTCTTGGTCGATCAACCATTTTCTTGGTTGACTACAACCCTAGAAATTAGGAGTTTATTGTGGCTGCAGGTTATTAAAAGTGTATTTCAGAAATGGTACAAGATGAAATGCGTTCTTGTCTTACGTTTTGTGGCATTTCTCCATTGAATAGCCACTGCTTTACTGGCATTCAAGGTCAAAGTCTTGAACTTTCACAAATTTAAAAAAAGCAACTTTAATGAACTGAGTGTGAATGTTTATCTGTTTGAGCCAGATATTGTAATGCTTCTAAACACAATCGTTTATCACATTGTAGTGATTCTGAGGAGAAAAATGATGCAGAGACGTTTGTTACGGCAGATCCAAAGTGGCTGCCATCACAAGGTGGTGATCGTTGACCAGAACTGACATGGAGTCTTATTTTTGTAAAGAGCATGAACCATCCTCCGTGCCATGATCGTTTTCCTTTTTAACCATATCAATGTCGAAACTGAAATTTAAGATATTTGAGCTTTAATGTTGCAGGTTGTAAATCAATTATGTACTTGTTCTAACAGGCCTTAGACTAATTATTGTCCTCATTTTGCACAAAGAATGATTACTAATGTTACATCATTTTCAGCTTAGTCTTGTCTGCGTTTGCAAGCTGGCAACATGATAAAGACAAAGAATAATTCGGTTTCTTCATTCTACTACAGAAGCTGGTTGATAACTGAAATTAGGTGTTTGGGAAAAAATATTGGTATTAACATCTTTTTTCAGCCAAATGAGCTGTAATTTATTGGTATATCAGGCAAAAATCTAATATTTGTGTTTCACTACACACAATGACTAACGTTTAGCAAAATGTATTGGTCTGCAACTAAAAAAAAAAAAGACTAAAATTAATTTTTAACAAAAACAAGATTAAAAGACTGAAATGTGACTTTGGTGAATGACTAAGACTAAATAAAGTGTGTGTGTGTGTGTGTGTGTGTGTGTGTGTGTGTGTGTGTGTGTGTGTGTGTGTGTGTGTGTGTGTGTGTGTGTGTGTGTGTGTGTGTGTGTGTGTGTGTGTGTGTGTGTCGAATGTGGAGGCGGGAGAATCCTTCATTAAGATTGATGTCTTCATATTTCACGATGCCTTGGGGCCAAATTACCATTCATTGACTTGTATTATGTTTCTTCTCTTTGTGAGAGCCTGAAATAGAAAATAATCCTCGCAGGCAGATATTAAAACACACAAACTTTCCCTGGTTTATTTATCTATCATTGCCCAGCAGGTGGGCAGCATCACTAAAGAGTACACTTATGTTATGATTTGATCTCTCACACTCAAAGCAGACGATAGTAAGAGTCATATGATAAGAGTACAGTATTTATTCTGCGGTCAGAGGGGATGCATCGCTGCAGCTTCAGTTGGATGTGATGATTGGAGAACTGCAGGACATTAAGCTTCTCAGCCTGACAGAGCAAATATTTGTGCCGTCTGTTTAAAGGAGGAGGAGGAGGAGGAAGGGATCGACTCGTTCCTACATAGACACGTGAAACGTTTCCTTTTATGTGTTTCATACTGAGCTGTAGCCTCAGAAAGACCTGGCAGAGTTGAGATTAATCTGTGTATGCATTTTCTAAATGTTATGGATTGTAAATGCATTTTTCTGCTTGGTGTGCAGTGAAGGGATTTTGAGTACCATGGTAACAAAACCAGTTTGAGATGGTCTATAATTAGCCTGTGTAAAGCTGTACCTCTGCAGCTTCTACACAGTCACAGACCTAGAGATTTATCTCCTTTAACAGAAGTTGTGCACCTGAAAATTCAACCATTTATTCAATGATGCCCCATTTTCTGTCACATGTTGGATCTACACTTCACTCCATGTAACTTTGAGCCAGACCCGGGGCTGACTTGTGTCATTTTGAATAAAAAGACAATGGAACCATTTTATTTGAAGCTGGTGACATTATTATAACAGGCTGATGTACTAAAGTATCTGATTATATTGACCTACATCTCAGTAGCGAGGCTGCTGACCAGCACCAACAGGAGGTCCCACATTACACCTGCTATGAAATGTCTTCACTGGCTGGTGTTGTGTATCATGTCCAGTTAAACACTTTGGTGCTGACCTTTGGAGCCCTACATGGTCATCCTCCTCTCTACATCACTGACCTAATCAAGCCCTACAGCCCAACTCAAAGCCTGTGGTCATCTAGACAGAACCTGCTGAAGGTTCCACCAACTTGTTCTAAAACTTAGGGAGACCGATCATTCTTAGCCATACATACATCTTAACCTACTGTTGCTGATGTTTGTTCTCTGAGTAATATCACTTGATCGAGCCTTTTCTCGCATTTTACACAGCAAAACCAGTCATAAATGCGTGCTGATATTGCATCATATCAAAAACGGCATCGACTAATACTCAATACCACAATATTTGCATCGTATAGGAAGTGAAGAACTTGTATCAAGTTACCCCTAGTAGTGATGCAGCTATCTTGTATCGGCCTTTGCGTCTTGTGGAATTTTTTACTCCTCGGAATCACTATAAGATCTTTCCATGTCCGGCCGCTCTCCTGCTCGCCAACAGCGGCTGTGAACAATGCATATTATCGCAGGCTAGCCCTAAACCATAGCAATATATAATTAAACAAAACTGTTAAAGAAAATTTCAGAAAATCGCTACAAAAATTAAAATAATGATGGTGGGAGCTAATGCTAAACAATGCCGTTAAAGTAAGTACTTTCACTGTTTTTTTTTTTTTTTAAAAAAAATTTTACTTTTCATTTATAACATTTTTTTAAACAGACATTTACATGCCAACAGTATTGAGCATATTGTCAGTGTCAACATGGATAAAAAACTGTAAAAAAAACCAAAATGAATATATATATATATATATATATATATATATATATATATATATATATATATATAAATTATTATTTTTTATTATTTTATTAATTTTGGTTTTTTTGCTAAATGAATTCATGTGCTCATCTTTTGTAAATTAAAAAACCTAAAACATGACTGATAAATTATGTTTTGTACGCCTTTTATGGACTTTTATTTGAACTTCCCCAGCCTTTTGTTGCCCTTTCTGTCAGAGCTTTAGTTTGATTCAATACGTTTCTTTATTTCTTTAGTTGATGTGGTTATATATGAGCTAAAGTACAAAGTCCTATCTGCTTCTGGAGGTTCAGAATTGTAGAAAATGACAGTAGGTCAGTGGGTTCGGAGTTTAGAGTAGAAACAGTGTGACAACATCTTTAGTGGCCGAGGCTGGCGAGAGGTGTGCTGCAGCGCCCCTGAGGACAATCTGGCCTTCTCACACGGTTTTGTCAGCATTTGACAGGTGAAATAGTGTGGGAACTGCAGGGAGTGTTGGTCTAAAATGCTTTTTGTTGCGCTTGTCGGGATGTGGAGGTGCCTGGTGAATGCTCAATAGCTCCGTAGGAGCCGCTAGTGAATAGTGGAGTGTTTGGGGGGAAATGGCTTCTTGCAAGAGATGTGCATATTGTTGCTAGGGCAGTTTTTTTATGTATTTCCTCATTTCTGCTCCGTTGTCTTTTGACCTACAAAAACGAGCAAAACATTTCAGTTGGATTTGATCGAAAAGATTTACTTGTTGCTCTGCCTGAAATAGAAACTCTGTATTGATGAGCAACTGTTATTATCACAGCGAGGCAATAAACATGTAACATCTAATCTGAGGGCAACATTATCAACATGTCAACATTTAGAATTATGAACAATCCGTGCATTAATACAGGAACAGATGAAGAGTTTGTGTTTTTTTCTACTTTTGGAGTCATTTTGTTTTTTGGAGTCATTTTTGTGTATCTTGCTTTGTGTTTGTGTAGTCTTGTTTGTGCAATTTGTTGTTGTTAATATATTTTTTTCTCATTTTGTGTGTTTTTGGAGTAATTTTGTCTGTTCTTGTTGTTTTTTTATGTATTTTATTATGATTTCACGTGTATAAGAGTCATTTTTGATTATTTTGTTGTCCTTTGTGTATTTATTATTTATTTTGTGTGTTTTTGTCATCATTTTGTTTATTTTTGTAGTCATTTTGTGTATTTTGTTGTCCCTTATGAATTTTTCCTTTTATTTTGTGTTTTTATCTAGAGTCATTTTGTCTATGCTTGTTCTCGTTTTGTGTACTTTTGTCATTTACTTTGAGAGTCACACAAAATTATACCAAGGGCCACATGTGGCCCCTGGGCCTCCTTTGCCCATGTCTGCTGTAGACCAATCAACTAAAAGTTTGACCAAATTACTTTTTAGGGTATTCATAAAACCCATTTTGTTTCTGTACTTTTGGCTTTACCTAGTTTGATGCAATTGCTGACCAACTAAACAATCTTGTTAATAATAATTTTTTTCTAGGCATTAGAAGTTTGTAACAGAAAAGATCCAAATTTCACAATGCAAGATTTTGTGCAAAATTCGTCATGTTGGTCTGTTTATCTCACACAAACAGATGCTACGCATTGTTTTAAGGGGAAAATATGGTCAAATGTTTTTCTTTCAAAAACATGTACAGTATGTATGTACTGTATGTGTATATTCTGTGTCATATAGCTATTTATTCTTTAGGAGGTACATTTGGGGACTGTCTTGGACTATTGATGTGTCAAAGGTTGGCACTGAAAATCACATTTTTATCCACATTAATCAGAATTGTTCTTCTTCTCTGGATGAATTTGCTGTCAATCAAACCAAGTGTTCTGTTGAGCTGCCCTCGAAACGTAGTCCAAGTGTTCTTCGATGTGAAAGATCCAGCAGAGATCTGTTGATGATTTAAAGATGGTTGGGCTGAAAGATGGAAAGTGCACCTTGTTTTTATAAATGGGGCAATAGAAGGGTCAAATGGGGTCCTGAGAACCTTAAAATCACCAGTATTTTCTGCTTTCCTGGGCCTGCGTTTGAGGTGTTTGTGAGGTGTTTGTCTTCAAAGAAAAGATGAAAAGGTTCTAGAAACATTGATATGAAACCCTGCAGAGAAAGACTTTGAGATTGAGGAAAACAAAAACATTCAAAGCATTTAAAGAGGAATAGTAGGATGGCACCCCAGACTGGCAACACTGATGGCTGGAGGAATGTGGGGGTTTTTAGGGGAAAAGCTTGTGGTAGCTTTCAGAAACGGAGAAAATAAGGCAGAGGGAGGAATTGTTCATGGCCGGTGCCTGGCGAGGGCCATTGTTCATCCTTTCCTTTAGAGCTAATGGAGACGGGAGAGTTTCACACGCCACTCGCGGGCGTCCTGCTGGGCAGCCCCGGAAGGGGGTCCATTGCAGCTGGTAAAGAAGGCCTGGCCATAGGCATAAATGAGTGTGAATGGAGAGGTCTGTGTTTGCTGTTTCTCTGTCTCTAAAGGATCCAGGCAGGGAAAGAATTCATCAGCAACCACAGGCTGTCCGCTTCACTTCTGGAAAAGTTCTGCCTTCCAAGTCACCAATTTAACGTCCCTCCCTCCCTCCCTCCATCCCTTCTGTCACTAAACCGCTTCACTTCCACCTCATCTGGAAAGACTCAGGGTTTCACTCTCCTGCTGCAACCATGGTTCATATCTCATGAGAATTGATAACTTCAAGATGTGTATCCAAGTCTCATTGGTAATCAATGCAATCACTCCCTGATTCGACGGATGAAAGATCTTCTTTTTTTTGTGATCGCGGAAAATTGAAAATTTTTATTTTTTACATTCATTCTTGAATACTACTTTTTTAAAAACAGAACTACAAAATGAAACAGAATATCAGGACCCTATAAAATCCACGTTAACTGAATCGCAGAAGGAATCACGGAATCGACCAATGAAGACGGCATCTACTGTTGAACGCGGAAATAGACAGAATTGGGATGAAATGCCGTCACCGTGAGATGTCCTGGCTGCATTAAACTCTGCCTAAACCATCACAAACACTGTCTAAAAAACTACCTAACTCATCACTGACTCCTAAATCAGAGCCACCAGTGCCCGCTTAACTTTAACGTGTCTGTAAAACTCTGTCCGTTTCTCATGTAACGCTGCATCTTTCCATGAAAACATGACTCAGCATTAATCATCTTCACCTGTCCAGAGCGTTTAAACATCTCATCAGAGCGACAGAAGATCTGTGGATAAAGTTGTTCTGTTGTTGTGGACGAGATCATCGATACCAGGGATTGTAGAGTCTGAAACATTGTAGATTATTGATAACTTCTGATACTGTACAATATTCTGGCCCCTAGTGATGAAATAACTGATGCATCCTTGTGTCCATTAATTTTTGTTTAATCATTACAGTCTGGAATGATGTCATCAGGATCATTTAAATTAGGTTAATTTAAATTAAGTTGATCAATACTTGCTCCATACAGGCTACCTGGTGCCCGCGGGCGCTGTGTTGGTGACCCCTGGTCTAGCCTGTGAAGAAAAAGTGGACGCACATGTCAAATCCTGGGCTACTTAACTTTGCATGCCGTCAGCACATTTGGTTAATTATTTGTAATAATAATCATGTTTGCATGAAATGGAAATGGGTAAACTGGAGCCTCAATGGGTGTTTTATACTTTATGTAAAACTGAGTGTTAAATCTACTTTAATCATCAAATGCATCTGTTATACAGTTTTCTTTACATTGGACATAGTATGAAAATAGTTGAATCACTGTGACCAACGTGGACAGAAGTCTGCGTTTGTCAGAGTTTTAATTAATCGTGCAGCAGCAGCTGAGTGATCACTGCTGCTGCACGACGCACGAGTTTGTGTGGCTTCAAATGTAACTAAGTCCATATTTCTAGTGCAATATAATGTTTCACCTTATGGGGCGCTGCACTTATTCCAGGGTTAGAAGCGCGTACGAGGAAAATAAGGACATACGCACACCGGAGAATGCGCGTAAATTTAATTTGAATGGGAACACCCACATTTCAGGGTTGCTCCACCCACTGTTCATAACTGGGATGAAGGTGTGCAGCGACTGACTTAAGTACAGGGTGAGAATAGCATACAGCCAGAAACAGCGCCGCTGTATGGCTTTTTGGACTTACACACATGAGAGAATAGATCCTTAAATCAAATATTTCAGCTGTAGATTCCTGAAAATATTTCACATAATATTTCCACATTAATTCAAAAAAAATGTCACAAAATCAATGAAATTTAAAGAGTAAATCCTGCAGCGACTGATATCTTTCACTTATTGTCTGAATGCTGTCAGCTCCTTACACTTAATACGTAAATTGATCCTTTTCCCTCCTAAATTTAGCGTTCCACTTAAAATGGGAGCAAAACTAAAATGAGTTTGACACCGCTGATCTAGATTATGTGCCCTGCTCATAATTTCATTTTAATACTTTACTGTTGGCCTGATTTAGGAAACAGAAAGTTCAGTATAAACCGACAGTCTTACGCACATCTCCACTTTACTGGCATTTGTTTCTTCTTCTTCTTGGTTCCAAATCTGAAACGTGAACCTGATCCAAGCATCTGGTGCCAACATGGCAGAGGTTAAAACCGCACAGTGTCAGTTTATAACTCAATATTAGAGCGCTGCTCTCCTCATACAGTCTAACTCATAAAGTTTACCCACACAGAATAATGTCCTCTTATTAGACTTATCCCTTTAGCGTGAGCTCATGTTCAGAGTTTAACCAAAATGATCTGATCTGGCAAAAACCAGCAATGACGTCTGTTAAAGATCTCTGTGCTTGTTCTTCATCAGGGTTTATCTATAACTCTACTGTATATACAGTACATAGGCTATACTGATTATATGCTATTGTGTTGATGTTATTACAGTCATTTTTTGTGATGAAGTTTCTATGAATTGATGAACCTCTCCGATGATGACATCATTGGACTGGAGTAAATCCAACATCCAACAAATATCTAAAAGTCCACTTCATATGTGCACATTCATTTTTTGGACTTGTTTCATTCTTCTCAACGTATTGATTAGCTATTAAAGGAAGTGCTCCATTCACGTAGCTCCAACTGGTTTGATGAGGTTCAGGACATCCAGTGGTTGCCATGGTAGCGTAGACTTCCTGTTTTGGGGTGTCTTCCTTGTTCAGCCAAAGGCATGCGTGGCTCTGTAGTCAGATGGATGATAGCAGCGCAACAGTAGCACAATGGAGGGTCCCCAAAAAGCTCTGAAATGTGTCTGTGTGAGTTTTATGGATGAAATGAGCACATGTTGATATTCTACTTGGTCACTTTCTCACTTCAAATGTTTTCAGAACTTTCAAAGTAAAAGTGGAGAATCAACAGATATTTAGCCTCAGTGTGAACAAGGTTTTTGACGCTAGAGGTTCCAGATGCATCTTGGGAAACCTGGAAGTATACTATAGTGGGAACGCTCACCATGCTAATTACACTATAGTCTATAGTAGACAGTATATGCTATAGTATATAGTAGACAGTATATGCTATAGTATATAGTAGACAGTATATGCTATAGTATATAGTAGACAGTATATACTGTAGTATGTAGTAGACAGTATATACTGTAGTATGTAGTAGACAGTATATACTGTAGTCTGTAGTAGATAGTAGATACTGTAGTATGTAGTAGATAGTAGATACTGTAGTATGTAGTAGATAGTAGATACTGTAGTAGACAGTAGATACTGTAGTCTGTAGTAGACAGTAGATACTGTAGTATGTAGTAGACAGTAGATACTGTAGTATGTAGTAGACAGTAGATACTGTAGTATGTAGTAGACTGTAGATATTGTAGTATGTAGTAGACAGTAGATACTGTAGTATGTAGTAGATAGTAGATACTGTAGTAGACAGTATATACTGTAGTATGTAGTAGACAGTAGATACTGTAGTCTGTAGTAGACAGTAGATACTGTAGTATGTAGTAGACTGTAGATATTGTAGTATGTAGTAGACTGTATATACTGTAGTATGTAGTAGACTGTAGATACTGTAGTCTGTAGTAGACAGTAGATACTGTAGTATGTAGTAGACTGTAGATATTGTAGTATGTAGTAGACTGTATATACTGTAGTATGTAGTAGACTGTAGATACTGTAGTATGTAGTAGACTGTAGATATTGTAGTATGTAGTAGACTGTATATACTGTAGTATGTAGTAGACTGTATATACTGTAGTATGTAGTAGACTGTAGATACTGTAGTATGTAGTAGACAGTAGATACTGTAGTGACAAACTAGCATTCTCACCCAATAGCATAGTAACAAAGTTTTATATTTATCTTCAGAACAATCTAAAGTGTGTTCATATGATGAATCCATTACTGAGTAGGGCCCTAGAAAATTCCATGTTTTCCACTTTAATTTCTTTAAATTCAGTTTTTTGAAAAACGTTTCCTTTTTTTCCAGAAAATATTAGTTTTTAACTCCTGTGAGAAAACAAAATAAATTTTAATGAAAACAAGAACAAAACATAATTACACAAAAATGCATGAAAGAAATTACGTAAGTAATAAAAAGTAAAAGCAATTAAAAGGTAGATATAAGTTGTAGAGACATGGATTATTCTGACTGTTCCTTTTTAATTATTTATAAATATGTATAAGAACACCATTAATGTCATATTCTTCCTCAGGGATCAATGATTTACTGAATCTGATCAGGTTTATTGATTAAGTTGTGATCAACTTCATTTAAATTAACCTAATTTAAATGATCCTGATGATTAAACAAAAATTAATGGACACAAGGATGCATCAGTTATTTCACCACTAGTGGTCAGAATATTTACAGTATCAGAAGTTATCAATAATCCACAATGTTTCAGACTCTACAATCCCTGGTATTGATGATCTCGTCCACAACAACAGAACAACTTTATCCAGATCTTCTGTCGCTCTGATGAGATGTTTAAACGCTCTGAACAGGTGAAGATGATTAATGCTGAGTCATGTTTTCATAGAGAGATGCAGCGCTACATGAGAAACAGAGTTTTACAGACACGTTAAAGTTAAGCGGGCACTGGTGGCTCTGATTTAGGAGTCAGTGATGAGTTAGGTAGTTTTTTTGACAGTTTAGATGTTGTTTAGGTGGAGTTTAATGCTGCCAGAAGGTGCACCTAATAAACTGTCCCTGGAAACATTTTCTCGTAAAACATTCCTTGCCTCACGGTGGCGACGTTTCATGTCAATTCTGTCCATTTCCGCATTTTCATTGGTCGATTCCGGGATTCCGTTAACGTGGATATTATAGGTCGCTAACGGAGGTCTGTGTTGGCACGGTTACGCTTGTATTGTCAGTAGTGGTGTGTGTGTTTAGGGTTGCACACGTGTTTAAGGGGGGGTTGATCTGTGGATTAGAGTAAGGTCAGAAACTCATTGCTCACTCAACACATTATTACCTAGTATGACTAGTGTTCAGAGAGCTGCTGTGTTTACACACACACACACACACACACACACACACACACACACACACACACTCTCCTAGCCATACTGATGCCAACACCTGAAATAGCCGTAAAAAACACAGAGGTTTCAAACTGAGCTTTTAACACCATTTGTTTCCTCGCTCTGTAAAGGTTCAAACTGCTGCTTCAGCGTCTGTTTACCAGAGCCAGAACTTTACTCGTCTCTATCTGTGGTTTTTTACTCTTCTTCTTCTTCTTCTACTTCTTCTTCTTCTACTTCTACGTCTTCACCCACACATACAGTAACAGAAATCCTCTCATTAAACCCAAAAACACACAGACAGTGAACCAGTTAAAGCATTCTTCATTGGTTTTTATAGAGCTGGGCGATATGGACCAATGTTCAGAGTTCAGTGGCAATATACGATATAAATCTTGATAAATTTAATTCAAATAAAGTCAGACCAGAGAGAACATTCAGGGTTAAATTTACTGATGCACAATACCACATATGCTAAAATATCATCACGATTCATAATAATAATAATAATGAAAGGTAAGTTAAAAAGTAAATAAACAGAATGACAACAAGAAATACATAAAATTACTACAAAAACACAAATTAACAGATAAATACACAAAAAACCCTACAAAAATGTACATAAGCAGAGAAATACACAAATACATAGGACAACAAAATACATAAAAGGAGGGTAAAAAATATTAACACACAGCTGCACAATATTTGTTACTTTTACCTTTTTTCTCCTCTAAGGGACAGCATGTGTGAGTGAGTTCTGTAGTGTGACTTGTTTAGATGAAGATCTGGGTTAAAACGTGCTCAGTAATATATCTAACTGTTCTCATCATTCTGTTCTGAGAAGTCGTGAAAGCAGCGACTCCTAAAACGAGTATTTTAATACAAAATTAGCTTTTAAAAAAAAATATATATATTGATATAAGTTATATTGTAATTTTCTATATCACCAAAATATAAAACTTGATATATCTTTAGTCTCGATATATTGCCCAGGCCTAGCTTTTAATGCAACTAGTCATTGATTCAGCAACAATCTTTCTTCCATTCAGCTATTCTTCTCACACACGCACACACACACACACACACACACACACACACACACTTAGAAAAAGCTGACAGAAGTGGAAAAATGAGACGCACTGCATCAGCCTTTGTCCCCATCCTTCCATAACCCGTCACAGCGCTGGGACCAGATAAACCACATCACACACACGGTGCACGGTGCGGGTCGGCCAATTACACACTGACATCATGAGAAGCAAAGGTTGACTTACTCTCCTCCTGGATACGTGTCCTTTTTAGTCAAATACTCGCCTATTCACTCATTTTTGTAACTTAATAAAGTCAGTATTAAAATCACTGTGGGTTTAACCAAAATAACGATGTAAAGATTATTTTTCATAAACTACTCAAACCTTTCCACAGCTAGACGTCTTCTCACTCACTCAGCATAGTTAATATTAATGTTTTCCAAACATTAGGAATCTAAAACCTAACTGTTCTTAGTGAAACTTCTAACTTTTCATTAAAACGTTGAACGTAAAAATAACGAGGTTTTCAGTTCTGGTGCAGGACGGAAACTTCTGAACCACATTCACTTCAGATGAAATCACAGCAAACTGGGATGAATTCATGTTACAGAGACAGAAAAAGTTCTTTCTGAAAGCTTCAGTGGTGTTCCTTCAGATATTAGTTTTTATTCTGTAACATCTCATGGAGACAAGGAGATAGATTTTATGAAGAAGCTTCAGGAACTGCAAGAGATCATAATAAAAGTCCACTTTCTAAAAACTAACAGACTGTACAAGTTATGTGATGAGGTTACTGTCAAAACATTTGTTTTTGTGTGTGCAGACATAAAAGAAATGGTTGAAGTTTGCAAATGTGGATAGTCTGACGGCGTATTAGGGCCACAATAAAATAAATAAATAAAATAATATCTGGGCACAACGAGATTAAAGTCATAATATCTCGAGAATAAAGATGTAATTTTCTGAGAATAAAGTATCTTGATAAAATCATGTTTTTTAGTGTTGTTCCGATACCGATGCCAGCCTTTTTGTGCCGCATCAGGCCCTATGAAATTTACCTTAACGAAATCACGACCACTGTTGAACGCGGAAATCGACAGAATCGGGTTGAAACGCCGTCACCGTGAGGCAAAGAACTTTTTTTTTAATGGGGAAACGTTTCCGGGGAGCGCTCATTAGGTATACGCTGTATTAAACTCCACCTAAACTACCCAAACGCCGTCTAAACTGCCAAAAAACTACGCAAATCATCACTGACTCCTAAATCAGAGCCGACCAGTGCCCGTTTAACTTTAATGTGTCTGTAGCGCTGCATCGCTCTGTGAAAACATGAGTCAGCATTAATCATCTTCACCTGTTCAGAGCGTTTAAACATCTCATCAGATCTACAGAAGATCTGTGGATAAAGTTGTTCTGTTGTTGTGGACGAGATCATCAATACCAGGGATTGTAGAGTCTGAAACATTGTGGATTATTGATAACTTCTGATACTTTGTTCATTTATTTTAACTTTTTTTATTTATTAGTATTTGTTTTGTTTGCTCACAGGAGTTAAAAACTAATATTTCCTAAAAAAATAGAATTTAAAATAATGAATGTTTACTGATTTTATAGGGTTTCTAGTATCGGTATCAGCATTTGAGAAACACTGGTATAGTGCATTTCATACACAGGGCAATTAAGTGTGTATCAGAAAACATTAAATAAATAAAAACATGAAATGACCAATAGAATAATAAAAAAAATCTACTTCTCAGTGATTAGTAATAGAGAAAAGTACATTTTAAAAGCTTGAATGTGTATTTGTTTGTTTTCTCGTGAACCTTAAATGGATAAACGCTTCTTGTGTTGTTGACACTGTTCACATGTACTCACACACACACACACACACACACACACACACACACACACACACACACACACACACACACACACACACTGTGTGCCAACCCACTTGCCTATCCGGCCAACATTCTGCACTCATTCCTGGCCAAGTCCATGTCATCTTTGAAGCCACTTCAAAGAGACTTCTGGCTATGGGCGTGTGCGTTTACGTGTGTGTGTGTGTGCGTGTGTTCGCGTGTGTGTGTGTGTGTGTGTGCATACCTGACGTTGTTCTACCTTTTTATTAAGTGCTGGACACAACACGGCTCTTTGAGCTGAGCAGTGGCTCCGCCACAGTCACACGAGCACGTGTGACTCACTGAGGGTTAGCTTTAGATGCTGTGATGAGGTGTTTTTAATAAAGACATGAGATGAGCACGTGTGAAAAGAACCTGTCTGTGTGCAGGATGAGCTCGTGATGACGATGCTGTCTAAGACGGGTTCTCAACCTTGAAGTCGAGTAAAAATATTTTTCTGCAACTCCACCAAACTCATATTTTAACTTATTTTCATCACTTTTTCTTGCCATATTTTTGCTCCTTTTAGTGTATTTTTGCTAAATTACTCCCATTTCTGACACTTTTCTGCACATTTTTTCCACTTTCCAGACATGTTCAGCACTTATAAACCCTTTCCATCACTTTTCCACCTAATGTCATATGTTAACCAATTATTGTCACTTTTAACCTCTTTTCACCATATTTCATGATTATTTTTGCAAATGTAACCATATCCATGATGTGTCATGCCCAATATTTGCCAGTTTAAACTAATTGTTCCTACATTTCTGCCACTTTTAAGCCAATGTTGACACTGAACCCTTTTTACCACTTTTTCAGTCTATTTTTTACCACTTTAATTTGACCTTTAACCAATTTCTGTGGTTTGTAAAATCCCATTTCACCACCTTTTCCACCATTTTTGGTCATTTTGAACCCATTTTATTTGTGATTAAAACCAGGATTTCCATCTTTAAGATGACTATAATAATAAACGTTCCTGGATAACAGTGGATATTATTCAGATGAATAAATGAAAAAATGTTCTTCAATGTTCATGTCTGTGTTCAACCACCTTCAGCTACAGTGGTGGTCTCCATTCTCTGGAACCTTAATTTTGGGCGTCATGGGCTGAACAGGTTGAGAACGCCTGCACTAAGAACCAGAGATGGTTCCTTGTTCCTTATTTACTATCTCGAGTGCTTTTACCACTTTAGGAATTCTCAGTGAATAGTTGTGCGTTGGTTGTTTTGTCGTCCTTGTCTTTTTCAACATGTGCTGCCGTGGTTACCAAGTCGCCGCATCCGAGCTGCCTGACCTACCGTGGGTAAATTAGTAGGAGGAGATGAGCCTATCGGGTGGGGGTGGTGGGCGTGGGGGGGTGATGAGGGGTTTGGCGAGCCAACAGAACCACAGAGCATCCAGTGAATGTGGTACAGCAGCTTTACACTTTCCATATGTTTCACTAAGCGTGTCATCATTAAAACACAGCCAGTCTTTATCGTTATATAACGATCAATGTGATGAGTAAGACTCTATAACTCATCCACTGCACAGGCCTCATTGGTTAGGATCTGTTTTATCTTTAATGCAGCAATAAATTATAAAAGAGATCTGAGCTCTAATGCAACATATTTTATTAGTTTATCATTTTTTAGAAAAAACAAATGTCACAATGTTTAGTTATGTTTAGTGTTTGAACTGATTTTAGTGTGTGTTTATTTCCACCCATTGGCTTTGGTAAAATCACCTCAGAGTGAATGAGGTGCAAATATTAGAGATTTTAGAGACCTTTAGTTTATTTCAACATTTTTTTTAAGTTTAGGGCCACAAAAATGTGATTTTATCTGATCTGAGGGCCACATTATCAACATTCATGTCAGCATTAGAATAATGACCATCTTAGTATGAACACAGAGAACAACAAAGAGTTTTTCTGTCATTTTATGTGTTTTTAGAGTCATTTTGTGCTTTTTTTTTTTTTTTTTTTTTTTTTTTTAGTTTTTTGTCATTTAATGTGTTTTTGTTGTCATGTTTGTGGAGTCATTTTGTGTGTTGTGTATTTTTGTCCTGATTTAATGAGGAAGTATTTTGTGTATTTGTGTTGGTGTTTTCAGTACTTTTTGTCATTTTGTGTGTTTTTGTTGAGTTTTTGGAGGAATTTTGTGTATTTTTCTTTCATTTGGTGTGTTTCATTAACCTCGGGGCCTGCATGGAATTAGAACGAGGGCCACATTTAGCCAGTTGCTCATGTCTATTTTTGCTGTAATTTCTGGGATGTTTTTCCAGTAAATTCCAATAAATAATTTCCATGAAAAGTTTCTATTTTTGAATAATCCCAAAATTCTCCAGCATAAGTTCTCGTTTACCAACATGTGAGTCATGATGAAGGTGAACAGCCGCCCTGTGTCCTCACACTGTTAGCACTGTTGGCTGGCAGCGAGGCGGGGGGGGCTTGTTTGTGTCCCCCGTCATTGTGCAGCCCCACCATGATGGGTGAATGTAGCGCTAGCTGCTGGGCGACGGTTCAGGATGAACAGTTGCTGACACGCTGAGACGCAGCTGTTTGTGGAGCTCTGCTTTTACAGCCCAACACCAGCCGTGGAAACAAAAGGGCTCCACTCGCTCCTCACGCTCACACACGGTATGAAAGATGCTGCTCTGACCCTCCAGGTAGTCTTCAGGGAGGTCCACGCCTAATTAACCAGTAGCCTTTTCACGTTTCTGCGGCCACCCGCTCACAGAACCGGGACAGAAGTGTGTGTTTTGGCCTGGTCTCTTCCTCCCTCCCTCACCACTCCTGTATGTTAGTATTAAACAACAGCAGACGGGTAAAGGGAGGATGAAGAAGGGATGAAGAAGAGATGGATACCACCTGGGTAGAGGCGAGACTCCCACACCGTGGTAGCTTCCTGCGCGGTTGGGTTAGCGAACACGTGCTTCCTGGTTGAGAAGGGTCTTTTGTAGGTGTTCTGTTGGTGGGTTTGTGGGATCCTCAGAGTGTTTTCCTTTCGGGAGGGGGGGGGGGTGGGGGACCACCTGTCTCGTTCCACAGCAGGTCTGTTTAAACACAGTCTTTGGTGGTCTTCTTCTCTCCCTGTACAGTAAGTTCAGCTTAAAGGTTACATCGTCTGTTATTAGTTGGTACAGTATGTTAGACTGATAATATGTATCATATAAAACAGATTTATTAACTTTAGGAACTCACTATCTCCCGCCGCTCTGTCTGGGATGCAGAATTATGTCGTTATCCATTGGGCGCTAGGTGGGGGGTACACCTTTGACAGGGTGCCAGTCCATTGTAGGGCAACACAAAAATGAACAGACAACCACTCACATTCACTCCTATGAGCAATAAAGAGACAACCCAGGCAGAACATGCAAACTCCACACAGAAAGGACCCAAATGTCCCCTCAGAGCTTGAACCCAGGACCTTCTTGCTGTGAGGCAGACGTGCTAACCACTACGTCACCGTACGCCACTCAAGTTTCAATCTTTTACCTTCTTTTCTTCTCGCAAATGAGCTGTTATTTATTGATCTGTGAGGCTGACACTGTCTTTATCTGATAAAATGTGTGATAAATGCATTATTAAAGACTCTGATCATTGATAATTAAAAAAAAAGAAAAGAAAAGCCAAAAAAAAGCCGACTGTGAAGGTCAGAACATCAACGTTTCAAAACAGTTTATTTTTTAGTACAAGTCATTTCTTGAAAGTCAGTCATGGCTTGATTTTTAGCAGTGAAGTAAAATCACTGATGTGAACAAGTGTTAACAGGAAGAGGTTTAGTTTATCCAGCTCAGAAAGGTGCAGCATGTGATCTGTTATCTAGGCAGACATGGGCCACATGTGACCATCACTCTAATTTTATACAGACCCCAAAGTAAAAAAACAAAATGACAACAAAAGTACACAAAAAGACAAGGAAAACACAAAAAATGACCCACAATACTAACAAGTGAAACAACAACCAGAAATACACAAAAAGTACTCCAGAAAACACAAATTGACAACACAAAACATAGTGTGACTCCAAAAAGACACTAGGAAAACTAAAGGACAACAGAAATGCACAAAATGCAATCATAACAAGCAAGAAAACAACAAACATTATTCCAGAAAAACACAAAATGCTAAAAACTCTTTGTTCTTTCCTGTGTTCGCGCTCAGTTGTGTCATTATTATAAAGGAATGTTGATAATGTGGCCCTTCGATCAAACAAACACATTTTTGTGGCCCCCACTGTGATAGAAGTTGCCCACCTCTGTGCTCCTAAAAGCATAAGCTTGACTTTTCCTTCTTCCATCCATATTTTCTCCAATATTTTTGGTCCCAGAGTTAGAGGAAGGAATGATGTGCTATTGTTAGCTTAGCTTATCGACACCTAATCATGAAGGACCTCACTCTGTCATGTGACGTACTTTTAAGGGGGGGCTATATTCCATTACCGCCACGTGTTCAGATTATTTGTGTAACGCTCTGTCACTGAAACGGAGACACTTCCTTCTTCCTGTTTCCTGGTTGTTTCTCCTTTTGAAAGTGTTGGATTTTTGAAAAAGCAAAACAAATCTGTGCACGGTTTGTTCTTTGGTTTTAAAACCAAATTCAAATAACAAAATAAATGGTGTGGTTCTTTTGTTTTACTGATTTAAAATTAAAGCAGAAATACAGAAAGATAAAAAACCAGACAAGCAGCATTTTTCTGTTTTTTTTAAATTAAATGGTGTCATGTTTGTGAGATATTTGGAAACATCCTGAGTCCTGGTCCAGGACCTGGGGAGAGAAACCCTCCCTGCTCATCTGGTTTTTGTATTTCTGTTTTGGTTTTGAATTATTAAAACAAAATAATCACACTGTTTATGAGTTATTTTGATTTAGTTTTAAAATGGAATAACTAAAGAATGAAGGGTACACTGATGGTGCTTTGGTTCCTTCTGTGATTTCTTTCACGTTCCAGCGCCGTGCGGTCGACGGCTTCCCACTAAAACTCTGCACGTTCCTTTGGCTCGGCTTTGGAACCAGTGACCTCTGCTTTTTAAAGCTTGTTTGACAAATGCGCGGCCATGTGATGTGGTTTCATGTTGACTAGGCTTCTGCTCCACTTCAGAGTCTGATTTAGATCAGTGCAAATCCACACACACACACACACACACACACACACACTAGCTAAAGGCTAGGGAGTATAATCCCTCTCTGTGCAGCCTACGTTGGTGAATTCTGTATTCTAGACAGGTAGTTTGTTTGTGGTGAGAGCGACACGCCCCTGAGCTCTGACAAATACAGGAATTACAGAGTGCAGCATAAAATTAGACCCACGACTTCAAAGACTGGAAAGCTAGAATGACGACATCGTCGTTTCTGAGAAAAGCTTTTAAGAAAAAAGAAAAAAAATTATTAAGTTTAGATTTAATTCAAAAGCTGAAATAAAAATAAAAAGTCTCGAAAAGTTTAAAGGACTCATATAATTTATACAAAATGAAAAATATTCAAGAGATCTGAATGTAAACGCATTTGTATAGCGCATTTTATACAAAATTCAACAGACTTTACAAGATTAAAAGTTCAACAATACAGAAAAGAACAAAGGCTTGTGTTTTTTAGTCATTTTAAGTTTTTCTATATCAATTTTTTAATTTTATCAACATTTTATATATTTTTCTTTTAATTTGTGAATTTTTGTTAGTGTTTTGTGTGTTTTTTCAAGGTCATTCTTTTGTCTTTTATATGTATAATTTGTATAATTTTTGTTGCATTCTGTTTGATTCTTGGTCATTGTGTGTGTTTTTTGTCATTTTAAGTGTTTTTCTATTTTTTTTTGTTATTTTGTTTGTTTTTAGAGACATTTTTTTGTTTTTGGGTTATTTTTGTATTTTTTTCATTATGTCTATTTTTCTGTTATCTTGTGCTTTCTTGGAGTCATTTTGTCTGTTTTTGGAGTAATTTTATGCCTTCACATTAGAGGAAAGTTCTGGAAAACAGGGAAGAGAAGTGAAGATGGGGGCTGGTGCTGCTGGGGGGGGGGGGGGTGAGGAGGGAATGTGGAAAGAAAGAAAGAAAGAAAGAAAGAAAGGAGGAGAAATGAAAAGAAAGAGGCCATTAATTTAGTGCTGTGGGAGGCTCTGAAGGTTACTGTGCTCTCGCTGCCAGGCCCTCCTGAGTTGACTGATGTCTTTGTGAAAAGGCCAGGAACCACACACACACACACACACACAAATCCTGAAATTTGGGTCTGTTGCGATGGCCAGTTGGCACACACAGAAACACGTGGCCCCAAACAAACCCTCAACCTCAGAGACTCGTAATAAACTCTAGATTTGTTGCAATGCAGGGGGGCAGATGGGGGGGGGCTGTTTAAACCCTCGGTAAACACAGACACATGAATGTTTATCAGTGAACATCAAAGCCAGAGCTTGAACCTCTTCTTGAGCTCTGATCCGATCTGGCTCTGGTTGTGTTCTGTTCTCATTAAAAACCACAAGGAGGTATTTACGGGTTTTCTTTAATCTGAAAAGGTTCATGTTGCGGTTTAGATGATGTCATCTTCGTACACCCGTCGTACAAAGACCTACAGCTCTTGATGAGGTGATTGGCAGCTGGAGGACGTGCTACTTAACAAGCTGAGGGTGAAAGGCCTCGTCCAGGGTCAGAGAAAGACTTTGTTTCAGTGAAAGAATTGGAAGAGTTGTGTGTGTGTTTAAGGGCGCGCTCACACCACGTTCTAAGCTGTCAGGATTGTTTGGCTGAAGTGATAAACATCCAACGTTCTGCTCGTAGTGGGAAGGGATATTAACGTCGTTGTGTTGTGTTTAGTTGTTCAGCGTTCACATTCACTGAATATTTTTGCTGATTTTGCTCATTCCTCACTTGCTGCTGGAGCACAGAGAACAAATATGATTGGTTCTTCAGTCAGGTCTGCGCTCCACGCACGGAACACCCGGTCTGGTCTGCATAATGTAACGGACTGGGTTCTATGTTCTGGTTATGTTCCACTTGTGTGTATTCAGTGGTTAACTGATGCTGAGATTTCCTATGGCCGTGAAGGCATCATGGTTACGTACAGCTTTCTCTGCCAATGTGTGTCTTTGTTTACATGTGTTCTGAGTGTTGATTGGCTGAGAGGCTGGGGAAAGGGCAGGCCTAAGCGGGAAAAAGAGTGAACAATTGTGTTCCCACGGTGGTGTGAGTGTATGATGGTGTGAGACGCTTCTTTGTGTGTTTGATTGTTTATTTTCCTCGTGTTACTACGACCTAAATTAAAGCCTGTAATACTGTAAAACTGTGATAACGGCTCAAGTCACGTCATTAAAATACCTTTTGGGCTGTGGTGTGTGTGTGTCCCCCCCCCTCCCCCCCCACAGAGTCTGTGTTAAAAAGATGAAATTAAGCCCGACTGAGTGCAGTTATTATCACTTACTGACACCAACATTTATACTTTCCTTTTTCTATGTCTGTTGTTGTGAATTACGTTCCTGTTCTAACCTGAAAATTAAATAAAGAATAACTGGGGGGAAAAATATTTACAACCTTTATTAAAAAAAGTATATATATATATAAATAATGATATCAAAGGCAAAAAAAAGGTGTCATGACGCCATGACTCCTGTGTGGGTCACGCCCCACAGTTTGAGAATCACTGCAGTTGAGGGATTTATTACGTAGCTGACCTGTGAATACAATGTGGGAAACTTTAACAGTGTCTGTTTACTGAGGTTACCATTCTCTGTGACCCATATCTGTAAAATCTGATATAATCTAATAAATCTGTTGTAAAGTCGTTGTTTCTCAGTGTTTTAAAGACCATATGAAACATGCTGTGTGTGCAGATTTAACCGTGAGCTGTTTTCTGAAGCTAAAGAAAGCCTTCAGGTTCAAATCTGATCAATAAATCACTTGTTGCTGCGTCTGATGCGTCTATCCAACTTTACCGATAAAATCTCACCTGTGCAGTTCACGTAGATTTATTAGTGACGCTCTGAGGAGCTCACATGCATGTTCCTGTTCCCTCAACACGCTGTTAAACATGGACACGTCACGTGTCAGAAGATGATGTTTGTGTTCTGGAGTTAATAAAGTCACATTTAAAGATGATTCTGTTGCACATTTGTGAAAAACGACCGCCACAGTCCACTGACGGGAACCCTTTATTTGCTCTGTCACTTTTAAGGCGTCGCTATCAGTCGACCTGAACGCCTCGCGCTCTACTCTGAGAGCCTCTTTATTTCCTCCTCCATCACAGTGAATTACAGCCACAAAGAGACACAGGAGTTGATATTTTCCACCACAGGGACTCTAAAAGCAGATCTCCACTGTGTGTGTTTATTATCTCACCTATGGATGGGAGCTCACGCTGATATTTATTTCATAAAACAGTCAATCAAGAACAGAGAAAAATATAATACAATTTTAAACAGCACTTCATTCATAGAATTGGTTTTATTATTACTGATGATAATTTAAATTAAACAGTTACTGCCTCACAGAGCGGCTTCTGATTCTCTGTGCAGAGTTTACATGTATACATACATTCACAACTGGTGGCCCGTGGGCCCAGTGCGGACCTCGGTCTAATTTTGGGTAACTGTGCAAAATGTCGTCAAAAATGCAATAAAGTACAAGAAAAACTGGCAAAATCTCTTTATATTTTTAATTACGGGAAAATACACAAAAGGACTCCAAAAATACTGCATCGCAAACAAATTTATAATAACGTCACTTTAGGCCGGGGGCTCAGTGTATATATATATATATATGTGTGTGTGTATATATACTGTATATACAGTATATACTCTTGTAAAAAATTTGTTTTTGTACTTTTTTTGTGAATTAGCACGTTTTTTAGTTGTTTGCCTTTTTGTGTATTTTGGTTTTATTTAAAAAAAATTATTTCTTTATTATTTTAGTATATTTTTAATTGTGTTGTGTGTATTTTGATTAATTTTGTTGGGTTTTTAAAAAATATATTTTCTTTTGTTGTCCAGTGTATAATTCTGTTATTTTGTATGGTTTTTTTTTGGCCATTTTGTGCATTTACTTTGTGGTGATTATGTTTATATTGAGGGCCACATATGGCCCCCAGGCAACCAGTTATTTATTCATTATTACAGAAACATACACAAATTGACTCCAAAATATTCTAAATGTTTTGTTGATTTCTGTTATTTTTATATTTTTTAATGTTCTTTTTGTGTATTTTTGTTATCCTTGTGTATTTTTTGTGAATTTCTGTTTTGTTTTGTTTTTTTTTTGTCAATTTGTTTATTTTTCTTCATTTTTTACATTTCTTTATTATTTTTTATTTTTATTTGTCTTATGTGTCTTTTGGTTAATTTTGTTGTTTTTTAATATATATTTTTCCATTATTGTCCTTCTGTGTATAATTCTGTAATTTTGTATGTTTTTTTTTTTGTTTAATTTTCTTGCCATTTTGTGCATTTACTTTTGGGGGCCAGATACGGTTATGCTGAGGGCCACATATGGCCCCCAGACCACCAGTTGTCAATGTCTGTAGTAGAGGTTCAGTCCGCCTCGTGGACTTTGGAACCGCTCTTTGGGAAGACCCGATCTTATCTTCTTCTTCATGGGCTTGGAGTGATGCAGAATTTTCCTCCTCTGAATCACTACAATAACCTCCCTGCTCCTCTGCCAGGAGGTCACATCTCTTTGTTGCTCCATCCTGTCTCCATTGGTTACATTTTAAACATTTTTTTTATTTGAATACATGTACACATTTTCAGTTGAATAGAAATGTATAATCTGGATTAGTTTTGGTACGATTTTTACTGATTTCCAGGTGGTTCAGATCTCCCTGTTAGGGTGTTGTAGCACATCTGATTGGTTCTCCTGTTCTCCTCTGCAGGGGTTCACGGCAGCACCGAGTGTTCCTGTGGGAGGAACCACTTCACCTGTGCAGTGAGCGCCTTCGGGGAGTGCACGTGCATCCCAGCCCAGTGGCAGTGTGACGGAGACAACGACTGTGGAGACCACAGCGACGAGGACGGATGCAGTGAGTCATAACTGTAACTGTAAGACTCAGTGGGCCTGGTCTAACAACCAATCTGCTGAATCCCTAAGAATATTTTTTTGAACAATTTGAGCCCATTTCTACTTATTTTTACCCTTTTTCTGTAACTACACCAAACTCACCATATTTTAACCTATTTTCATCACTTTTTCTTGACATATTTTTGCTCCTTTGAATGTATTTTTGCTACATTACTCACATTTCTGACACTTCTACATCACATTTTAAGACATTTTCTACACATTTTTTCCACTTTCCAGACATGTTCAGCACTTATAAACCGTTTCCACTACTTTCACACCTAATGTCACATATGTTGACCTATTATTGTCACTTTTAACCTCTTTTCACCAGATTTCATGATTATTTTTGCCAGTTTAAACTAATTGTTCCAATATTGACACTTTGAAAAAGTGTTAAAAAGGGTTCACTCTGTTTTTATCCACTCTAATTTGCAACTTTTAACCAATTTCTGTGGTTTTTAAAATCCCATTTCACCACCTTGTCCACCATTTTTAGTCACTTTGAACCTATTTTATTAGTGATTAAACAATGATTTCTATCTTTAAAATTAATATAATAACAGTAAACTTCCAGGATAACAGTGGATATTATTCAGATGAATAGATAAATGTGTTCAACCACCTTCAGCTACAGTGGGGGTCCCTGCTTTCTGGAAGCTTTATTTAGGGAGTGGCTAAAGGGCTGAAAAGGTTGAGAACCACTGATCTAAATGATTGTAAAACTCAAAGCAGTGAAAGTGTTTGTGAAGGAAAACCAGAGGAGTTCTGTTATATAATCCAGTTTTCATGTGGATTCTGGATTCTTCCAGACGATGGTCTTAGAAATGAATCAGCACAATGATTATAAGAGACTGTGGGTGTTCTCAGCACTGCTTTGCCTGTGAATGCGTCATGTTTTCAGCGTTCACTGTGTGGGATTTTGATGAAACCGCCTTATAAAAGTGAGAGTGATGTATTTTTAGAGATTTTGTCGTTTTTATGGTTACAGGCGACGTGTCTCGGAGCTCGCATTCACCTCATATTTTACTCTACATTGTTACGCTTAAAGAGCCTTCTTTAGGTTTCACTTATCTACCAAAAACATGCTGGATTATAAAATAGGAGGATTAAAGAAAAGCACATTTTCAACAAACCGTAGAACACTGATTAAAATATTTCACATGTCTGTAAAACATCATAAGATTATATCACTAATAAGATGACAGAGCCAAAAACACAATATTTAAACGTGGGAGTGAAAGCACAAAATGAAATGTTGGAGGAAGAAATCACAGCAGACTTAATGTTAATGTCAGCAGGAGAAACACCATCCGTATTGCTTTCTGTGGGAAAGTCGCTGCTCTGTGGAAAATAAGAAGAACAGCAGATTAAGACAAGAAAAGATGGGACACAGAATGAGAACAAACTCATAGGAAATAGTAGGGCCTCCCATTCTGTGTGATCATGAAAAACACTGGGAAATTGTTGGAAAAACTTTCTGAAACGATAAGTTGTACAATAAGGACACCCTTAATTACATATTTTACCATATTTTCTCCCTTAAATGGATATTTAAAGCTGATATCCGGAGTTTCTGAGAAACGTCTTGATGTCCCGCCCTAAACAGCTCCACTTCCTCCCACTGCCTCTGCCAATCTACCAGAAGCCACGCCTCTACTTTTCTGCACGCGCATCGCGGAACATAACAAGGTCACATTTATATGTGACTATGGGTCTGATAATCATCAAAATCATTTTTATCTGTTTGATGTTGTGAAGTGTGGCCTTGTTTCTGTGCACAGTTCCACATTCACTTTGATTGACAGTCTCAAAAACAGGAAGTAGAAGCCTATTGGCTGGGTGCACTCAGCGATTGTTTCCATGTGTATAGGGGTCTATAGGATGAAGGAGGGACTTATATATATTAATGTATATGAATGACCACCACCAGTAGACCATAGTAAAAAACTAGTTAGAGATTTTTATGAATTTCAAAAGAATAAACATAAACATAGATTTCTCAGAAACTCCAGATATCAGCTTTGTGTGTGTAATACATAAACAAATAGACTTTTCATACGCAGCGTAAGATCTTCCACGAAGAGAAACTGCGAAACATACAAATATTTCCGAGATTTTTCCTAATTATGGATGCAAAGGGGTGGAAAATATCCACGGGAATTTAACATTGGGAATAATCAAAATTGTAAACTTTTTATTAGTTGGAGTCAACAGTAAATTTTGAGTAATTAAGACAAAAAAATGATGCTGGTGATGCTTGAATATATTTTTCCAACTATATTTAATTAACATCCCTGTTAAAAGCCAACCTTCAATTTGGTAAATTTTCATTTTTTTCCTGTTAATTATCATTGAAAGTTTCCAATTTTGAAATTTGTTAAATTGCTGTTTTGGTTTAATTGTATTATTTTGCATTGATGCTAATATTTATATTTGGATATGACACAATTTGATAAAATTACTCAAAATTTCAATAAATAAAATCGATGAAAAGTTAATATTTTTGAATATTTCCAAAATTCCTAAGTTTAAGTTAAGATGCTAACGCGCTAAATAGATCACTGGTGTTACTTTGCTATAAAGGTTCCGCACTGTTAGGAGTGCTAAAGAAAAACGTATTTTTAACTGATTAACTGTGTTTTTTCTGCAATATGTTCCTGTAATTAATTAACGCGATAAAGTCTGAGCACTAATGCAAACCTTTCTGAGATTAAACACTGTTTTTGACAAAGTGCATCGCAGGTTAGTTTATTTGATTTCTTACATTTAAAGGCTTTACTTTTCTTTCACACTTCTTTGGTTCACTACAAGTCTTTTTCAGAATGGACATCTATTTATTTATGGACATATTTACCGTTAGCCGGATCAACAGATGTAGCAGAGGAAACCTCGGCCACTCTCCGCTGACTTTTATTTTAGCTCCCATTCAGCAAGGCATTAAATTCCCATCATTCAACCCAGACTGTGTGGTGTAAATATCTCCAACTGTACGGCCTCTGAGTTTCACAGTGCGTCTCATGAGAAAAGTGTATAGTGGGGGGAGGGGGCTCATATGGATTCAATGATCACCCAGTGAAACGGTGAACGGGTCACGGATCAGGCAGGCTTGTGTTGGTGCGTACGGCAGAGGAGGGCAACTTTTATCACAGCAGGGCCACAAATATGTGTTAAATGATCAACATTCATTTCAGCATTTAGAATAATGACCAATCATTAACATTGGAAAGAACAAATAGCTTTTATAGTCATTTTGTGTTTGTTGTTGTCATGCTTATGAAGCATTTTGTGCATTTCTGTTGTCTTTTTGTGTATTTTTCATGTAAAATGTATGTTTTTTGGAGTCATATTGAGTGACTTTTTGTGTTTTTCTTTTGTTGTCATTTTCTCTAATTTTGTAAAAAAAATTAAGTCATTTTGTGTGTTTTTGTTGTTGTTTTGTGTTATTTTGAGTAACTTTTGTGTATTTCTGTTGTCGTTTGGCTTGTTTGTTAGCACTGTGGGTTTGCAGAGAAATGTTTTGTGTTTTTCTTGTGTTTTTGTGTACTTTTGTAATTTTTTTAAGTCATTCTGTGTATTTTTGTTGCCATTTTGTTCGTAGTTTTGTACATTTACTTTGTGAATGTCAGCATTTAGAATAATGACCATATCTGAGAGTTAACACAAAAAAGAAAGAAGAGTTTTTATAGTAATTTTCTGTGTATGTTTGTTTTTCTCTTGCTTGTTATGAGGCATTTTGTGCATTTCTGTATTTTCCATGTAAAATGTATGTTTTTTGGAGTCATATTGTGTATTTATGTTGTCATTTTGCTTGATTGTTAGTACTGTGGGTTTGCAGAGTAATTTATTTATTTATTTTTTTCTTGTCTTTTTGTGTACTGTTGTGATTTTGATCATTTTTGTAGTAGTTTTTTGTTGTGTTTTCTGTGTTTTTCATGTCTTTTACTGTATTCTCCTGCAATGTTGTAATTGTATTTTTTTATGCTTTTGTTCTGTGTGTTTTTCTGTCATTTTGTATGTTCATTTTGTACGTATAAAATTAGACACGTGGCCCCCGGGCCGACAGTTGTCCATGTCTGACGTACGGTGTTACAAACTTCTCAGTGACATTGACATCTGGCTCTGGTTGGAGGAAAGCGCAGATGTTCACAGATGTAAAATATCCCCTTTTTTCATCTTCCTCGTGGATATGGAGACGCCTGGACCTGTGGTGTGTTAAAGTTCCTCCTCTATCGCTCATCCTCTGTCACATTAGGCTAGTTAGGGGTCGGCCCAGTGGAGGCTAAGTGTCATTGATCTGCAGGCGGTGGAGTCTGATCGCTGCGCATCGATTGGGGCCCACGTTACTTATTTAAGTAGACACATGGAAGCAGCTGACAGATATCAGCCTCCTGAGCCATTAGTCTGGCCTGATCGATGCCTGCTCTGCTCTCCGTTCACTCTGTTGATTGGCACTGGTTTTGTTGGACTTGCTCCAGTCACTTTAATTTTTCCTGCTGCTGCCGTTCCTTATTCAAAGTAGCAGGACACCACCACAAAGAATTCTTAATTTAATCAGCATTCCATTCTTTTTCTTCCTTTGTTAAAATAAATCAGTCTGGAACAAGGAAACCGAATTAGTTTGTAAAACACATGAAGAATGTAAGCACGAGTGAGGCTTTTGAGGCTCATTTTTATCTGGAATCGTATCGTTTGATGCTTAAATTAAACTCTGATACAGAAACAAGTGACACCATCACTCATTTTTTGACCTGCGATTAGTTTTTTAGAGCAAATGTGTAAAAGTGGTTGTAGTTTTTAAACAGATCCTCCTATTTTTTATCAATGTGACCTAAAACCTTTGAAATGTCTTTATTAGTAGATCTATGCCTAACAAAACACACTTTATTTTGCACCGTATTCGTTTTGATAACTTTTAAAAATGGGACTAGTTTACCATTTGACAGCTTGTGCACCGCCATGTTGAAATGACATCATTGAGTCCATTGAGTTCTATAGTAAGTGAAGCATTCAGGATCATTTAGCAGCTTTTTCAGTCAAATAACAACTTGTGCTGCTTTGGGTTGATCTAAAAACAGTCAAAGTGAAAAAAAAGTTGATTTAAACCTCTTGTTTACCGAAATTTGATAAAGAAAATCCGTGAGCCGAAAAAATCTGTGACCGTAGGGGGCGACAGTTCCAACTCTGCTGTTTTGTAGACGTCATGAAGAAGAGAAGAAGAGCAAAAATTCCAGACTTAAACCATTAAAAACCAAACCTTCATCCGTTTCTGAAATAACGCTGGTTCTTTGCTGCAGACAGATTTTACTTGGGTCGGCATTAATGAGCAGCAGTGGATCCTGGTTGTCTGTATTTACATGTACGGAGCTCAAGGTCTGACCACAAAAACAATTCTGGGTTTAATTTTCTCATGGAAAAATGCCATACAAGCACATTTATTAACAAACATATGTGCCACTTTTGTCTTTTTCTCCTCTCAGGGACAGCACGTGTGAGTGAGTTCTGTAGTGTGTCTTGTTTAGATGAAGGTCTGGGTTAGAATGCACTCAGTGATCATCTAACTGAGCTTTTTATGATGTTCTGAGAAGTAGTGAAAGCAGCGAATCCTAAAACAAGTATTTCCAAAACAGAAAACTTGATGCTGTGCTTTTATATCTTGAATCTCTATATGTTACACAGGCTTAGTTTGTTATAATGTCTATAAGTCACAGATATCAGCACTGAAATTAGTCTGTTTTGCAAACAATATTTTAATAATTTTAATGTAATTTGCAGAAGATCTGTGATACAAATTGGCCTGAGTTTAGGAAAAAGATAATTTATGATAGAAAATGACTGCGATCCTGTAATATGAGCCTCGAAACATTCCTGATTTGGACTCATCGTTCCTAGAAGTGGATGAATTATGGAGGCCAGTGATTGGTCAGTGTTTTCATCTCTCTTATCTCTGACCTTGAAGCTTTTCCATTAGTTTAGTGCTTTGATGTCCATGACAACAGTAACCACAGCAGCTCCGTCCACCTCGTCCCTCACCCTGTGCTTCTCTATTTTTATATTTCACTCACACTGAAGGACCCACACGTGCACACTGACGCACCGTGCACCACAGGAGTGGCGCTGAGTGGAGAGCTAAGGTTGGAGAGGAGTAACTGATGGTGAAATGAACCACCCTGCAGAGTTACAGACTGATGCTGGTGCTGTCAGGGCCTCACACACACACACACATCTAGCTGAATCACACAGTATTTACCACACAGCTTTGTGAAGATCCCACGTTTTTCTGTTTTTTGGGATGTTTGTCTGAGGTTTGTTTGGACAACTGATCATCTGTCAGTTTTAGTTCAATAATGAATTATTTAAAGTCTGTATATCAAAGGTAGGCAACTATTATCACAGCAGGGCCACAAAAATATGTTTGTTTGATCAGAGTCACACAATCAACATTCATGTCAGCATTAGAATAATGAGTGTTCTGAGCATTAATACAGGAAAAAACAGAGTTTTTATAGTAATTTTGTCTGTTTTTCTGTCGTTCTGTGTGTTTGTTGTCGTCTTGCTCGTTGTGAAGCATTTTGTGCATTTCTGTAATCCTTCTGTGTATTTTTCCTGTGAAATATATGTTTTTGGAGTCATATTGTGTATTTGTGTGCGTTGTCATTTTGCGTTTTTTGAGAGTATTTTTTGTGCTGTTGTCGTTCTGCTTGTTTGTTAGTCCTGTGGGTAATTTTTTGTGTTTTTCTTGTCTTTTTGTGTACTTTTGTTGTCATTTCCTGTAATTTTCTATATTTTTCAGAGTAATTTTGTGTTTTACTGTTTTGTTCATTCTTGAAGGAGTTGTGTGTATTCTTTTCTGAATTTTTCTTTTGTTTTTTTTTACTGTATTTTCCTACAATGTTGTAATTATTTGTATTTTTGAATGTATTCTTGCTCTAGTTCTATGTATTTTTCTGTCATTTTCTACATTTACTTTGGGAGCCACATAAAATTAGACCGAGGGTCGCATGTGGCCCCGGGGCCACCAGTTACTTATGTCTGTTATAGAGGCTTTAAACTTGGTGGAAATCATTTCAATCCCTCTGTGTGTGTCAGAGTGTGAGTCTGTGAGGTCTAATCCTGACCTTTACCCACATATGAAATGTGAAGCGTCTTCCCTGCTGACATCGTGTGAGGACAAAGCTCCGCCTCTTTGCATCAAACGCCCCAAAATAAAACCATTTCTCCCACCTCACACTCAGTGAAATAAGAAATGCCCCCTCCGTACGTTAATCCACCTCTTTCTGCCTCCTCGTGTTGACCAATCAGGGAGCGGCACTAACCACAGGAGCTCAGTTGATGTGAAAGCAGAGGAAGAGAAGATTAGGCTTTCCTCCTCCTCTTCCTCTGTGTGACGTGTGACCACAGGACGTCCTGCGTGCCCACAGCACTTTCTCTTCACTCCAGACACTCATTTATTTCTCACTATGTGGTTCCACTTTCTTCTTCCTCTCATTTCCTCTCTTTTCTTCCCACCTTGGTATTTTCCTCTCCTCTCGCTCGCAGTTGTTTGGACACATTTGCATAATCCCGCAGCTTTCTTTTCTTTACCCAGGACTCGCTCCGTCCCCTCCTCCTAAATATTTGCTCGGCGTTCTGTAAACCAGGCGGACACACTTGTTCACACACAGGAGGATCAGATGGAGGCTGATTGAGGGCAGAGGAAGAAGAGCAACAACAAAGATGCTGATGGTCAAAGAGCGTTTTGTAAATCACCTGTGTGTGTGTGTAATGAGACGCAGCACAGATTACGAGTCTGCACATTAAAGCCTCTTCAAATGCTAATTGCAAACAAGGAAAGCTGCATTTTTCCAGGGTGTCATTCTGGGTCCCCAAAGTAAACTGGTTTAGGAGCTAAAACACTGGTTGAGTTCACTGATCTATGAAAAGGAGCTTTAATATGGTCTGTGTCCAGCTTTTAGACACAGATTTATTCATAACTCAGCAAGACCTGTAGTCACAGGGCAAATACGTATTTGGAAATTGAAATTGGCAGAAATTACAGCCTGAATCTGGATTTGTTGAAATTAAAAGTAATAATGCAGGAAAAACAGAAGACTGACCTTGACCTTAAATATGACCTTGAGCAAAGGTCATATTTATTTAAGTTGGTGGTACCGAATTATTGACACATACCAATATATGAATGGGACCCATATGTGCCACGGGGGCCCTATTTTTCAAATGCTGACTCCTCCGTTAATGCTCAATAAAACGGACTGTAATTTAACATAGATATTCTATGAGCGGATGTCTAGAGCCTTTTGTAGACATTTTTTACTCTGCAGAACTGAGTCATTTGACTGAATTCTCAGGAACGTGGGACGTGTTATTCGGCGTGGAGACGTTCCCCGGACCTGGTCGTAGTTCATCAGAACGTTTTATGAGCATCCTCGGGCATTTTCTTCTCCTTCTTCCTCTGTATTTACGGCAGAGTGGACGCCACAAAACGTATTACTACTGCCCTCCACTGGTCTTTATTGTAACAACTAGATTATCTGTATGGTGGTTCTCTTTATGACCAAATAACAATAGAACAAACCTCCACTCCTAATCCAGACATTGTAAATCGATGCTGCCGTTCTCTGTGTCTTCTTCCCTGGTTCTGTGTATTTCTGTGGCAGTGTTACAGCGCCACATAGAGGCCCCTATTGTTTACTACAGCGTTTTACACCTTTTCGTGTGGACGCACACATTATTACCCAATTTAGAGGAAAACGTTTTTGTTTTGTCTCCGTGTGGGCGGGGCCACAGTGATGTGGAGGTGTTGTGCTTGGGTCTGTGACCAGACAAAATGATGCCTGCCATGGCTGGAAATGTGTTTACTTTGCAAGTTTTCTTAGCCACCAAAGCTAAAACACACTACGGGTACCCTTTAATATAAACATATATAAATATACTCACCATGCAGTATTTTTCAATCCATCTGCTTGAAAGCAGCGTGTCTACCTTTTCATATTGATGAGGCTGAATGTTTGTCTGTAATTCATGCTCAGATTCACTCGCATCCGAGCTTGAAAGGTAAAGATTTTTCAGAAAATCAAACTTTCATGTGCTATGGATTCATTTGGATGCTGAAAACGATGACGTTTAATTAATGATTAGGAACAAACCGAGCATCCTTTGGTCCTTTTCTTACCAGATATCAGCATGATTTATATATTTTAATATAAAATAAGATTAAGGTAAAAACATAAGATGTCAGAAATTAGAATTGGTGTCATATACATTTTCATTTTGTCACCATTCCTCCACAATTTTCAATGTAGCTTTATTTGTATAGCGCCAAATACAACAAGTCACTCCATGGTATTCAATCAGTTATATTTTAATGTAAAAACATCCTCAGGAGTGTTTACAATTAAAGCCATGACCTCTAAGTCATTATTTCCTTTAAACATTTAGTTGCTTCTTCCATTATGTGTGATCCATTAGAAGAACCATCCAGTCTTTTTAGTATCTGGATTTATTGGCTGAGGCCGAGCTTTTCCAGATAATTTGATTGGTTGACTTGCACTTTTCCAGCTTGGCAGCCCTTTGAGGATTTGTTGGAGTCTCTTGCCACACTTTACTTCTTTCTCTTTATTAAAGTAAGAGGAGATGGATGGATGCAGGCAGGCAGGCTCCCTGTAATCAGTCACCTTGTTAGAATATTTATTTATACCACAGAGGAGCTGCTCTCCGTCAGTGCTGTGCAGGGGTTGTAAAAAACAACTCTTCTGTATTCACTTTGTTTCCCTTTTTATAGATTATCTTTGTATCCAATCTCATTCAGAGCTTCTCATGTTATGTTTTGAAACTCATTGGTCATCCTGTGTTTTTATAGAAATATAGTCTACATCTGTGTGGCTGTTTAGTGTTTATAACGCTATAACTAAAGTAGTCATAAAGAATATCAATTAAACCTAATGAGTGATTTGTGTCTTTAAGTGTGTGTGCGTGTGCGTATGTGTGTCAAGCTCTCATCAGAACCGTCATGGCAACGAGCGACCGTTGGAGGAATAATCCATCACCATGGTGCTAAAATATAGAGTTTACAATTTACCTACTGTAGCATTACTGTAACCCTGTGGAGATGAAGTTTAATGAATAATGGAATGTTTCAATAACTGCATTTTGCTCCACACTTTAGGCTAAAATCTTAAAAGGTCCAGTATTATGCTGTTTTTCACACATTTTCATTCCTTTTAAAGGGGACATATCGTGTTAAATCCTGTAAAAACTGTATGATTTATATGTAAAAAGGAAGGA
The DNA here is from genome assembly GCF_900634775.1 of Gouania willdenowi. NCBI lineage: Eukaryota > Metazoa > Chordata > Actinopteri > Blenniiformes > Gobiesocidae > Gouania > Gouania willdenowi. The sequence goes on from NC_041046.1 coordinate 44,701,475, forward strand.
TTTAAAGCCATGATATGTCCCCTTTAAGAACACCAACAACATAATATAAGGTTTATTTTCCTAAACTCACCTGTTTTCCTCAGTTTCAGCCTCTCAAAAGTCACTTTATTAACACTTCTAAAAACGGGCTGTTTTGGGGCCTTCTTGCATATTCATGAGTGGGCGTGTCCATAGACGCTGCCTCCACACAACAGCTGATAATCACTAGTGATTGTCTGTTGCTATCCACACACTCTTGTTATTGTTTTCAGCCCAAAAAAACTGCACATTACAGTAAAACACATGGATATTTTAAGGTCTATTGTGATTGTGAGTCAGACAAACACTGTTTCAGGGTGTGTGTGCGACGTGTAGCAGCAGCAGCGGAGTAAATCAGCTGAGTCAGCTGCTTTAAACACTCACCGGAGCTGCAATGTTGCTTCCTTGTCCTCCTCTACTGATTACAGTAATAGTCCATTTAAGGTTATAGTCCATTTTGTTGTCCAACCACTGCATCTCATTGTGTCACAAACACGTCAGATTATCTCAAAGGAGATTCTAAAAATGGAACTGCTCCGGATTGACAACGTGGCTGCCCACTGCTCCTTAGGGAGGGGTTAAATGCAGAGAACACATTTCATGTATGTAGCTTTACATATATGACAATAAAGTATCATGTATATTAAATATTAAACCACAGTGTTTGTTTTAGCTGAGGTAGTTTGAGAGGGAGGAGCTCACATTCTTATATAGGGTAGGAGGAGTTTCTGCCATGTGACATCACAACGCGAGAAAAATCCAATTGTCTCGTTTGGAGCTGATTTTTTACTAAATGTGGAATAACAAGGGAGGGAGAAAACAGAACTATTTTAACTTTGTCCCTCTGAATGAGGCTAAATGAATGTTTATCACTGTAGCAAAACCATTATACAGTTAATTTTCATAATACTGCCCCTTTAATAAATGATCTAACATTGTTTTAGAAGGTATTCAATTGATTGTATCGATACAAGGAAATAACTCAATAGATTTAAGCACAGCAGACTTTATATGGATGTGTTTTATAAGCTCTTTCTATATTAAAGACGTTACTGTTTGTGATGTCATTGCTACGTGCTAGCAGACTACAAACGTAGCATTGAGAAGAAGTCATTGAGCGAGATATCGATCAATAATCCACCTTTAAGGTCCAGTGTGTGAAACACAGACAGATATTCTAAAGCTGTGGTTCACTGTGTCCACCGTCCACCACAGGACCCTTCAGCAGCAGCACATTTAGCGTTAGCTCGTTAGCATTAGCTCAGGTCTTCATCAAGTTAAAATATAAAGTAGCTATTTTATCCACTGCTCATTTAACCTGAATAGATCTTGGTTGCACTTCATTGTAGATGTTGATATTGTATTTTTTTTTCGGTATATACATGTTTATTTCCTGAATGCGCATTGAAAAAAACGCAAAAAGGCTGAAGAAGAATGGCAAAATGTACGTAATATTACACAAAATAATAAAAAAAATGGATTGGACAAAATTGTTGACACCCTTATGAAAGCATATGATGCTCGTTTAAAATGTGGCAACATATGAAATCTGAATTTTTTTTTGCTGTTATACGATTAATGTATTTGGCTTCCACTTTAACCAAAATACAGAGTTAATTAACATTCAGAGTTAATTTTAAAGTTAATGAGCAAGTTAAAAAATATATTTTATACCTAAATATTGGTTGATAATCTAAATATTTGTGCTGTTATATGTTTAATGTATTTCTGTACTTTCCTCTGTAATAAACAATAGAGGTCTTGGTCTTTTTTCTGTCGTTTTATTTCTTCTACATCAAAATGTTTTTGATCCAAACAATGAATTTGAACATGAAGCAAAAAACGCAACCAGAGGAAACAAATTTAAATAATAAAACAAAAACACTAGATTGATATATTGCTTATTTATGCATAAATCAAACGTAACGTATGACGTGTTTACCTCAAAGGTCGAAGCTTTTCTGAATCAAGGCGGCAGGAATTAGCGGTCGTGGGAAAATAAAGACGAGTCAAAAAAAGGAACGTAGATTGAGGCGGAGTTAGAAGAATCTAAATGAAGAAGGTTTTTAGCTCCTAAAGACATTTGGTGTAAAAGTATTTTTCCTTGTGCTTTTAATGGCTTTGGAGCAGACATAAAATCTATCAGACGTAGCAAAACCACTTTGTAGTTGGTCAGACAAAGCCGAGCCGGTAATAGTCGACGACTTCTGCTTCCTGTTGAGTTTAGAGCCTGATTAGAAGCTTTGGTTGGAATGGAAACACACATTTTGTCTGTTTCATTCAACGCTGAAAGGTTTTATGACTTATTTTATAAAAGGAAAAGCTTGGTTTAATCATCTTGAGGATAAACCACACCTAATGCATGTGGGATACCATTGAACCGTTTAAATCACCAAAACCTCGTATACATCAGAGCTATTTTAATAGTCAACTAGTCATCAATTATTGAAACGATTAATCCACTAATCGGATGATAAATCCTACAGTTTTTTGCTGTATAAAGCGCCAATCTTTTAGATTTGGACTGTGACAAGTAAGCTTTTTTTTATTGTCAATGGTGAAATGTTCCCAGACTAGAAATGGGTGATGTAGACTAAAAATGGTGCTCGATAATTTCTGGTATTTGTCACGTAACGATGAAAATTACAACAAATAAACTAGAAAAGCACTCAGAGCGCAGACCTTCACCAAGCAGCTACATTGATTTTATATACATAAAACATACCTTCAACATTTGAAATATATTATTAATTGTCAAATAGTTATTAAAATATTGCAACCTTGTTACAAATCATGCTCTGCTTTTTGTTATTTTTCTAATTAGTACACTGATGACATCATCAGCGAAGCGTGTTCTGAGAGAACCTATGACATCATCAACAAGAAGTTCCACAGTGTGGATGGGAAAAGGAATGGGATATATATATTTTCTTTTGGTAATCCGAACATCACCAAAATGTAATCACCTGTTCTGTGTCCCATTTATCAATTTTCCTGAAAATTTAATCCAAATCCGTTGATAACTTTTTAAGTTATGTTGCTAACACACAAACACGCAGAATGACTGACAGATAAACGGAGGGTAAAACATAATCTTACTGCTCTGCACTTCATGCTTAATAAATAATATCAATAAATAAAACAATTCCCAACTTAAAGTGTAAACAGGTTCTTTACAAACACGTTAAATTGAATAAATCAACACTAGAATGTCCTTCATTAATAACATTAAAAAATTTAAAAAAGCTACAATATCTGCTGACTCAAAGAGTTCATGAGCTGATATTTTATGGAATATATTGGTGCATGTGGGTCAGTCTATTAGTGTTTTTGTTTGAAATTCATTTATTTCCTTATTTATAATGAAATTATTTTCTAAAAAATAAAGCACACAAAGCAAAAATAACTCCATTAGTGTTTTTATTTTTCAATATAAACATTTTTATCAAGTCATTAGCGTTAGCTTTTAGCCCAGTCTGTGTGTCGGTGGGTTAGCTTAGCTTTAGCTTTTGATAATCATTGATGTAGGTTCATCTGTCAACGTGTTTGTAGAACTTTGGTGGATCTGACGGAGGAACTTGGACTGGTTGACTTTGTTGGGTGTCTAGTCTGGTAGCGGTCCATGATGTGACGCTGTATGGAAGCTTCAGGTAAACTGTGTGAGGGGGGGCGGCAGCACCGTGTAGCTCCTGGTAACACCGCTCCAGAGAATAATATGAATGATTTTGGCCATTGCTCATATCTCTGAGCAGGACACAGTTGTCTACACATTTAATAAGAATATTTTAGCCCAGGGGCTGTTATTGATGCTTTAAACATTAAGTCCGACACATTTACGATGGTCTTCCTTTACTGAGTGGATTCTTTAGCTGCTTTATTCATCTGATCATTAAACTTTGTACTTTACAGCCGTTAGAAGTGATTGCAACTTTCATCATTTATTGGCAACAAAGTTTCCTCATGTAGAAGAAAATAATAACTTTTGTAAAAGCTAAATAACGATTATTGAAAGCATTTCAAGTAACTACTGCCACCTATTGAAACAGAGGTGTATGATTACTGTACCTAAATGTTTTAAAGGATTTATGCTAACTCAGGGGTTTTCAACCTTGGGGTCAGGACCCCATTTGTGGTCACAAGACACAATGAGAGGGTCGCCAGATGCCTTCAAGAAACTAAGAATAGTTTGAGCTCATTTCTACTTATTTTTACCATTTTTCTGCACCGACACCAAACTTAACCTGTTTATCACTTTTTCTTGCCATATTTTTACTTTTTGCTACGTTACTCCCATTTCTGACACTTCTACATCTTATTTCATGGCCTTGTTTGCTAATTTTTTCTATTTTCTGCACATATTCAGCACTTATAAACCCTTTCCACCTAATGTCACACATGTTGACCCATTATTGTCACTTTTAACCTCTTTTCACCATATTTCATGATTCTTTTTGCCAATTAAACCACCTTCACCATTTGTCTTGCCCATTATTTGCCAATTTAAGCTAATTCTTCCTGCTTTTTCAATTACATAACCCCCCTCTCCATTTCTGCCACTTTTAAGCCAATATTGACACTTTGAACCTTTTGAACCACTTTTTCTCTTGTTTTTGGCCACTCTAAATTACAACTTTTAACCAATTTCTGTGGGTTTTTTTAATCCCATTTTACCATTTTTGGTCACTTTTAACCAAAGTGATTCTTTAGAGCAGGGGTTCTCAACCTTGGGGTCAGGACCCCATTTTATTTTTTTTTGACAATTTAACCACAGCCACCCTTTGTCATGCCCATTATTTGCCAGTTTAAACTAATTGTTCCAATATTGATGTGCACATTCAACCTTTTCACTACTTTTTCTGTCTAATTTGCAACTTTTAACCAATTTCTGTGGTTTTTAAAATCCCATTTCACCACTTTTTCCACCATTCTGTCGCACGTTTTCTAATAATAGTAATTATCATTTAAGTGCCTGCCTGATATTGTCCTAAAATGTGCATGTGAGGAATTTCAGTGTCATATTTAAGCCTGATTTTAACTAAATGAAGAAGATATAACAGTTTGAATGGCTTTTTCCATTTCAGGACTTAAATTCCATGTTTTCCATTATCACATAAAATCTGGGTTTTTATCAGAGTGTCTGTGAATGTGTGAGAGACTGAAAACATGAACCCTGTGACGCCCTGGCAACCTGTGTGTTTATTTTGATATTTGAGATGAATGCATCAGCAGCATAACGTGAAGGAGTGGCTGTAAAGTAACAAACAACCCTGTGTGTGTGCGTGTGTGTGTGTCAGCCTCAGAGGAATGCGCACTAGTAGCACAAGCGGCGCTGAGCTGAGCACAATTTGTGATAAGAGAGATCAAAGCATCCAGTGATCTCATCAACCTTCCCAGCATGCATCATTCTGATCCACCTGATATCAGCCACACACTGTGCACGTGTGCGTGCACGGACACTTTAAATGCATTTGGTGTCCCTCTCAGTTTTCTCAGGATTTTAAACTGATTTATGTATTTGTGCATTTTTGAATCTCATCTTTGTCATTTTGTGTAATTTAAATAGATTTATGTATTTTGTGCTTATGTTGTGTCTTCTGGATCTCATTTTTGTATTTTTCTGTCTTTTTGTAAATTATTGTCATTTTGTGTGTTTGTTTGAGTACTTTTGTGTAATTTTTGTTGGTTTTCAGTTGTCTTTTTTGTGTCGTTTGTTTTTGTGTTTTGAGTTTTTATGTATTTATGTTGTTGTTTTTGTGTATTTCTGGAGTCATTTTGTGCATTTTTATTTTCATTTATTTAGTCAGTTAATAAGCTTGTCATTTTATGTGTTTCTAGGAGTAATTTTGTGAGTGTTCAAATCAATTTTTGTATGTGTGTGATTGTCTTGTGTGTTTTTGGAGTTATATTGTGTATTTTTTATCTCATTTTTGTAATTTTCTGTCATTTTGTAAATTGTTGTTCTTTGAGTACTTTTGTGTAATTTTTGTTGATATTTATTTATTTTGTGCATTTTTGTTTTTGTGTTTTGAGCATCATTTTGTTATTTTTTTGAGTCATTTCATGTATTTATGATGTTTTTTGTGTGTTTCTGGTGTCATTTTGTGTGTTTTCGTGTGTCATCAGTTACTTTATGTCTGATGTAAACGATTCTTAAAACTGAAATAATTTCATTCAGGTTTCACATCTTTTTGACACCAACGCGTACCTGTGAGGATGGAGAATAAAATACGAATGAAACAATGAAGATGAAAACTCTTGACACACACACACACACACACACACACACACACACTGATCCAGAGTGACGGTGCAGGGGGCGTGTCTCAGAGTTCAGGAGGTGAAGCGATGGTGTGAGCGCCATGGATCAGTGTGTGTGTGAATAATGTAGGAAACGTGCTGGGGTATGTGGGTCAGTGGGGCTTTTCCCTCCTCTTAGACTGAGCCACACCCAAACACACACACACACACACACACACACACACACACACAGAGGTGCATGCCTGTTTAATCCACTCTGTCTGGTTCTCTGCTTCACTGGTGACATGACGTCATACATTTTTCATGATGTCTACGCGCTCAATATTTCATATCTGCTATTGACAGGTGGCTGAGAGTCCCATACACACAGACACACACACACACATCCATGGCTCTGTGGGCTGTAATTAAATTAGCAGTGTGTGCTTGTGACAAAGGGCCAGTCTCTGGGAGCCAATAGCATCTCTCAGAGCGGATATGAAGTTAAGAAGGAATGTGCTGAGCTTTGCAGAACTCCTCTGTGTATCTGTGTGTCCATCGCTGGCCTTTAGTGCCGTCAGCAGACACCACAGCACCTCCTGCTGCTAATGCTCAGAGAATCAAACTCAACCACTGGCACTCACCACATTCATCTGTCAATGTGAAACAGTCACAGAAAGTTCAACTTTCTGTGACTGTTTCGCTTTTGTTGCTTCTTGTTTTTTTATCTTCTTTATGATTTTCACTTTGAAATTTTCTCAAATTCCATTTAAGGGGTTTTAAACGTCCTTAAATCATACCAAACATGCTAAACAGTCTAAAAACTCGCGTTTTTGTAGCTTTTAAACTAATGTCCAACTTACAAAAAAGAGCCCTGGTCCCTTTAATCACTAAACATTTTAAATATCAATTTATTATTTATATCACTTCAAAAGCTATAAAGTGAAGTCTACAAAACAAGACTGTTCAATACCTCGAGCACAGACATGGGCTAAAAAACACACAAAAGACAGAAAAATACACAAATGTGAGTGGACACCAAAGCACTGCCTGCTGCAGATGTGGAGGGAATCAAAGTTAACCAATCAGATTCATCTGTCAATCTAAAACAGTCACAGAACTTTCTCTCATTTTTCAGTTGTTTTTGCATTTTTTCTTCTTTAGATTTTTCATTTCAAATTTTCCCGAATGGCATTTCAGGGCTTTTAAACTTCCTTAAATCATACCAAACATGCTAAACAGGTTAATAGAGTCAACTAGTGTTATTAATTTCACATTTTATTTGCTTTAACATGTCCAGATGTTGAACGAGATGAGTTTTAAGCCGACCTGTGCTACTTTTTTGTCTGGACATCTCTGCTAATATGTATAAATATGAGCATTGACTGTACACTGTTGGATGTGTTGTTTATTTTATAAATCTCTTCCTGCTGAACTGAGTCTTTTGTTTGTTTTCCATCAGTGCTTCCCACCTGCTCACCACTGGACTTTCACTGTGACAATGGGAAGTGTATCCGTCGCTCATGGTTGTGTGACGGAGACAACGACTGCGAGGACGACTCGGACGAGCAGGATTGTCGTAAGTGAGGTGCACGTGCGTGTGCGTGCGTGTGTGTTAGCATTGCTGCTTGTTGACGTTTTTTCTGTTTATTTTTGAAAGCTATTTTGCTAATATTCGACTTATTTTGAAACTCAGAAGTTTATTTTATGAAATCACTAAAAACTCAAAAAATGTTTTTTAATTTCTCTTTTTGTGTGTTTTCAGAGTCATTTTGTATATTTGTGTTCTCATTCTGTTGTGTTTTTGGAGTTATTTTAGTCGTTTTCTTCCTTTTTTAATATTTCTGTTGATATTTTGTATATTTTTAGTCACTGTCTCTTTGTTTTTTCGTGTTGTTAAATTAACCTTCTGTATTTTTATTTCATTCTGTTCAGTTTTTCAAGTTTTCTTTTTTTTGTTCTCATTTTGTGTATTTTTCTGCTTTTTTGTTGACAGTTTGTGTATTTCTCTTATTTTGTGTATTTTTTGTCACTTTATCTAATTTTGTGTTTGTGTTTTTGAATTAATTTCGTATATTTTGTTCTCGTTGTGTTTGGTTATTTTGTTTGTTTTTGTTGTGTACTTCACTGCCCTGTTTTGTGTTTTTGAATTCATTTTATGCATTTTCTTGTCATTTTATGTGTTTTATGATTCATTGTGTGTATTTTTGTCGTCACTTTGTGCGTTTTTGTTCTCATTTTGTGTATTTTTCTGCTTTTTGTGTGTTTTTGAAGACGGTTTAGGTATTTTGTTCTCATTCTTTCCTTTTTTTTCAAGTTATTTTGTTTGTTTTTGTTGTCACGTGTACTTGACTGCCCTTTTTTCTGTTTTTGAAGTCATTTTGTGTTTTGTTTTGTCGTTATGTGTATTTTTCTGCTGTTTTTTATGTCATGTTTTTTTTATTTTGTCATTTTATGTTTTGGGGGACACATAGAATTAGACATGTCTGTGTACAAAGAATTATCCATAGTCATGTTTTACAGACTTTACTTTGTAGTTTTTGCAGTGGTATGAATATGTAAAACACACACAAAACTGTTGCAGCTAAGTTTTGCTTTACTTTTTGTAATGTGTATTATTTTGGTTCCAGCGATGAGTGACATCATGTGAGAAATATCTTCAAACAAAGCCCTCCATCATGAGCTCCATCAGCTTTCTTCTCAGTCGGAGTCTCTCTAATGTCGCCACTTAATGATACGGTGCTAACGTCATAAAGCTCAGAGTCGTGCATGAATTCTTCTCCTCATTTAGGGATATTTTTAGAGCCTTTTTTCGCCTAAAACAAAAACTACAAGTAATCTTTCAGTTTTATTGTCTTTGGATTGAACGCCACATTCATGATTATAACACGTGTTTTAACAGCAATCACTGGGAAGTTCATTCTTCAACGTTATTGTGCAAAAATGTATTTCTGATTTTGTGACATTATATTTATTTCTCTCCATGAAAATAACACATGAATCCTATTTTTAATGTGATTCCCTCACTGGAATATTCCACAAATAAACTGTGTAAAATAAGAATATTTATTCATCCTCAGTAATAATAAAAGTGCTGTATTATTAGTTTTTAACAAGTCGTCATCCAGACTAATTATTAATGCAGTTAAAAGGTTGGAAAAACAACAACAAACACAGATAATTTAATGTTAACTGTCAAAAACTGTAACAATACACAATGAAATAACCTTTATGTATGGAATGTGGATCTATATCAGTATATGTATACATATTAAATTACAAAATAGGGAACAATACACAAATAAAATCAACTTACTTTACATGTACAGTATATGTTTGTGTTACTGCACATTAAACACTGTAGAGTGGAGTGCATTAAAAGGGAGCAGCTCTTATAACTGTCAGTTTGAGTCGTTTGAATAGTGCAGTGTGAACCCTAAAGGGATCCTCCATTGTTTTTACAAATTTGACTTAAAATCTTTGAATTGTACATATTAGAGGATTTATGTTTAACAAAACACATCATTATGTACCAAATTAATTTACTAGCTTTTTAAAAAAATATTTAGAACAACCAAAAGCAGCACAAATAGGCGTTTTGAGTGAAAAATCTACTAAATGATGTAAAAATCAGGCTGAATGTTTCACTCCAATAGAAAACAATGGATGTTTACAGTCAGTGTGTGACATCATCAAGCATGTTATTTCAAGATGGAGGAACACAGGCTCTAAAACTGTAAAGTAGTCCCATTTTTAAAAGGTAATAATATGAATATGGTGAATAATAATGTCTTTTATTAGACATAGATCTACTAATAAGAACATTTAAAAGATTTTAGGCCACAGTCCCTTTAATGATCGGCTTTTCTTAGATGTGAACGCAGCCTAAAAGTGTTAGTTGATGTTATTGTTTTCAGGTTATTTTAACTCACCTTAAAGTTTTTACACTTTCAAAAACCGCTAAAGCTTCACTAAAATAGTGTGGTCACATATACACACTGTAAGTGTTAAATTTAACACCTCAGAGTTAAACGTTATGACCAAACACAAGCTAATGAGTGTGTGAAACACCTCTTAGCTCTCTGTAATGTGCCTGTATGCACACTATTAGTGATTATTTAGTGTGGGTGTGTCGACCCACATACAGTAATGTATGTGCTGTGAGCCACACATTCATATTTCATCCTCGTACCCACTAAATTCTGCTCCCCTGTTTCCCAAACTACTTATTATTTCATGCTTCCTTCGTCTTCCTCATTTTTTGATTTTTTTGCTTGCTCCCACCCCTCCCCCGTCCTCCCATGTATACGCTCTGGCTGCTCCACGCCGCAGGGTTTTTATTTCAACACTCCAAACTCTGCTGAGTCTGAAACTCGTGTCAAAAATAAACACGCTAAGGTTTGTTTCCTCGTAGGTGTTTGGGTTTGATCACAGGTTTATTAGGATTCTGGAAATGTGCAAGTGCTTTACACACACACACACACACACACACGCACACGCACACACACACGGATGGAGCCAGGCAATAACTCTCCATGCCCTTTGACCTTTGACATTTGGCTGCTGTGTGAGTGATGAGCATCTTGAGGGCTTGTTGACCTCTGACCTCCCTCTGTTTACCTCACTAATGGGCGGAGACACACACGCGTGCGTACACACACACACTTGGGGAAGAGAAAACCCATGGCTTTATTCCAACCTGAATAATGGATTAAATGAGTGTATTTGTTCATTCTGATATGGACCGTGTGTGTGTGTGTGTGTGTGTGTGTGTGTGTGTGTGTGTGTGTGTGTGTGTGTGTGTGTGTGTGTGTGTGTGTGTGTGTGTGTGTGTGTGTGTGTGTGTGTGTGTGTGTGTGTGTGTGTGTGTGTGTGTGTGTGTGTGTGTGTGTGTGTGTGTGTGTGTGTGTGTGTGTGTGTGTGTGTGTGTGTGTGTGTGCGCGCGTGCGCGCGCACGAGGTTTATTAAGAGGAAGCTCGTCACAATAAAGTCTCAGATCAGCCAACATCATCCTTTGTTGTTGTTGACGACATTCTGCACCATACTAGTGTAGTTTGACTCCAGACTCCGTACCTTGAGTCCCCTTAAGGTTGGGATACACTGTGCGATTTTTTCAATCGTTCTCAGCTCCAGCTCAAACTCTGATGGACAGACGTGGGCACGACAGTCCGTCAATTTTACAGAGGTCCTACGAGATACCCTCACGTTTGAAATCCTTACGACCTACGATTGCTGATCAGGAGCTGATCGTGAGGTGTTCATCACTACACGATGCATGACACATGATCTAGCAGAGACTCGCACGATCCCACAAAATAGTTTCACGAGTCAAAAAATCGGCTCAAAATGGGCCAAAAAATCGCACAGTGTATGCCTGTCTTTCAAGGAACAACTATGAAATGTCCTCTAGCTTTTGGTCCTTTGAGCACTTGTAAAGCAGCAGTGATGGTGACACCTTGGGTTCAAATCCCTTTATGACAAATATTCAAATTATTTCTCGGTCTTAATTTGAATCATTGTCCAATATTTAATGATAAATTCAGATGATGTTTTAATTCTGCAGACGTGTCAGGAATAAAAGAAGTGATCAGATTCACCATTTGGGAGGAGCTTCTGTTTGAGATTTTTAGTTTTTTATGTGCTTGTCTTCTCGTTTCTCATCAAATCTTGTTGCGATCTTGTGTCTTGTTCTATTGTCTTGTGCCATGTCATGTATTGTTGTATCATATCCTGTTTTGTTGTCATTTTGTGTTGTATTGTTGTATTTTCTTGTGCCATGTCTTGTCATATATTGTGTATCTGTGATTTTAGATGCAGTCCGATAAAATTTGATATTGGTTTTCTGGCTGATATCGGACCGATACCAGATATCAATATCGGATTGGGACAGCTGTACAACAAATATCAGCAGTATTCCTGTTAACAGTGAAGCAAACTTTTGTAAACATTTCAAAAGTTATTTTCCACAGTGATAGACTTTGTTTTATCTTGATTGAGTTGATTAAAGTTGTTATTTAATAATGGATTTTCGATCTCTTGTTATAATAATAATAATAATAACAATAATAATGTGACACACCTCAGGTTTTCCACCTTTATTGTGTTATCATGTGCTGCAGTCTATTCTTTCCCTAAAATAAATAGTAGTTCACCTTGGTTCTCTGCTCTATATTTATTATTTAAAGTCATACAGTGAGAACCCGCCCACTGCCAGATTTAAAGTAAAACGTGTCAAATATGTGACGTGTTCTTGTCCCTGAACATCTGTCAGTTTCCATCCCTCCTTCGTTGTGTTTGTTTCTGCTGTCCACGTCTCACAGCACGGTGATGATGAATTATAGATCAGCTCCTGCCAGCGGGCATCCATCATTGGTTCTCCTTGACCAGCTGGTGTGCTCGTGGCCCTGCCGCAGCATGCTAGGCTCTAGCATTGATTGCAGATGTAGCTGCGCGGTGGTGGTGGTGGTGGTAGCGTTGCCCGTGATGTGATTGAAGAAGCAACCACGGGGGAGCTGTTTTGACAAATGAAAGGGTTTGAAATTGAGGCGTGCTACGTTACGGCGCTACTGGACGCTTGCCAAAGTGAGGAGCCTTTAACTGAGTGAGAGGAGAATGACTAATGTACCGCCGAGCTTCCGTCTCAAGGTCAACATTCAGATGAAATACTTTTCAACTCTGGGGGGGGGGGTGTCTGTAATTAGGATGGAAAACTAAAGGTAACAGTAGAGATTGAGTGGAGGGAGTCCTTCATTAATCTTTGCTGATCCACTTATTCCATCAAGGAAACCGTTAACCCAGGGGGCGATGAACTGTATGCCCCAGACAGTGTGCCAGTCCATCACAGTGACAGTTATTGGCAAGCAAACATTTAGCACCTCCCAAGGAGGTGTTGTTATCACTGATGTTTGTTTATGTGTCTAACCAAAGATAGACCTTACACTGTGGAAGATTCCATTACATTCTGGAGGAGATCTGGATCAATATACTGATTCTAGATCAACTAAACAAATGTGGTTCAGACCAGATTTGTTTTTATGCAGTTTTGTTTTAAACAGGTTTAGTGCAGTAAGGTCAGGTACCAGAAGAAGGGGTTTTCCTCAGGGACCAGGTACTGTACTACAAAACTCACCCAGAACACAATGTAAGATGGTGGTTCCACAAGAATACCAAGAACAGGTGCTAAATTTAGGACACAACATATTTTGGGTTAAAAAAAACCATCGACCGGATCTTAAGTTGGTTTTAATGGCCATTGGCAACATTTCAAAAATTCATATCTCGGTTCATAATTGAAATTTGACTGGGTTGAGTTGGTTCCTCAATTACTCCATAGAGTTTCCTCTAGATCGGATCCTGGTACCATGATCAGGATCAGATTAGGTTTCTACAGACTTCACACTCTTTGTTTTGTAGCTTTTGTTTTTGGAGTTCCTGAGATATTGGAAGCTGAAAATGGATGAACAATAAGGACCCTCCCCTCACTAAATTATCCATATCTCTAAAAGTATTCATCAGGTCAGACAAAAAAATGACAGTGTTACTATTGAATAATCACCTGGAATGACTCAATGTCTGAGGGGAGGAGTTACTGTAAAGCTCCTTATGATGGTTTCTGCACAAAGAAGTTTTGTAGGGAAATATTGACTCTAAAAACAAGTATTTCACTGCAAAATAAGCTTTAAAATTAAGATCTATCACATGATAAACTATAATGTATTTCTCTATATCAAACATTTAGATTTATATTAAGCTCCACACACATTATCGATGTAATGGTAAAATGTGTTTGATGGTGTAAGAGGATGTAATTATGATCCTAACTTATTAATGTCAGTAGGCTTTTGTTCTTTATTTGTGTTTGTGAATGATTTTCATTGACGACTGTTTCTAATTACAAACACAGAAATAGTGTTTTATTCTTATTATTTGTGTGACTCGTATTAACTGATGTTCACGCTGGTGCGTCACCTGTGGTGATAAATCATTGCGTCGTTTAATATATTTCTTCACTTTTCTATTGTTGAGCTATAAGGAATGTTTTTTAATGATGATAAATATGTTATGAAGTGGGTCATGAGAAGAATCTAAAGTCAGGCTGAGCATCGACTGCTGCAGCTCGATACGACGCTCTGTTCTTCTGCTTTATCTGTGGTGACATCAGTGCATTGTTACCTGTGTGTGAGTGTAAAAACAGTCTGAGACGACGTTAAAGGTCATGTGATGTGTTCTTCTTCTCCTCCCGCAGCTCCCAGAGAGTGTGAGGAGGACGAGTTCCACTGTCAGAACGGCTACTGCATCCGCAGCCTGTGGCATTGTGACGGAGACGACGACTGTGGAGACAACAGTGATGAGCAGTGTGGTGGGTACACGCTAGGAAACACACCAGGAAACACGTTAGAAAACACACCAGGAAGCTCACAGGAAGCACGCTAGGAAACACACGGGAAACACACCAGGAAACACAGGAAACATGCTAGAAAACACGCAGGAAATACACCAGGAAATACACAAAAAACACGTTAGGAAACACGCGAGGAAATACACCAGAAAACACGCAGGAAATACACCAGGAAACACACCAATAAACACACCAGGAAATACACAAGAAACACGCCAGGAAACACAGGAAACACGCGAGGAAACACACCAGAAAACACGCAGGAAATACACCAGGAAACACGCTAGGAAACACACAGGAAACACGCTAGGAAACACACCAGAAAACACGCAGGAAACACGCCAGGAAACACACCAGTAAACACACCAGGAAATACACAAGAAACACGCCAGAAAACACGTTAGGAAACACACCAGAAAACACACCAGAAAATACACCAGGAAACACACAGGAAACACACCAGGAAACGCAAGCACAGGAGATGTTTTCACTCACTTCCAATGATAATGTCTTTCTTCGTGCAGACATGCGCAAATGCTCCGACAAGGAGTTCCGCTGCACAGACGGGAGCTGCATCGCTGAGCACTGGTACTGTGACGGAGACACGGACTGTAAAGATGGATCTGATGAAGAAAACTGCCGTAAGTTAGTCAGCGAGTGGGCGTGGCCTACATAGCCATGGAAATGTGATTGTATCTGATCCGAGGGCCGCATTATCAGAATTATTTAAAGCAGAGGTTCTCAACCTTAAGACACTGGGAGGGCGTCGCCAGATGCCTTCAAGAAACTAGGAATATTTGTTGAACAATTTGAGCCCATTTTTTCTTATTTTTACTCTTTTTCTGCGACTACACCAATCTCACCACATGTTAAAGGTCACGTCATGCTATTTCTCACCATCATCTCCATTTGTCCTAAGAACCCCAAATACATATTATTTATGTAATGTTTTCCAGAGTTTTAGTCTCAGAAAAGTCACTTTCTGATCAATTCTACACAAACAGGCTGATTTGCGTCCTAGTCATGCATATTTATGAGTGGGCGTGTCGGGACACTGACTTCCTCCTCCCAGCACGGTGACGTAGGGCCAGAGGACGGCCCGCCCTCCTCCCACCCACTCTGTAGCTGAGCTCATGCTGCTTTATAAACTTGAGACAGAGCGTGGGGGAGGGGCGTTCACTGGCACATACATAGACTACATACATACATAGCAGTGCGCCAAGGATGCTGAAATGCTCACATTCATGAGCGTGTCTGTTTACATGTCAATCATGGCAGAAGCTTCCTGGAGGCGCGGCCTCTCCAGTGCCAATCAAATTTGTCATCAAAGTGGGAACGTGTCATCAAATTGTAGCGAGGTGTTTGTGCTCATAGTGCTAGTAAGAAAGGAGCAAATCACCTTCTAATTAACGATTGACGGAATCAATGAAAATAACACTTTAAAGCATAGAAACGTCCATTTAGTGTAAGATGGGCCCTTTAACCTATTTTCATTATATTTTCTGCACATTTTTTCCACTTTCCAGACATGTTCAGCACTTTTAAACCCGTTCCACCACTTTCCCACCTAATGTCACATATGTTGACCCATTATTCACTTTTACCATTTTTCACCATATTTCATGCTTGTTTTTGCCAATTTAACCACATTCATGATTAGTCATGCCCATTATTTGTCAGTTTAAACTAATTGTTCCAACAATGACACTATGAACCCTTTTTAACACTTTTTCTGTCTGTTTTTGTTCAGTTTAATTTACAGCTATTGATCAATTTCTGTGGGGTTTTTTTTACCACCTTTTCCACCATTTTTGGTCACTTTGAACCCATTTTGTTTCTAATTAAACCAACCATCTTTAAGATGCCTATATGCTATGACATAAATAATAAGTGTGGATATTATTCAGATAAATAAATAAATGTGGTTATCACAGATTTTATGCCAAGCTGCTGCAGGTGAGCGTACAGAAACAATAGAAAAGGTTTGTTGTAGTGAGTCAGAGGTTGTTAAACGTTCATCAACATGTGTGAGGCTCATTAAAACATGTCGGTCTCCAAGTTACACGCCTGTGTGTGTGTGTGTGTGCGTGCGTGTAGCGTCTGACGTGTTGACGGCCACCTGCAGCACGGAGGAGTTCCAGTGCGCGTACGGCCGCTGCATCCTGGACATCTACCACTGTGACGGAGACGACGACTGCGGAGACTGGTCGGATGAGTCGGACTGCTGTGAGTTCAGTCGGATGCACACACACCTGCAGCACTGACCTTTGTGTAGCACAAGCACTCACACACACACAGACACAGTTCTGACTGAGACATGATGATTCATCTCCTCTGGGACTCAGCGAGTTGTTTTTTTTTAACCAGGACTAAAGTTTTTCCTGTCTTTCCTGCAGGCATCTGTCATCTTTATTTTCTTGTAACACAAACTTCTTCCTGCAGCTGGAAGTCATCGTTTTATAAAGCCTCAGATTTTCACTTTCAAAATTTCCCAAATTATTTTTTAAAGTTTATGCATTTCCTCGTCATGTTACACTTTTCAGTTTCCTCATTTTTCCCTGTTTTGACGACTTTACTAGCTGATAAACTTCCTGAAATCATAGCAAACATGATAAATAAGGTTAATACAGCCAACTACTGTTATTAATTTAACATTTTACAGGCTTCAGATGGTTTACGTCAAGGCTGTCAAACTCATTTTAGTTCAAATACGGAGCCGTTTGATCTTAAGTGGGACGCAGGTTTTAAGCTGGAAAATGAGTCATTTCAATATTATTGTGCCTTAGTTTGCACTTCTACAAATACATAAGATACAAAATATGTAAGAAACTGACAATATCCAAGCAATACAGTAAGTGACAGATATCAGTCCCAACAGGATCTACACTTTAAATTTCCTAGATTTTATTACCAATTTCTATGTAATTAAGGGAAATGTTATGTAATAATTTGGGAGAAATTGAACATTTTTGTAATACTTAAAAATGTTTTAACAGTTTAACATTAAAGATGACTGTCATCATGCGATGAGTTTAGTTTACACAATGACTCGTGTTTTTTCTCATTTTGCAATGCAAATGTATTTGTATAACGCATTTCATACACAAGGCAACTCAGTGTGCTTTACATGATCAAAAAGTGTAACAGAAAACATTCAACAGCTTAAAATCTATAAGAACATCATTTAAAATCATCAATAAACATATTACATCGAAAACATGACCAATAATGTGAACCAACACATGAAAAGCTCTGCGTTCACATTCAGTCACAGAATAACATGATCACCAGTCGAACCATAACACGTAACGCCTGATTTTGAATGAGATCAAAATTGGAAATATTTGTCACACTTTTTAGACATTTTCTGGTGAAAAATAGTGTAAATGTGTGAAAACAGGCATTTCTGTGTCATTTTGGGACCAGATTTTAAATAAAGGGAAAGATATTTTTCCATTTCAGGGCGTGAATTCAGTTTTTTTCCATCCGTTTTGTGCGATCACAGAAAATTGAAGGCCCTACTGTTGTCCTAAAACCACCCGTACCGTCATCTGCTAGTGACGTCTCTGCGTCTTAACCATAAAGCAGAGGATTTGTGTTTTAATCACCTCTACCAGTGTAAAGTCATGGGTTAACAACTGACTCCTCACTGCATCACTACGTCCCATCAACAGCTGCAGCACAGCAATGCAATGTCAGAGCTGGAATGTGCTGTTACACACACACACACACATACACACACACACACACACACACACATATTCATGTTTCGGAGATCCCTCCTGCTGCTGCTGACAAATCTCTCAGCGTCTCGTGTCCAATTTCTCCCATTCTCACTGCACCGCTTTGCCTCTGTTATAGACACACACACACACACACACACACACACACACACATTGGCGTTTATCAATTTATCAATTGACCTTGAACGCATCTCGGGGAACACTTTAGTTTAAAATAGCATAACTATGCTCTATCTATTCTAGCAGTTTCTGAACACTAAGGAGTTCTCTTTACAGTCAGTATCATGTCATTACGGTTATCGTATTCACACGTGACTGAATCATTAAAGATGCTGCTTTGCTTTGACATAATTGTCACACACGAGGAAAAGAGAAAAATGACCAAAGTCCAAGAGAAAGTGAAATAAAAATACCAAATCCTGGTGGATTGATTTAGGGTGACTTTGGAAAAAGAGGACACTTGAGCCGACCTCGCCGTACTCAACATTTTCCTGAATCTACCTTGGAACGACAAAATACAATATAGTAGATAAATGTGTTGTCTAACTTGAATGGAACTTTAGATGTCTGTAAACAGTACAGCAGTCATTTAAAGCATTAATAATATCCACATTTTTTTATTTAGGTAAAGTATTATGAAAAATGTTGCATACGCAACAAAGCAGACAACACACACACACACACACACACACACACATTCCAAAGGGGCATCAGTGAACCTCAGACATTCCTTGGCATCGACTCTCCAGACACATGAAGGACGCTTTGTTAGAGAAGCCTCTCTCTCTCTCTCTGTCTCTCTTTCTCTCTCTCTCTCTCTCTCTCTCTCTCTCTCTCTTTCTTTCTCTTTCTCTTTCTCTCTCTCTCTCTCTCTCTGTCTTTCTCTCTCTTTCTCTCTCTCTTTCTCTTTCTCTTTCTCTCTCGCTCTCTCTCTCTTTCTCTTTCTCTGTCTCTCTCTCTCACACTCTTTCTCTCTCTCTCTCTCTCTTTCTCTCTCTCTCTCTCTCTCTCTTTCTTTCTCTCTCTCTCTCTCTCTCTTTCTCTGTCTCTCTCTCCCTCTCTCTCTCTCTCTTTATGTGAATGAACACACACTCTGATCACACTCGTCTGCCTCGTCACTGCTCTGTAACTCTGATGTTTCTTAAGGCTGTGACATGAAACCGTGCAAATGCAGCATCCGAGAGAAGGAGTGTGTGTTTGTGTGTGTGTGTGTGTGTGTGTGTGCTATGATGCAAGTGTGGATGAAGGTGTGTCTGTTTGTGACACTGATTCTTGTGGCCAATCAAGTCTCTCTGTTTCTCTCTCTGTGGGAAACACGCCTGATTTTTTTGGTCTCTGAGATTCTTGAGGTGCGACACAATTTTTTGTTGTTCTCTCTCTCACTCTCTCTCTCCTTTATTCGTCATGGTGATGTGTGACAGTCTCAGTGGAGGCGGCGTCCCGCTGCTGTCAGGAGGAGGAGTCATGTCTAAACTTCTCTGCTGTTAATTTGGTCGTTTGCTTTGATCACGTCACATGTAAAGATGAGCGGCGCGCTTTGATGTTTTTACTAAAAAAAGAAAAAGAAAAATGATTAAATGCCAAAACGAAGCTCAGGAATCTTTGTTTAAAAAAAGGATTCAGGCCCAATGGGATTAAAACAATACCCTAACGTCTAAGAAAAGATCAAAGCGTATATATTCTATTGTGTGCACGTCAATGTGGTGAACGAGGAAGGAAACGTGCACAGATTTGTGTCACATAGTCTTTTTGATCCTTTGTGTAGGCGTGTCTTTGACCTGAATCAGTATAACATGTTCTAGTTTTGTCAGACACAACATTTTGGGGTTTTCATTTAAATTTCAATAAATAAAGGCTTGATTTATTTCACTCTATAGCTGTTTCCATTGCCCTTGGAAATGCACAAAATCTCAATATCTCAAAATCTTCATTAAAAAAACCTCAAATATTGCTAAAACAACCACATGTTCAAAGTGCTATCATACTTTGTTGAAAGTTTATAATATTGCTTTTATTTATCAAAAAACTGTAATGAAAACACAGCTAATGTGTTGTGATGAGTGACAAAAAAGACATTATATATTATAATAATATTCATATTACATGTACCTGTATGTATAACATCATTAAATAATGATAGAAATTGGTAAGTTGTCATACATTTATTTTTAAAATTATTAGGGTCACTGATCCAATATTGATTCAGATAACAGTCCAATATTAAAACATCTCCGATTTAACATATATATTGATTTTATTGGAATTGTTCAGGTTATTTTTCAGGGTCTTGTATTTTTTTTACTTTTAGTTTATTTAGTTATTTTTTTATTCATTTTATTACTTTTATTTACTTTATTTTATTCATTGTGCTTATTTTGTTTACTTTATTTAACTTGTTTTTATAGACTTTATTTTACTCTTTTTTTATTATTTTATTTTTCATTTTTATTTTACTTATGTTTTATTTATTTTCTTCAAATTGTAGAATATTCTTAAGTCCTGTGTCAGTTAAAATGTGTGTAGCCCATTGGTTAATAATCACTGGGTCAGTTTTTCTCATTCAAACTGTTTCTGAATATTGTTCTGTGTTGGAATAATATCACTGATCAATTATTTTTTAGCATTCCAAACTAAAATAAGTGATAAATGTGTGTGCTGGTATTGTATGGGACGTGAACATCCCTATGAAGTTATTATATACGGTGCGTGTCCTTGTTGCAGCGTCCCACCAGCCGTGCAGGTCAGTGGAGTTCATGTGCAGCAGTGGGATGTGCATCAACGCAGGCTGGAGATGCGACGGCGAGTACGACTGCGACGACCAATCAGACGAGAGGAACTGCAGTGAGTCACCGCCATCCGATGAACCCAACCTGAACGTAAATAAACAAAATGAACCAGATGTTTTAATTTGGCGACGCGTCACCTTTTGCAGCCACGTCCATGTGCACCGCCGACCAGTTCCGCTGTGGGACGGGACGCTGCGTACGGTTGTCGTGGCGATGCGACGGGGAGGACGACTGCTCGGACCGCAGCGACGAAGAGGGCTGCGAGAAAACGGGTGAGGCTAAATATAACACCAGCATTAGCTGTTGTCATGGCAACGGCTCAGCAGCGTTTTTGAAGGAGTTTTTAAACAGAAACCGACATGATGAGGTGGAAATGAGTTCCCAGCAGGAGGATGGAGTTGTTTTTGTTCTTTCTCCTCGGGGGATTTCCCACTTTCCACCAGTAACGAGCCGTCACTTAATGGTTTCTGTGTAATAATGACTGAAAGAAGCAGAATGTGTGTTTATATTCAGCTGGAGGAGGAGGAGGAGAAGCATCAAAGGATGAAAACATGGAGGATGATGTGCTGGTGTTCTGCATCCACTGGTGACACATTTAACTGGTGACACCTGGTGCTTTAAGATTTAACAAACGATCACATTATCTAACCACACGTGTCATACTCAAGGCCTGGGGGCCAAATATGGCCCATCAGAGCTACTAATATGGCCTGCTGGAGAAATTAAAATATGGGAAAACATGAATAATTGTGTAAATCACCAAATAATTTAGCTGTAGATATCTTAGTATCAGAAGGAATCATACATACATTAAGACTTATTTTGTAGTGTGGAATATCATTTATTATTCATCAATGGGTTACATTAAATTCAAACCTTAAACATACTTGAATCAAATGAATTAATAACAGGAGACGCTGAAAAAGTAATTAAGATAAATATTTCAGACCAATATTATTATCCGACACCTTTACCTCATATTCACAGGGACTCGCATTTTTTCACTAGACTGCAGTTATTTTTAAGAGCAAATTGTTGAAAAAACTTGTTTTTTTCTGAAAGGGAACTGGGAAGATCATCTAAATCCTAGGTTCCCAAAGTGAAGTACGGGTACCCCCAGGGGTACGCTAATTGTCATAGGTGGTACGTGAAAGAAAATTAAAAACAATGACAACATTGGAAACTAGAATATAAAAAGAGCAGTTAATGCTAATGCTAGGTTTAAGCTAATACTAGGTCAATGTTATCGTTAGGCTAATGTTAATGCTAATGCTAGAGCAGTTAATATTAATGCTATTGCTAGAGCAGTTAATGTTAATGCTTGGTGAATGCTAATGCTAGGTCAATGTTAATGTTAAGCTAATGCTAATGCTAGAGCAGTTAATGTTAATGCTAGGTGAATGCTAATGCTAGGTGAATGTTAATGTTAGGCTAATATTAATGCTAATGCTAGAGCAGTTAATGTTAATGCTAGGTGAACGTTAATGTTAGGCAAATGGTAATGCTAATACTAGGTTAAAGCTAATGCTAATTTCAAGCTAATGCTAGGTTAAAGCTAATGCTAATTTCAAGCTAATGCTAGGTTAAAGTTAATGTTAGGCTAATCCCATTGCTAAGTTAATATATATTCCAGGGTAATGCTATTGCTAGGTTATCACTATTGCTAGGCTAATGATAATGCTATGTTAAAACTAACATTAGGTCAATTTCAATGCGAGGCTAATGTTAATACTAATGGTAGATAATGCCACTGATAAGCTAATGCAGTGCGGCACGGGCCAGTACCTCACTAGTAATTACTATTATTATATATTATTCTTCAACAGGATAGGTGAAAATCACTGTAGGGCTGTATATGGCATTACATTTTATTATGTTTTTAAGTGTGAAGGAGTAGGGGGTACATGGGTTCACCTTACATGTCTGAAGGGGTACGGGACTGTGGAGCGTTTGGGAGCCACTGATCTAAATAACATCGATGCATGTTTACGGCGTTAAAAACTCTTCCTGTCGTCTGATCGTCTCCTTGTCCTTTCCTTTGCAGAAACTCCTCCGTGTGCTTCTGATCAGTTCCAGTGTGGGAATGGACGTTGTATTGGTCAGAGGAAAGTCTGCAACGAGGTCAACGACTGTGGCGACGGCACCGACGAACACCCGCACCACGACTGCCGTACGTCACTGTGACATAACACGTTTATTATTGGACAGCAGGCGTGGTT
Organism: Gouania willdenowi; assembly: GCF_900634775.1. NCBI lineage: Eukaryota > Metazoa > Chordata > Actinopteri > Blenniiformes > Gobiesocidae > Gouania > Gouania willdenowi. The sequence continues at coordinate 44,724,876 of NC_041046.1, forward strand.
TCATATTAGAAATCACATTTACCCACACGTACCCTCTGTGTGGTTAATCAGCGTAGGTTCTAAAGGTCAGGCTGTGGACACAAGTTTGCAGCTCGTGAGTTAAACGACAGCCGGACTGAGTGGGTTTGTTGGCTGTGAGCAGACTGAGTGGGACTTTAAATAGTCAGATAAAAGGAGATGAGTCAGTGTGTGTGTTTGTGGTGTTAAAGCTGGGGTGTCGGTTCCATTCCTCGTGCAGGGCCACGCTCCAGCGAAGGAAACTGTAACCAGAATAACGGCGGCTGCTCCCAGAAGTGTCAGATGGTCCGAGGGTTGGTCCAGTGCACCTGTCACACCGGATACCGACTGATGGACGACGGCAAAATGTGCCAGGGTATGTGTGTGTGTTTGTGTGTGTGTGTGACAGCACAGTGAGCTCAGAGTGTGCGTACAGGCTGGAGATGTTAATATTTATGGTCCTCTGAGCTTTGACAAATGGCCAGTTGCTGCTTTGTGTTAAACGTCTGAAAGCTTCACTGACTTTCTAAATGTGACGCTTTTTACAGATTGGAAGCTCGTGCAGCGCTAGGATGACTTGTTTGTTACACCGGACATGGCCAACTGGTGGCCTGGGGGCCCACGTGCGGCCCGCGATCTAATTTTGTGCGGCCTCCCCATAAACAAATTCACAACATGGCTACAAAAATACACAAAAAAATGATTATTAAAAAAAGCAGTAAATTATTTCGAAAACACAAAAAAAGACTTTAGCAATGCACGAAATATCAACAAAAACATATAAAATAACTTCAAAACTGCACAAAACAATAAAAAGACATGAAATGACAAAAAAAATGAAGAATGAAAAAATACAATAAATGACATCAAGATCAAACAAAACAACAAAAATACAAGAGACAAAATGACAAGAAAACAAAAAATACTTTTAAAGGACACAAATAAAACTAGAAAAAAAACACACAAAATGACACCAGAAATACATGAAATTACTAAAAGATAGAGAAAATATATTTCAATAACACACAAAATAATAAAAATCCTCAAAATAACAGCAGAAATACAAAAAAATGGCAGAAAAATACACATGACAAGGAAGTACAAAATAAAAGAAAAATACAAAAAAGAAATAATGAAAAAGCAGCGGGCAGCATGTGATCCTCCTAAATAACACATTTTAACCTATGAAAAATGTAATGGCAAAATAATAATTGCGAGTATTAAAGAATGTATAGAAAATAAATATGTAATCATAACAAATATTAAACTCTATGACCCTCTGATTGGCTGAGTCTAATGATTGACACCTTCTTCTTCTGCAGAAGAAAACATCCCAATGTAAACGCTCTCAGAGGAAGAATTTATAACAAATGTAAAGGTTTAAAACCCACAGTTGGTGTTTGTAGCACCTGCTTCACATCAAAGCTTATTTTCCTGAATCATCAAAGGAGTTTTTGTCATCATTGTTTAGTAGTTGTCCTTCTCCTGGAATGTTGGACCATCTCCAACATCTGTGTGTGTGTGTGTTCCAGATGTGGATGAGTGTGCTGATGAAGGCTACTGCAGCCAGGGCTGCACCAACGCTGAGGGGGGGTTCCAGTGCTGGTGCGTTCAAGGCTACGAGCTCCGCCCAGACAAACGCAGCTGCAAAGCTTTGGGTAAAAACAAAAATCGTCACATGTTCTCCACATGTGACGTGTTTTGAACCAAACCCCCTCCTCCTCCTCCAGGTCCAGAGCCGGTGCTGCTGTTCGCAAACCGCATCGACATCCGTCAGGTCCTTCCTCACCGCTCTGAGTACACGCTGCTGCTCAACAACCTGGAGAACGCCATCGCTCTGGACTTCCACCACAACCAGGAGCTGGTGTTCTGGTCCGATGTGACGCTGGATCGCATCATGAAGGCCAACCTCAACGGATCCAACGTGGAGGAGGTGGTGTCCACTGGACTGGAGAGTCCTGGTGGGTGCACCACGTATTCACTCTGCTAAGATGCTTTCTGTCATCTAACCTGATTTCTAGCAGCAGGTGTTAAGGTCCAAGTAGTATCCCAATAATCTGGTGTCAACTATCCATTTGTGTTGCTGATGTGATTAGAGACTTTAAAAAAATAATAATAACAGTAGAAAAATATATATTCCATGTGTTTTAATAGCACTACCAACATGCAGCAGTTGATCACAAGAAAGCAGGAGCACCAGTAGATCCATAACACCAATTCTGGTTCCTTTTGTCAGATCCTTTTGTCGTTATCTCTACATTCTATTTTGATTTTATTTATGGCTTCATAACATTTCATTGCACCAATACACCAGTCATGTGACTTTACGTGTTGGTTCGTGAGCTATTCTACCACAGATCACGAATGGCTACAGAGTTTGTGTATTTTTAGTGTTGTTTTGTGTGTTTTTTATATTTGTAGTCTTGTTTGTTTTTAGAGTAAATTTGTGTTGTTTTTTTTTATTGTTCTTTTGGAGTCATTTTACTGTTTTTAGTGTGTGCATTTTTCTGTACTAGTTTAAAGGCTTTTCTTGACATTATGCAAATATTCTTCTCAGTACATGAACTTCTTATTAACTAGATTTTGGGGGTTTTATGTAAACCCAGAGTTTATTTTCAGTGTGTTTTGCCAAAAGTTGAGGAAAGGAGAAGTGGAAACATTGTTGTATGTTGCTGAACTGATCACTTGTCATCAAACGTTTACGGTAACTGTTACGTTTTAGAGACTTTGTCAAACTTGAGGCCCGGGGCCCAAATCCGGCCATATTAAGCATCTATATTGGTTCGCTGGGGAAAGTAAAAATTATCAGCGAAAACCCAAATGTTTGTGTAAATTACCAAAAAAAAAACAAATAGTTGTGGCGGTCTCTGTCCCTCGTTTACAGGGATCACAGTTTTCCATTTTTATCACTTAATGGCAGTCATTTTAAATCACAAATTTCCTCATCAAAATTCTTCAACTTTCCTCAAATTATTCCACAATTTTTCTGAAGTTGAATATAAATTGGTCACGAAATCAATAAGATTTCAGTAAAGATCCTGCAGGGACTGAAATCAATTATTAGTCAATTATTATGTGTCTTGTTATTTCATTTATACGCAAAAATGCAAACTAGTGAACATTTTAGTTGAAATGGCTTGTTTTTCGCGTCTATAATTTGCAAACTTGTCGAGTATTTGACCCCTGAACTAAAATCAGTTTGACGTTCCAGTTTTAGAATCTACCAAACATTTCAAAACACTGATAAATGATCTGATGTGATCTGATCTGATCTGATCTGATGTGTGTCAGGTGGTCTGGCCATCGACTGGATCCATGATAAACTCTACTGGACCGACTCTGGAACGTCCCGTATCGAGGTGGCTAATCTGGACGGGACGCACCGCAAAGTGCTGCTGTGGCAGAACATGGAGAAGCCCCGAGCCATCGCCCTCCACCCCATAGAGGGGTACGAACCCCCCCCCACACACACACACACACACACGCACACTCTGAATGTGTCCCGGTTGCAGCAGCAGGTGGGGGATTAGCGTTGCCCACAGGCGAGCATCGGCGTGGAACGAGTATTTCATGAAGTAGTGTTTTCTTCTCCTCTTCCACTCACTGCAGAGGAAGCAGCAGATTGTGGACAAATCCCCTGAGAAATGTTGTTAAAGCTGGAAAAATGAAACAAAATCTGTTTTGTAAAACGCTTGTTTTGCAGTTTGAGTAAAAAAAATATCAAAACTCCATTTTTCAGTTACATTTACTTCCTCAATTATCCATGTTCTCTAATAGGGTCACAATGACTGGCATTTTTACACTTACATTACAGTTAATATCAGGTTTTCAATTACTAATGTTCAAATTTAATTAATTAATCAATTACAGAGTCTGAAAAAAATAACCCCATAAAACTTGTGTTAACTTTCTGTTAGCATCTCTAATGCTAACGGGTCAGTTTTGACCTATGTCTTAAATCAGCTGTAAAATACACTACAATATATTATCTATCATCTAATTAGTTTTTCATCTGTTGGTTACCATGTTAGGGTTCCTAATCAATGACAATATTAGTATTAATAGTTTTGGTGTGGGCGTCTGAGCCTTTGTTCTGTCACTGTACCCCTAGATTTATTCAATGATAAAATGATCCTCTAGACAAGTGTTGGGTTGTGGGAAAAGTTGATATGAAACACATTTTATTGATTAATGACGCACGTGTAAGCAATAAAACTGTAACATGGTTCATCACTTTTGTTTTTAATTACTTTGTAATTGACAGTTTTTATAGAATTCCCATGGCAATTACAAAGACAAAGTCAATTATCTGAACTTAATTACAATTCACTTATGATTCCAACACTAGTGATGTTTATAACTGTAGTGGTGATAAGAACGTACCCTGAATAAAATTCATTCTAACCTTGGTGTGTTATTTTTAATTTTCCAGTAAGATCTACTGGACCGACTGGGGCAACACGCCTCGTATTGAATACTCCAACATGGACGGCTCCAACCGCCGCGTCATCGCAGACACACACCTGTTCTGGCCCAATGGCCTCACCATCGACTACGCAGGCCGACGCATGTACTGGGTGGACGCCAAGCATCATGTGATCGAGAGGGCCGACCTGGACGGACGCAACCGCAAGGCCGTCATCAGCCAGGGTAACGCCTCCTCCTCTTCCTCTTCCTCTTCCTCCTCTTCTTCATCCTCTTCCTTTAGTGTGGAGAGCATTAACACAGGACAGTGTAGTGTTTAGTCTGAATGTGTTGTTGTTTTGTATATTGTTTCTCATTTTGTGTCTTGTATTTTTTCGAGTCATTTTGTGTGTTTTTCTTCCTGTTTTGAATAATTTATTGTCATTTTGATTATTTTATTTGGCTTTGTCATTTTGAGTGTCATTTTGTGTAAGTTTTGTTGTTGAATATATTTTAAAAAAATGTTGTAGTAATTTTCTGTGTTTCTTGATTATTTAGTTGACTGTGTTTTCTATAATTTTATTTATTTTTATACTAATTTTGTGTTGTGTTTTTCGAGACATTCTGTGTATTTTCGTTGCTTTTTTTGAATCATTTATTGTTGTTTTGTGTATTTTTGTTCTCATTTTTTGTTGTATATTTTTCTGTTTCTTTTGTATTGATTTTTTTGTGTTTCAAACTAACCAATGCAGAATCTTGTTTCAAATAATAATAATAATAACAATAACAACAACAATAATAATAACTCTTCTCATCCTCGGCTCAGAGGAAATAAAAGTAGAGATGGTGTGAGAACAGAAATGCTCTATAACATGATTCTCCTTCAGAATAAAGTGAAAATAAGCTTCTCAATGTGAAAGAAATGAGGGAGATGTGTGTGTCTGTGTGTGTGTCTGTGTGTGTGTGTCTCCTTAATGATGTGTGCTCACAGGATAAAAGGCTGTAATTGGCCCAGTCCTTCCTCCACAGCCTCTGTTTGCTCAGAGAAGACACGGGTCAAATGGTACATGTGTGTCCAAGTGTGTGTGTATGTGTGTGTGCCAGGTTGCATTCTGAACTTCGTTGCCCAGGAATGCTAACGAGCTTTCCCTCTTTGTACCTATAGATCAGCGTGCGTGTGCGTGCGTGTGTGTGTGTGTGATGTTTTCCAGCTTGCTGTTGAAGAGAAAACTGGTTTCTCTCTGGAGGATAATCTGCACCTTTATTCCTGAAAAGCTTCACCTTCTATTTAATGTGTAGAGTCATGATGTTTTAGTGAATATCCAGCGTGATAAATACAGCTGTGCAGAGTGAGCACATGTGCAGACGGGTTGTGAGCTCATATTGTTTATTGGAGCTCAGAGACATTTATGGAGATTTGAAACCTCACAGCAGGAGTTTAAACACTGTCATCTAAGCTCCAAATGTTTAACTTTAGCATGAGTGAGAAAAACCTTCTTTAATGTTCATTCAACTGGAATCTGCAGCACATTAAAGCTGATAAATCTAAGAAAAACATCATCAAATGAAAATATATCTTCAAATATCATTCATACTTTATGCTGCCATCTTCACTAACTGGAAAAATAAATCATTTATCATTTAAAAATTTGAGTTAAAAGTTAACTTTTTAAAATTTAAAATATGGCTTGAATTGAAAGTGTAAGATTTTAGGTGGTAAAATTAACCCGTACTCTAATCGTCATTATTCGTATTACCTATATAGTGGGTGAGGGGACTAAATCCCAACCCCTAATGTGGAAAAAACCTAATGCCAGTCTCCTATATCAATATAAATAAACACAATCATTTAAAGGGTAACATACTGCTTTTTAACGGAAATGTTAAGGAGGAAATTTCTACTCATACCTCATTTTTAGATCCTGGACGAGCCCCCAAACTAATATGGCGGCGTTTTTTTTTAGATCATACCTCATTTTTAGATCCTGGACGGGCCCCCAAACTGTTATGGTGGGTTTTAGATCCTGGACGAGCCCCCAAACTGTTATGGTGGGTTTTAGATCCTGGACGAGCCCCCAAACTGTTGTATCAGTTTTTAATCAAAGGCGACAAAGTCGAGGATGAGGATGCAAGTTTGAAAGTCAACACTGGACGATGAACAAGTCACACTTTATACTGGAATACATTTGTTTTTAGCAGAAAATAAAAGTATTTTGCGGTTTTAGTTACTTTTTAACAATGATTTGTTCATTTCAACGTTTTAAAAAAAGAATAAACTGAGGGTGAAAGTGACTTGCTGGTAGCAGATTACACAGAGTCTGTCAGACATGGTGTGTGTGTGTGTGTGTGTGTGTGTGTGTGCGTGTGTGCGTGTGTGTGTGTGCGTGTGTGTGGAGGCGCTCAGCTTGTAGGTTAAAGGGACACGCTGTAAAGTCTTTGTGGGATGTTTGATGTTCTGTCGGCCTGCGGCTGCTCCTCCAGCTGCTTCACTAGAAACTTTAGAAGAAGAGGAAGAGGAAGGGATGACAGGGGAGGAAGGTGACCGTATCAGAATAGGACGTTAATGACTCTGCAGCATGTTCTGCTGTCATATCCTCGTGTAGAATAAGATCAGACACACACACACACACACACACACACACACACACAGGAATCATAGAGTGGTAAAGTTCTTCCTCAGATTCAGCCCCTATTTGTTTACTTTCTACTTTAACGCACATGATCTCATTTAAATAAGGCATGCAAATATAATGAGACGATGCATATCTGAGGAGCTTATTCACTGCATGTACCTGATAAAACATATTACTTACTTTATTTAGTTATTACTGAAGGTTTGAAGTGATGTTTATGTCATCCACTCCATGTCAGTTCACACCATGTGATCGTAGTCACTTTGGAGCTGCGTCACACACATCTTGGTGATATTTTTCTCCTCGGAATCACTAGAATGTGATAACTACGTTATTCAAAATGACACAAAAGGACTATAAAATTACACAAAATAATAAAAATTGACAAGGAAAATTCAGAAAATGACCTAAAAAATAAACAGAATAATGACAAAAATACACAGAATGACAGAAAATTACATGAAATGACTCCAGACATACAAAGCGGCAAGAATGCAAATATTCAAAATGACACAGAAGCACACTAGGAATACACAAAATGACAAGGATAATATACTGTGTTTTTGAAGCTGAGAGGATTTTTCTGGTTTTCTACTGTGTTCTCCTTTAGGGAATTCAGTTCATAATCTGCTTTTTTCCCCTCACCTCTCCTTATGTTGTTTTCCCCTTTTTCATCTAATACGGGGTGCCTTCAATGGTCATGGTGACCCAGAGTTCTCCTATTCTTGTCTCCCATGTTATTTGTTACTGTTCTTTCAGGTTCTCTTTAGACGGGATGATACTGAAATGTTTGTACAGGTTTTTGTGGTTTTTACCTGTGAAAAGTGTTCTATAAATAAAGATTACTAACTACTTACTTACACAACGACCAAAAAATACACAGAATGACAAAAAGACAAAAAAAAATCACAATATGACAAATATAAAAAACAAGATAAAATACACAAAATTAAAACTACAAGACACAAAATGAGAGGAAAACTAAAAAAAAAATTATCACAAATTGACAGATAAATATATAAATGACAAGAAAAATAAAGAAATTGAGTAGAGACATGGACAGAAAACGGGGTGTTTAGTCTTCAGTGGTTGACTGTGTGTGCGCGTGCATGTGTGTTTGTGTGTGTTTTCTCCAGGTCTGCCCCACCCGTTTGCCATCACGGTGTTTGAGGACAGCCTGTACTGGACCGACTGGCACACCAAGAGCATCAACAGCGCCAACAAGTTCACCGGAAAGAACCAGGAAGTCATCCGCAACAAGCTGCACTTCCCCATGGACATCCACACGCTGCACCCCCAGAGGCAGCCTGCAGGTGGGGGCTCACAAAGTAATAGATTACTTACTGAAGGAACCTGTGGCTCACTTCAGTGTGAACTGCTTCTCCAGACATACATAGTGAAAAAAGAAACTCACAAAATTACTGTGAATGTACAAAATAGGACAACAAAATGACAGAATATTACACAAAACAATAAGAAAAATACACAAAATGACTACTAAAACACACAAAAGTAAAACAAAAATACACAACAGGACTCCAGACATACAAAATGAAAAGAAAAATACATACAATGTCAGAACATTACAATAAGTGATAATAAAAATACACAAAATGAAGACAAAAATGCACAAATGACCAAGATATTTCACAAAATGACATACAATTAGAATAAATAACAGTAAAAATTTACACAATGACTATAAAATTACACAAAATTACTTCAGACATACAGAAATACTTAAAATAATTAAAAAACCTAAATAAAAAGATGAGGTATAATACAAATAATTATTAAAAAATACAGAGAATGACCTAAATTTGTGATATTGTTTATTATTTAAATATTTTTTCACTACAGTAGCCTCTGAGGTTGTTACTCACTGCTAATAGAAATAAAAGCTTGTGTGTGTGTGTGTGTGTGTGTTAATGTGTGTGTGTGCACAGGTGGGAAGAACCGCTGTGGCACCAACAACGGGGGCTGCAGCCATCTTTGTCTCCCCAGCAACAAAAGCTTCACGTGTGCCTGTCCCACAGGCTTTAAGAAGGTGGATCAGTTCAACTGTGCTAACGGTGAGCCACTCACATGCTAACGCTAACGCTAGCAAACACAACGGTTTTATTTTCACTTATATTAACTCATATATTTATCACTTTTTTAAATTGAAGGCAATGACTCAGCGATTTAAATAAATAAATAAACATTGAATTCAGGAACGTCCAACTTTTATTCACTTAATTTACGACACCAACCGATGCTGATAAAGCCAGCAGTGTTTTTTACTTACATTAATTTTGTTTTTCATTGACAACCGATAATTATTATTATTTTCCTCTAATTGAGCCGATAATCTCTGTTGGTTGAATATTGTACGTCCCTAATTGAAACAATTGACTGATGATAAAATAAGTAATGAGCTGTTGAGCAGGCTTCTGATCTAATGATGACACAAATTGATAAGGGAAATTCACAAAATTGCACAAAATTACACAAATTGACAATAAAAAATCACAAAACAACCATAAACTACACAGAATGGCAACAAAAATACACAAACGGACAACAATACACAGAATGACTTAAAAAACACATTAAAGAACAATAAAAATAAAAAATACACAAAATGGCACAAATTGACAAGAAAAATTCACCAAACGACCAAAAAATACACAGAATGGTGAGAACAACACACTAAAGAACAATAAAAATATAAGAAATGACACAAAAGGACTAGAAATATTCACAAACTGATGAAGAACATTCACAAAATGACCAAAAAAATAAACAGAATGGCAACATTAAAACATAAAATAGTGGCTGATGATGAAACGTGTGTAGCTACAGATTAAGCCTTTGATCTAATGAGTGTTCCTTTAAACACCTTTAAAATGCTGAGCGTGCACTAATACCTGTGTTAATCTGCTCCATAAATCAATAACAGTGTTTGTTTTAAGTAAACAACTGATTTAAATCTTCTTCCTCTGATTAGAGCTAAATTAGAAAAAAAATAATCCTGTAACGGTTCATCTGATTAGGCAGCAAAACAAGTAGGATTAATAAACAATCTGAGGATTATAAAACTTCCACTAAATATGAAATCACATGTTATTTAAGTGGAATATGAAGTAGGATAAAAAATATGTTTAGGTTTCATTTATTCAGAGACTTTTTTTAAGTTGAACAATTATTACATAAATAATAATTCTAAGAAATATTACGGATTGATTCTAAATTAATATGCAAATAATAACTTATTATTACATAATAATAACAATCTAACAATTATTACTTAAGTAATAATTCTAACTTATTAGATAAATAATAATTCTGAGAATTATTACATATTAATCCTAAATTATTATTAATTTTAACAATTATTACTTATCAAATAAGTAATAATTCTAAGAATTATTGCGTAAGTAATAATTATAAATCATTACATAAATAATAATTCTAAGAATTATTACACGGAAGTCAAGGACACATTAAAGCGATCAGCAGATGCCTCTGAAGAGGACTGGCAGTCAACAGTCGAAACATGTCAGGAGATCAAAGTCAATTTCCTAAAAAAAAAGTCTCTGAATAAATGAAACCTTAACATATTCTAAAAGAACTTTCTGGAATTATAGGATAAATAATGAAGAGATTAAAGCTTTTTCCTGAAATAAATCACATGATTGTTTGATGTCACTGGGTAAGGGGGCGGGGCTTTGTTTGCTGATGTCAGATGTTGTACTTGTGGTTTGTCCTGCTGTTGTTAAACTAGAGACTGACAGAAGACCTTTGGTCTTTAATCAGGTCTTGACAAGTTCCTGCTTTTTGCCCGAAGGACGGACATCCGACGGATCAGCTTCGACACCGAGGACATGTCGGATGACGTCATCCCTCTGGCCGACGTACGTAACGCCGTGGCGTTGGACTGGGACGATAAAGAAGGCCACGTCTACTGGACGGACGTTACCACGGACTCCATCAACAGAGCTCTGTGGAACGGCAGCCAGCAGGAGGTACTGGATCATAACAATATTATATATATATATATATATGTATATATATACATACAGTATATATGTTCATTACTACTGGATCATAACAATATTATGCATATATATATATCCATCCATCCATCTTCATACCCACTTATTCCCGTTTATCAGGGTCGCGGGGTATATATATATATATATATATATATATGTATGTATGTATGTATGTATGTATGTATGTATGTATATGTATGTATATATATATATATACGTATATATATTCATTACTACTGGAAGACAAACACACACGCACGCAGAACTTCCTTGCTTTTATAGAGAGATATTTTATAATTACTACTGGACAATAACCATCGTGATGAGACACTGACACCTAGTGGACATTATTTATTACTACTATGAAGATCAATGACAAATACATACACAATACTTTAAAACAAAGACTAATAATCTCAGTCCAGTGATGATTAACTGTTGTTTATAACAGAGATGAGGAACTTTTATTACAGTGGGGCCAAAAAAATGTATTAGCATTCATGTCATCATTTAGAATAATGACCAGTCTGTTGTCGTGTGTATTTATTTTGTCATTTTGTGTGTTTTTGCTGTCATTTGTGGGGTTTTTTGTTTGTCATTTTGTTTATTATTCTGTCATTTTAAGTGTTTTGTCGTCATTTTTGTTGTTGTTTTGTTTGGGTTTTTTTTATGTGTATTTTTGTTGTTTTCTTGTGGAATTCAGTGGGTTTTTGTGAGTGTTTTGTATAGTTTTTGGTTATTTTAATATGTATTTGTTGTCATCTTGTGTAATTCTCGGAGTCATTTTGTAATTTTATTTTGGCGGGGTGCACAAAATCGGACTCGGGGCTACCTGTGCTGTGATCATGGTGCTGATGGTGTTGTTTCTTTGTGACCCGGGTCCTGTTCTAGTGTCTCAGTCTGTCAGGATCCATCAGTAGAAGGTACCGAGGAGGAGTTTGGGAAAGTTGGACTGTACAGAAACCATCACAGAAAGATAAATAATAAATATATTAAAGATTATATCACAACAATAGGTCTCGATTGGATTTAATCACCATATTTTGTAGTTGATTCTCTATTGTGGCTCAGGTGGTAGTGGGTGGTCTTCTGATCGAGAGGTTGGGGGTTCGATCCCAGTACCTGACTATGTGTCGAAGTGTCCTTGGGCAAGACACTGAACCCTAAGTTGCTCCCAGTGGTCGACTAGTGCCTTGCATGTCAGTCCTGTCCCACTGGTGTGTGAATGTGAGAGTGATTGGGTGAATGAGCTGATATGTAAAGTGCTTTGAGACTGTTTCAGTGGTGATAAAGCTCTATATAAATCATGTCCATTTATTTATTGTGATTATTTTGATTTGATCAATGTTGTTATTTTTCTTGTTTGTGTTGTTTGTGTGTTCAGGTGGTGGTTGACACCAGTCTGGAGAGTCCTGCAGGTTTGGCCATTGACTGGGTGACCAGTAAGCTGTACTGGACGGATGCTGGTAAACAACCATAGCATCTACTACACATTCCTGTTAGCTCACTGGTTCACAACCTTTTTTGGGTCGTGACCCCATTTTGATTTCACAAATTTATGGCGACCCAGATACACTTCTTTTTGTATGAATTACTTTTCGATCATATTTGTGATATAGTGTAATAGCACTATAGTGATGAGATGTGCCAGCTCTGATACCTTTAAACTCTATTTTATTTCACTAGATTTAACATTTGAGGAAGTAAAATTTAAGGAATACAGTTTTTTGAGATTGTGTGTGTTTTTTTTATTTGAAAAATAATAATAATTATCAAATTACAAAACTTAATTTTTACTGTATTTTCTTTGACCAGATTTGTGAAAGTGAAAATATAGAATACAGTAGTTTGAGATTGCATGTTTCAATTTGAAATAGAAAAATAATTAAAATTTAATCAGAATTTAAAAATAAATAAAAAAAATTACAATACATTTCAGGTGACCCCACTTGAATTCCAGAGCGACCCCATATGGGGTCACAACCCTAAGGTTGACACACACTGTGTTAGAGTGTATAAAGTGACGTCCAATCAGCTGCTTCCTGTCCACCTACAGGGACGGATCGTATCGAGGTGTCAAACGCTGACGGCACCATGAGGACCGTCCTGATCTGGGAGAACCTGGACCGACCCCGGGACATCGTGGTGGACCCCATCGGAGGGTTTGTAGATTAAATTAAAAAACGTTTTTTAATTCATAACGGCACGGATTGTACGTGGTCTAAATCTCTGTGTGTAAACCCCCCCATCCCCGTGTGCAGCTTCATGTACTGGACGGACTGGGGGGCCAACCCAAAGATAGAGCGAGCAGGGATGGATGCTTCCAGCCGCATCGTCATCATCTCATCCAACCTGACGTGGCCCAACGGCCTCGCCATCGACTACGAGAGCCAACGCCTGTACTGGGCCGACGCCGGCATGAAAACCATTGAGTTTGGAAACTTTGATGGATCAGACCGACAGGTAAAAGACCACTATGGATGTGAACTTTTGTTATCAATTCATTTATCCTCCAAAAGATCATATTTTCAAATAAACATCTGTACAAAATAAGGAAAACTTATTCAACTTCAGTATCTGAAAAATGCCTCAGTTGTTGTCCAGACTAATTATTCAAGCAGTAAATATTGTATAATAAACATTATACAAGTGTAACTTTTGTTATATAGTTTGTACATGAGGTGCAGATCAATTAGCATAGCTAGTGAGTTAGCATTATAAAATAAAACTGTGTAAAATGCATCAAAAACAGTCTGCAATACTACAATATTATATTATCTCACCACTAGATGGCACTGTAACACCATAATTAATCTATATGCTGTAACTAATGGTGGGACAATATTAAAAAAAAATCTTACATTTAACTAAGATATATTCATGCTTTTCTGGATTTTTTGAGAATCCTGTTTGTGTAAAAAAAACATTATTTTTTGTAATTAAAAGTTCCAGCGCTATCAGTCACACAAAGCTGGAGTACATTATTTGCTTTTTCATTATCAGTGGAAAATCCATCAATATTATGATATAGAACAAATATCAACTGATAACAAACATGACCCGTTTCAATAAATGATTACATCATTGATTTAATTAGTAAACCTAGTTATTTAGAGCCTAGGTTCACAAAGTGGGGTACAGGTACCCCCAGGGGTACGCAAACTGTCATGGGGGTACTAGTACCAGTGTTTGGAATAACAGCGTTTAAAATAATGGCGTTATGTAACGGAGTTTGTTTTTCAGTAACGGGGTAATCTAACTAATTACTTTTTACACCGTTACAACACCGTTATCGTTACTGAACGTTAAATGTGGTGCGTTACATGTATTGATTGAATAAACTGTTATATGAAAATATCCCCGACTTCTGACTCAGCTGTAGTGAGGAGGCGGGTTAAAAACAAGGTGAGCGATTATGATTGGCTAAGGCGACGTGCCAGCACACGCAACACACGCGCGCAAACACACACACACAGACACACACACACAGACACACACACACACACACACACACACACACACACACACACACACACACACAGAGCAGATTGGATGAAGCAGCAGAGATGGTGAGCAAAATTATTGAAGCACCTCACAACGACACGCATCTAAAAAACCTGAATTATTTGACATATAGAAACTTTTTTTTTTTTAATAGTAACGCAAATAGTTACTTTACTTGGTAATGAGTTACTTTTATTATAGAGTAATTCAGTTACTAACTCAGTTACTTTTTGGATCAAGTAGTGATTAACTATAACTAATGACTTTTTTAAAGTAACGTTCCCAACACTGACTAGTACTAATGCCAGGATAATGCTAGCTAATGCTAATAATAGGATAATGCTAAGTTAATTATATGTTAATGCCAATGTTAATGCTAGGCTAATGCAAAAGTTAATTTATTATAGCTAATGCTAATTGTAGGTTAATGCCATATTGATGCTAATGTTAGGCTAATGGTAATGCTAAGTTAATGTTAATGTTGACTAATTCTAGTTAATGCTTATGCTAGGCTAATGACATATTGATGTTAATGTTAGTTTAATGCTATGTTAATGTTAATGCTAGCTAATGCTAACGTTAATGCTAGGTTAATGTTAATGCTAGCAAATGTTAAAGTTAATGCTCGGTTAATGTTAACTAATGCTAGCTAATGCTAATATTAGGTTAATGTTAGGCTAATGCCATGTTGATGTTAATGTTAAGCTAATGCTGTTAATGCTAATGCTCGTTAATGCTAATGTTTACTAATGATAGCTAACGGTAATGCTAGGTTGATGCTAATGCTAATGTCGTTTTCAATGATACCTACATCCTCACGTGCATTTTCTTCAGGAAATGCTAATATTCTAGTTGTATATTATTCCTCAACAGGAGGTAAATTACATAAACATTTTTACTGTAGGGCTACGTTGTTTATGACATTACATTATTATGTATTTTGAGTGTGCAGCGTTAGGGGGTACATGGCTTTAGGTTAAATGTCTGAAGGGTTACAGGAAAGTGAAAAGTTTGGGAACCAAACTAGAGTTCTAGAGTAAAATGCTCCTTTTGATTAGCTAACTGATCAATAATCATTGATCACTGCTATTGGCTCCCAGGTATTGATTGGCAGCCAGCTGCCACACCCCTTCGGCCTGACGGTACACGAGGACAAACTTTACTGGACCGACTGGCAGTCAAAGAGCATCCAGAGCGCAGACAAACTGACGGGCCTAGAGCGCCACACGCTGGCAGAGAACCTGGAGAACCTGATGGACATCCACATGTTCCACCGACACCGGGACACTGGTGAGTAGGAGGGGAATGTGTTCAAATGATTTTATTAAAGCATCACTGACTATTATATCTTTTCTCACAAAACTGCAGGAAATGTTTTCCTGAATCACCTTTTTTTACGTCTTTTTTTAAAAAAAAAATTTCCCCTGTGAAAACAAGGACTATATAACAAAATATTATATTTTTATTATTATTTTATTTTCATTGGTTTATTTATTTAATTATTATTAATAATAATACATGATTTATTTATTTTTAATTCGTATTTTTAGTATTTGTGTAACTTTTTTCTCAAGTCACATAAATGGTAAATGGACTTGATTTTATATAGAGCTTTATCACCACTGAAACAGTCTCAAAGCGCTTTACATATCAGCTCATTCATACAATCACTAGTCGCTAGTCGACCACTGGGAGCAACTTAGGGTTCAGTGTCTTGCCCAAGGACACTTCGACACATAGTCAGGTACTGGGATCAGACCCCCAACCTCTCGATCAGAAGACGACCCACTACCACCTGAGCCACGGTCGCCCAAATATTGATGTTAATTAGGAAAGGAAAGATTGTCGCATTCAGTCCCATCAAAAGTTGTAAATAAAATGAAATCATGCATTTGATAATTTTTCCACAATAACAAATCAACAGATGAATCAGCAAATACTTTTTAATATTTAGATTAATAGAACTGCAGTAAAAATACAACATTAACACTACATTGCACTAGAAAAATGATGTGAAAATCATTATTAAAATGCTTTGTTATATGGCATTCTAAACAGTAACTTGATTTATGTGTAAACAAATAAAAACAAACTATTATTAAAGGAAAATAAATGTCAAAAATCAAGTATTCAAAGATTAAAATCCTAAAATGTTGGATAAATCTAAGCTGTAAGTTCTTTAATTAAATGAAAAACTTCCCCATCTCAGGAAAAATGTAAATTTTTCATATTTACGTGAGAGGATGCAATTTAAACCAGATAAACTTATTTTTATTATATAATATTATGTATGTCAAACAAAAATACTATTAATTAATACTAATAAGTAAATATTTCAATTTTTTATTGATAAATATCACAATCGTTAATTTTCTCAACTTCTCTAATAATTGAATTACATTATTTAGTTTATTACCAAGCACTGCCCTTCAAAATAAAAGCATGATACCATTCTTTCCCACTTGCAGCCCTTTGAAAACACATTTGTGAAATAGAAACACTGTTCTAATATATTTTAGTGAATAAATCTAATAAAGAACAAATACTGAGCAAAAACTAAAAATAATATTAGCATTAAAAAGAAGTGTTTAGGTGTTAAATCGGACCTGATTCCTACAGTAGAAAAAGCAAATCTTACAGTAGATGTTTGTGTCTCCATGTGTAGCGTCCAACCCATGTGCGATGGATAATGGCGGCTGCAGCCACCTCTGTCTCCTGGCTCCGGTCCCCAAATCCTCCAGCTGTGCGTGTCCCACTGGGATCAACCTGCAGGCGGACGGAATGACCTGCACGCCTGGTAGGAAAACACACCTCCTCAAATTAACTCCAGAAACACACAAAACGACAGCAGAATGCACAAATTGTCAACAAAGAACATCAGAAACAGAAAAAAAATTGTCTTTGAAAACACACAAAACATTGTCTTTGAAAACACACAAAACACATACAAAATGGCTCCAAAGACGAACAAAATGTATTTATTTTTACGAACAAAATGTATTTATTTTTATTTATTGGTTTATTTAACAGGGACAGTGTACATTAATATCAATACTATAAATATACCAGATTTAGCCAAAAGGCTGTTTTTCATCTGCCGTCGCTGGACAGAATGTTAAATTGTCACCCCTAAAAGAACACTAATTACATTAATTACTGGAAATATATATATATATATATATAGATTACACAAGATGACAGAAAAATACACAAAACAACAACAAAATCAGAGGAAATTGCTCCAAAGACACACAAATGAAAAACTAAAGTTAAACAAAATACACAAAAGGACACGAAAAAGCTTTGATCACATACATTAAAAGTTTTTAAAACTCTATTTAATACATCTAACAACATCTTAAATACTGTCAAATGAATGATGACTGTGGATCCTCTCACTGTTTAATGTTGTGATGCATTTGTGTGCTGTAGGAATGAGCAGTTTCCTGATCTTTGCGCGGAGGACGGACATCCGTATGGTTTCTCTGGATATTCCTTATTTTGCTGATGTGGTTTTAGCCGTCAACAGCTCCATGAAGAACACCATCGCTGTCGGCGTTGACCCCAGAGAAGGTTATTTTGGTTTTTTATGGAAATGCCACATTTTCTCATGAGTTGTTAAGCAGAAATGTGCTATAATTTGAGAAAACATTGGTAAAAAAAAGTCACAATAAGCGGAGAAATGCAGCAACATGCCAATAGGTGGCAGTAGATAACTTGATGCTTTTACCACAGCGGTGACCACTGAAATGTAATTATTTGATCCACAATACAATCATTAATTTATAATAATCAATTTCAAATAATGACCAATCTGAGCATTAACACAGGAAATGACGAAGGGATTTGTCTTTTTTATTTTGTCTTTTTGTGTGTTTTATGTTTTGTGTTTTTTTTGGAGCCATTTTTCTGTTAAAGTAGTATTTTTTTTTTTTAATATTTTTGTTTAAATCACTTTTATTTTGCATTTTTTGTATATTTTCAGATATTTTTGTTGTGTATTCATTTTTTTTTTTAAGTGAGATGTTTTTAATCTATTTGTTTAAATGACTTATTTTTATTTTATTTTTGCATTTTTTTCTATCCTAAGTTTTTGTGGTTTTGTGTATTCATTCTATTTATTTAAGTGACTTTTTTGCATTTTGTGCATCTTGAGACATTTTTTTCTATTTTCCTGAAATATTTGGAATTTGTGTATTTTTCCGTCCTCTTCAGGGTCAAGGTCGTGTCAAGTGTCAAAAACCAAAATGTTGCATATCTCTACCAAAATTCATCATACAAGTTTGATGCTTACATTTATGAAAATCTCATCTCAAGTAGGGCTGGGCGATATATCGAATATACTCGATATATCGCAGCTTGTAGTCTGTGCGGTGTTGAAAATGACCATACCGTTAAACTCGCGGACTTTTTTTTTTTTTTTTTTTTGATTTTTTTTTTTTTTTTTTTTTTTTTTTTTTTTTTTTAAATATCTTAGTGGCATTATGCACAAAAGGTGCACTTAAATTTAGTGTTGTTTTGAAATGTCATCTTAATGACAACATGCACAAAAGGGCACTATTTGTTTTAAAATATTGTAGTGGCATTATGTACAAAAAGTGCACTTTAATTTTGTGTTTTGAAATGCCATGTGAGTTGCATCCTGCACTAATGTCTTGTTTTGAAATGTCTCTGTGACAATTTTGCACAGAACGTGCACTTTCTGTTGACAATTTTATGTTTGAGCCACTCACTGTTTAATAAATACAGTTATGTCAACTTTGACTTAGTTGTGATATCCCCTTTTTTGCATGAAAGTTTAAAATTGGCATATATTAATGCAGTATGATCAAGAATGTTTTAATGTAGACATATAGAATCATCATACTGGTGTGATTTTGTGCATCAAAGTGTTAATTCAAGGGTAATGCAAAATATCGAGATATATATCGTGTATCGTGACATGGCCTAAAAATATTGCGGTATTTATAAAAGGCCATATCGCCCAGCCCTAATCTCAAGTGGAGTATTTTATTTCATTGAACCAAAGCTGTACGACCTACCAGTAAAAAGATCAGTAGAGGTCGAAGTTCATGATGTCACAAAAAAAACTAAAAAATAAGTTTCCCTATAACTTGTATATAGACACAGATAACTGGTACCATTGAACTACATTTCCTTTCAATGTGTGACTTTGATCTTCGCTCAAGGTCATTGTTAGGGTCCAAGCAGTGAGGCAAGGAGACAACAGCGTTACATTTCCAAAAAAGGTGCTTTATTGGCCACAGACTAACACAGGCCAAGAACAGAGGTAGCATGTGCAACAAGAACTAACACAAAACCAACTGCCTCAAATGAGACAGGAGTCAACTTAAATACAGTTTGGACCATACCAAATATAAATAAGGAGAAACACAGGGGATAAACAACCAAAACTAAGGGACAAACACAGCCCCTTAACCTCAGTCCCCCTCTGCAATGGTCTGGTCCACTTAAGGCCGCCTCCAGCTCTCTCCAGGCCAGCCCCTCACCACCTCTGTTCTTAAAGGGACAGAGAATAATGTCACTGGCAATCATCAAATGATTTAGGAGCTGTTACCTCTGTGTGGCCCGGCCATCACAGTCATATTGAAGGTCAAGGTCAGTCTTCTGTTTTTCCTTGTCAGCAAATCCAGATACAGGTTCCGTCTTAGCCTTGTGAACACAGGTCTGGTCTAGTTTTACGATTCATATTGTTTCCAACTTCCTGAATTCCAACATTCACATCTTCAGTGACAAACAGTTTAGTGTTTTAATGTCGTATGAAGTTTTAATGTGGTTCCCCCCGTAGGAAAGGTTTACTGGTCTGACAGCACGTTGAAGAAGATCAGCAGAGCAAACATCAACGGAACAGAAAACCAAGACATCGTCTCCACAGGTGTGACCTTCATCATCATCATCATCATACTCCTCAATCCTTCCTCATCACCCCCTCCTTCTCCCCCCTGCAGGACTGATGACCACAGATGGTCTAGCCGTGGACGCCGTAGGCAGGAAGATATACTGGACCGACACAGGGACCAACCGCATCGAGGTGGCCAACCTGGACGGGTCCATGAGGAAAGTTCTAGTCTGGCAGAACCTGGACAGCCCTCGAGCCATCGCACTCTACAATGAGATGGGGTGAGCAATAAATACCACCATCACAAAAAACACTTTTTAGAATAATGTGGGAATTTATACCAAAAACCCAAAATATTGTGGATTTTGTTTATAATAAATACATAACATATATTGTATATACAATATAATAAATATATTATACATATTATAATAAATAATATAAATAGTTATAAACTGCGTTAATTATTTTAATTTCATTCAGTGTCAGATTCATTCACATGTTGGAAAAACACGATTTCCTGTGTTTTTAATTATTTTAATTGTTTATTATTTATTTGTGTGAAAAACCCATAAAAAAGAAGATTTTTATTTATGAAATTTAATATATTTGACACTGATTATACAATTTCTTAAATCTGTCTGCCTTTAAACTTCTTATTTTATGTATTTAGTTTTTTTTATACAGTTAATTAGATCTTTTAACACTGGTTGATGCAGATAATTTCTTTAACTGAACTGATTTCTCTTTCTACCTTATTCATTAATTATTTCATACATTTTTTTTTTTTTTTTAGCTAATTTTGTATTTTTAAAACATGTTAAATAACTAAATTCATTGTTATTAACAGTAATAATAATAATAATCTAATAATCAGATACATGTACTGGACGGACTGGGGGGAGAACGCTAAGCTGGAACGTTCAGCCATGGATGGATCTGGTCGTGTGGTTCTCATCAGTAATAATCTGGGCTGGCCCAACGGTCTGGCCATCGACACGGCCGGGTCTCAGCTGCTGTGGGCCGACGCCCACACTGAGGTCTGTAAACCATCATCATCACACTAGGGCTGGGACGATACCGTTCATCTTCATCACCACGTTGTTCTCCTCAGAGAATCGAAGCGGCCGACCTGAACGGACAGAACCGCCACACCCTGGTGACCCCGGTCCAGCACCCGTATGGTCTGACCCTAATGGGACCCCACATCTACTGGACCGACTGGCAGAGCCGCAGCATCCAACGAGCCGATAAGAACACGGGATCCAACATCATCACGGTGCGATCCAACCTCCCTGGACTCATGGACATCCAGGCTGTGGACAGAGAGAGGCCTGCAGGTGAGCATTAGAACAGGAAGTGATAGATTAGAAGAGAAGGAAGTGATAGATTAGAAGAGCAGGAAGTGATGGATTAGAGCAGGGATTCTCAACTGGTGGGTCGGAACCCAAAACTGGGTCGTTGACCTGTACTGGGTGGGTCGCAGAAAGCTATTAAATAATAAATAAATACTTAATATGCCTTTTATTTTTAAAGAAACTTTTCTTTTGACAGGCATGTTGTGAAATGCATGTTGCACAGGAAAATATATAGATTTATGTTTTTAAAAAGATTATATATTTGTGTTTTCAACTGTGGAAAAATGTGGGTCCCAGGGTGAGACCAGTTGAGAACCTCTGGATTAAAGCAGGAAGTGATAGAATAGAGCAGGGAGGGATGGGCCGCGAACATGTGATGGGTCACATGATTAACAATTATGTCAACATTTAGAATAAAGACCAATCAGAGCTTTAACTCAGGGAAGATCAAAGGGATTGTGTGTTTATTATGGATGCTTGTTTTAATTAATTTTGTGTATTTTTGTTCACATTTTGGGTGTTTTTTCAGTTATTTTAGTCATTCTGTGTGTTTTTGCTGTTGTTTTGTTTCTTTTGCTGTAATAGTTGTGTGCTTTTGGAGTCGTTTTGTGTATTTTCTCTGGGGGCGCCTTGTCTACATCAAATCATATAATTTTTTATTTCCACTTTGATCTTCCTCCAGGGTTCAATAGGTGCGCGAGGAGAAATGGGGGTTGCACTCACCTGTGCCTGCCCCGCCCTAACGGCACTTCCTGTGCCTGTCCTACGGGCATCCTGCTGAAGGGCGACGGACGCTCCTGCGACGACTCCCCAGAGACGTACCTGCTCTTCTCCAACCGCGTCAGCGTGCGGCGGATCTCTCTGGACACCAGCGACCACACGGACGTGCACGTGGCCGTGCCCGAGCTGCACAACGTCATCTCGCTGGACTACGACAGCGTGGACGGGAAGTTGTACTACACGGACGTCACGCTGGACGTCATCAGGTCAGAACGCCAGTTGTAATCCTCGTAGTGGAGTCATTCCATATCATTTCATCATATTTTCAGGGCGTGATCAAGCTAAGGCACATGTGTCAAACTCATGGCCCGGGGGCCAGATCTGGCCCTTTGGATCATCCAATTCAGCCCACAGGAGAAAGTCAAAATGACAGAGAAAATGTGTAAATGAAACTCAACAATATTTGCAGGTGCTTATATCACATGATTGCAGTCATTTTTAATGTTAAACAGTTGAAAAAACACAAAATTCTTAAATTTTTCTTGAATTGTTACATAATATTTCCCTTAAATAAATAAAATTTGGTCACAAAATCTAGGAAATGTAAAATGAAGATCCTGTTGGGACTGATATCTGTCACTTATTGTTTGGAAATTGTCAGTTTCTTACATATTTTGTATTTTAACTATACATAGAAGGTCAAACTAGGGCATAAATGTTGAAATGACTTGTTTACCTGGTTTATAAAATCTGTGGCCCTGTTGAGATCAAACTGTTCTGTATCTGCTCTGAAAACTAATTGAACTGGTTTCTGATGTGGAATTTTGCTATGTTTTTTCCAATGGTTATTATATTTTTATGTTACTAGTGAAAAACTAAAATTATAAATGATAAGACACAGAGGAAAGCTACAATGGTCTCATTTAAAGGATTTTCAATAATAATAGTAATAATTATACTACAAAACAAAACAGATCAGATTTTTTCTTTCATTTCCACATGTAGATATGGTCCAATGAAAATAGTAAAAAAAATATATTTTTTTATATTCCAGAGCGTGTGAGCCTAGAACCAATGCATATCTGTGACTAATCATTAGTGATGTGAACAGTCTATGTTCATAGCTCTAATCTGATCACATTACAGGGAGCTGAGACATATGCTAAGTAGTTTACTGAAGACCCAAACATGTTCCAGACCCAAACACACACTGACTTAGTGACTATTTAGAGGAGCTGACATGTCCACCAGATAGGATGTATAGCAGATCTATTTATATAGTCTGAGAGAGTAGGTGGAGCTTATTACTATACCATATTTACCTTTATATGTGATGGAGTTACAGATATATTGGAAGGTGAACATGGAAGATAAATAAGGACACACCCCCTCCTCCACTAAATTGTTCATATCTGAAGAAACATTCATCAGATCAAACTAAACATTTACTCGTTCCACGATCCACACAGTTATAAACACAACAAACAAAATGACTGAGAAACCTATAAAAACCCCCAAAATGTGTAAAAAATTACTTCAAAAAACACTCATAACTGCAAAATATATAGAAAACACAACCTAAATTTACAAATACACATTACTTCAAAAAACATCCAAAATGACAAGAAATTACTAAATTATAAGAAGAAAAAAAACACAAATTTACAACATATGTACACTAAAATTACACCACAAATACAACCAAAATACACAAGACAACAATGAGAAAGGCACAAAAATGAGAAAAAATACACTTAATGTCCTCAAAATAAAACAAAAATGACACTAGAAACACACAAAACAAACAAAATGACTACAAAAACAAAACATACTGTATTACTGTAACACATTTAACTTTCCTATGTGATGGAGTTCCTGAGATGTTGGAAGATAAAAATGAAAGAAAAATAAGGACACACCCCCCTCATTACATTGTCCACATCTCAAAAAGTATTGATCAGATCAAACTAAACATTTACAGTGTGAATATTGGTAAAAAATGCTGTGTGTGTGTCATTAGTTGACATGACATGTAATGACATGTAGTGAAGAAACATCTGTGATTGTCTCCGTGCTTCAGGAGAGTGAACCTGGACGGTAGCAACATGGAGACGGTGATCAACCAGGGTCTGAAGACCACTGACGGGTTGGCCGTGGACTGGGTGGCCAGGAACATGTACTGGACCGACACTGGGAGGAACACCATCGAGGTGGCACGACTGGACGGAACCAGTCGGAAGGTTCTGGTCAACAACAGTTTGGATGAACCCAGAGCCATCGCAGTGTTTCCCAGTAAAGGGTACGAAGTCCCACAGTCACTCACCATGAAGGAAGAGTAAAAGATACTCCACTGAGTTTAGGACGCACCATAAGCACCACCCACATCACTGGTCACATGACCACAGACTAGAATAATGACATCACTGCATTAATACAGGAACGAACGATGGGGTTTGTGTGTCTTTGTCATTTGGAGTATTTTTGCTCTCGTTTTGTGTGTTTTTGGAGCCATATTGTGCATTTTTGTTGTTGTTTTTAATATTTTTGTTGTCATTTAATGTGTTTTTGTTGTCGTTTTGTGTATTTTTTTAGTTATTTGGGTTTTTGAGTTATTTTGTGTCTTTTTGCTGTTGTTTTGTTTATTTTGGGAAATTGGGAGTCATTTGTGTGTTTTTGTTCTTGTTTCTTGTATTGTTGGACTCGTTTCTGTGTATTTGGAGCCATTTTGTGTATTTTTGTTCATTTAATGTGTTTTTGGTGTCATTTGAATTTTTTGAGTAATTTTGTGGTTTTTTGCTGTTCTTTAGTGTATTTTGGGAGTAAATTGTGTGTTTTTGGTGTCATTTAATGTGTTTGTCTTGTTGTTTCATGTATTGTTTTAGTCATTTGTGTATTTTTGTTGCTGTTTTTTGCATTTTTGTTTTCAACTAATGTATTTTTGCTATTATTTTGTGTGTTTTTGGAGTCATTTGGGTTTTTGAACTTCATGCCATCAGAGGAGTGTCGGACCTTCTTGTAGAAGTCTGGAAAGGACCAATAAAAATACAAAGTATTTCAAATTAATCAATTATAAAACTTTTTCACTTCCAGACGTGAGTGAAAAAACTCTCGACAGCAGTCATTATATCACTGGCTTTTATTTTGAAAAATGGACTTCCCTCCTCCCTACAGGTTCCTGTTCTGGACCGACTGGGGTCACATTGCAAAGATCGAGCGTTCTCATCTGGACGGATCAGATAGAAAGGTTCTGATTAACACTGACCTGGGCTGGCCCAACGGACTCACACTGGACTACGACACACGCAGGTTAGAATGTGGATGTGGAGGAGTGGTACTGGTCTGAGTGGGACCACTGGTTCCTAACCTGTGGTTCCTGTGCAGGATCTTCTGGGTGGACGCCCACCTGGACCGCATCGAGAGCTCCGACCTGAACGGGAAGCTGCGTCAGATCCTGGTCAGCCCCGTGTCGCACCCGTTCGCCCTCACACAGGTAGCCCCGCCCCCTTCCTTCCTCCTCCTCCTCCTCTCACCTGCTTTCCTTCACCATGTGGTCCCTGCGTCCTCCAGCTCACGCTGAACCATTGGAACGTAACCATTTCTTCTTCTTCCCTTCCACTCTGACCCTCATTTTTCTTCCTCCTCCCCCTCCCCCTCTCTTCCTCTCGCCCCCTCCTCCTTGTCTGTGTTTCTTCTTCTTCTTCTCCCTCCTTTCCCCAGTTGAAGCCGGTGTCCTCCCCTCTAACTCCTTTCTCCCGACTCTCGCAGCAAGACCGCTGGATCTACTGGACGGACTGGCAGACTAAGTCCATCCAGCGCGTGGACAAACACAGCGGCCGCAGCAAAGAAACGGTTCTGGCCAATGTGGAAGGGCTGATGGATATTATAGTGGTGTCACCTCACAGACAGACAGGTGAGCAGCTTTACTGTGAACATGCTGGGAGGCGGAGCCTGGATGGACTGTGCAGGAGGGGCCTGAGGGCCATCACACACACACACACACACACACACACACAAAATGACTACAAATAAATAACTGAAAAATATACTTAACAACAAAAATGAATAAAAACACACTAAACAACACTAAAACACACAAAATGACAGAATACACATAAAAAACCCAGCAAAAAACCACAGATCTTTCAAACACACACAATGATGGAAAAATCACACAAAACAGCAAAAGTACACAAAATGACACATTAGATGACTACAAATAAACTGAAAAATATACTATTGACAACAAAAATACTCAAAATGACTTCAAAAATATTAAACGACAACAAAAACATGTAATGCATTGGATTTTTGGCCAATATTTTCCAACTCATTTGACTGATAAATGACACTGATATTTTTCCACCTAATTGCAGAAATCACCTGGTTTCTGTTGTGGAATTAACAAACAGAATTATTCTGAGCGAGCTGTAAAAACATTTTAAATGTTTGATTTTTATCCAAATCTAAACACAGACAGACGGTGTGTTCTGTGTTCTCTGAGTGTAGCTGAAGGTTCTGTGTTCTCCGTCAGGAACCAACCTGTGTGGAGTGAATAATGGAGGATGTACCCACCTCTGCTTCGCTAAGACCAACAGCTTTGTTTGTTCCTGCCCTGACGAAGAGGACGGCCGCCCCTGCTCCACCAGTAAGCCCCGCCCTCTCCGTCACACGCCCCTCCCCCTTACGCTGTCACAGATCCACGTGTTCACTCTCACGTGTTCATCAGTCTCAGGTTATGTCCCAACGTCACCCAGCAGGAGAACCATCAGCACACCTTCTCCTCCCAGCGCTCCCACTGACGACCCTCAGAGAGGAGGCTCCTCATTGGTCAAGTACGTCCTACACATGTTTCCACAGCTGTCAGACTGACTCACGCACACACACACACACACTGATGGTTCCTCTCCTCCTACAGCTGCACAGACAAAGACCAGAGTGCTGACGGCTGCCTCAACACCGTAGTGACGGCTCCTCACGGTGAGCGCGCGCACACACACGTACACACACAGGAAGTGATGTAACCTCTGACGTCTACAAAGGCAGTAGAATAGCATTAGCTTCAAAGTAGAGCTGCTGGATTAATAATGAACAATCCAGGTTAGAAAGAGTTGGAATTACAAAGTCTTAATTAACCCGCTTCCTCTTGTGTCAAACTCAAGGCCTGGGGGACAAATGTGGCCCTTTTCAAACATCCAATGTGGCCCACAACACTTAGAAAACATCATTCATTGTGTCTATAATGTAATATTTGCATGTTGTTGCACATTTTTATACATTCTTAAAGTAAATCCAGGCTGTTGTCTACACATTGTCCCCCAGGCCACAACTCACCCACTCCCTAATGTATCATTGGTACAAAATGATCATATAACAACATGCATTTAACTTGACAACTTTTACTATTAATTAATGTACTGTAAATATAGATACAGTAGTAGTAAAATAAACCGTTAAAAGATAAATAAATAATTAGAAACATCTTCACTAGTGAAGCAAATGAAGCAGGTGGGAATTCTGAGTTTTCATTGGTTGCCATGTTTCATTTTGGACTGGGGAGCCAATAGGAAGCTTTGGTGCATGCTCCTCCCACCTTTTCTCTTCTTTTTTTTTCTCTGCTCCCTCCTTTATCTGCCCCTGCTTGTTTTGTCTTGTACTGTCTTTTGTCAGAATCTAATAACAGCCTCTCTCTACATCTCTATCCAAAAAACTAAATGATGGAATTGATCAGCTGGTCTCTCATTTGACCAAATGTTTTCAATACAAAGAAAGGGCAGACTTGAACCCCCCCTGTCCTGACAGAACGTTTGGGGCTGGATACATGATGGGAGTCGTGTGTCTGTCCATCCTTTTCGTTGAGAACGTGGAGAACGTTTACATGATTGGAATTATAATAACAGGTATTCTGCTGATTGGAGTTTTCTAATCTATCAAGTTCAGATTACATTAGCAGCTGTTTTGGGAAGGCTGCCAGTCATTTCTGATAATACTCAGACTCATGTGATGAACAAACTGAAAAGTAAGCAGGAGGCTACGTTGGAACATCTACGCAGGTTGGAATCCAACTTAGAGAAGTTAAATGCTCAGCTTTTGAGTTAAGGCCACCATATTGGATTTACTACTGAAGGACTCAAGGCAAACAGAATTGTGTTTAGCCTGATAGAAAACAAATGGCTTATCATCATTGGTTCCCCTCACAAGCCAGACGTTCACAGCTGGTTCATCTATTCTCCAGGATGTTTGTGCAGAATTGACGCTGCGTCCCCTCCTCTTCCTCCTCTTCCCCCACAGCCACCATGGGTCATGTTTTAACACCTTCTTGTGCCCTCCGTCCCCCCTCCCTGCCCTGTAGCGGCTGCAGCAGGGGCGAGTGAGGCGCGCGCCCCCCAGCGGCTAGCTGCAATCCTTTTCTTCACCCCAAACCCTCAACATTCCTGTTTTTAAACTGTACTTGGTGAATAAAATTCTTTAAATTCTGATTCTGATTTCTGCCAATGGATAATTATTATTAACCTAGTTCAAAGGTCTTCAACCTTTACTGTCAAAGGAGGTGAAAAATACCTTCTCAATGAAGACCATACAGTGTATACGATTCTATTCTAAACAGTTAAAATAATATTGAATAATTCTACAAGTTGATGTATTTGTAGGGCTACAAAAAGTAACATGAATATGATAACATATGATCATGTGATCAACACATGCTAATTACTCATTTCTTGCCACACATAAAACATACATATTTAACCTGTACATTGGTGGTTAAATGAATCTGTTCCCACACAATTAAAATCTGTATTTTCTTCCAGAAATAGTGTTTTTGTTGGTTTAGTTTCTTACCAGGGATTTAAAACT
Organism: Gouania willdenowi; assembly: GCF_900634775.1. Taxonomy (NCBI): domain Eukaryota; kingdom Metazoa; phylum Chordata; class Actinopteri; order Blenniiformes; family Gobiesocidae; genus Gouania; species Gouania willdenowi. The sequence continues at coordinate 44,754,241 of NC_041046.1, forward strand.
TAAGGTTAGTCACAGGTGGAGGAAAGTTGATGGTCTGTAGATGTTGTAGGAATGTGCTGAGTCATTGTACAACGTGATTTATTTATAGGTTAACAAATTGGTTTATCATAATTGATTTGAAGTTAATGTAATTAATCATTAATACCCTCTGTAAGAAATAACAATTCATTATTTCAATATTTTTTTTAAGCTATAAGGGGCCATTGCAAAAAGACTCAAAGAGCCACATGAGGCTCCAGAGCCGCAGGTTGCTGACCATAGTTTCAGCCTTTTTGTGCCCTACGTTAATGTGAGACGTTTTCCTGTGATTAAACTGAACTTAGTGCAGTTTTATTTCTATGTTCCTGCTGCAGGGGAGGGGCTTCACATCAGCTACGTGATTGGAGGACTTCTCACCATCTTAGCCATTCTCATTCTCATCGCTGCGTTTATCATCTACAGGTCAGTCAAACTTTCTCTGTTTGAAAGTTACATTTTTCAAACTTTTTACACCTGTTTTATTTCTTTTGTTTTTTCAAATTCAGACATAAAAAGTCAAAGTTTGCCGACCCTGGTGTGAGTAACCTAACCTACAGTAACCCTTCGTACCGGACGTCCACACAGGAAGTGAAGATAGAGGCGTCGCAGAAACCTCCGATTTATAACCAGCTACGATATAAGAAAGAGGTGAGGTTTGAGAGGATTTATTGTGAATCCATGATGCGTAGGACAGCTGATGACTGGTGTACACTGCGTAACCATGGAGACAAACGGCTTCAGTGTTTGTCTCGTTCAGATTGTGCAGAATGAAGGATCTCTCTCTCTCTCTCTCTCGTTCACCACAGCACTCTCATCCCTACAACTCCCTCTCTCCCTTTATCTTTTGACCACCGCCCTGAGGAGAGGTAGTCCAGCACGGAGGAAGCTCTGCTTTGACTCTTTCACTGCATGAAACCAAAAAATACTCAGTTACAGCATGAGTTTGACACTAACAGAACTGTTTCCATGTCCTTTAACAGTCTCTTCTTCTTCTCTGAATACTTTAAATCACGTGTTGCAGCGTTTTCTGTGGGAATCTTGGTTCAGTTCCAGATTTTTCAGTCCTTTGTCACATGGAGCAATCGCTGAGTGTGGCTGAAAACACACGCTGAAGCGTCAGAATCAGCTTCATTGATCATGTAATATATGTTATACACACGAGGAATTTGACTTGGTGAACTGTGCTCTCTAATCATGTAAACATTAAATATTAACAATCAACTAGAAAAAATATATAAACAGTAGTTAAAGATTAATATGTGCAAAACCAAATCAAATAATAATAGTAATAAATCTACTGAAGCTACAGTGAAGACGAAACGGTAAAATATTTTGTGCAGGCCTTCGGAGGCAAAGACCAGCACGGAGTGAAACCAATCTGTTTTATAAACAAGGTTTGCTCATCCAACCTCACATCCAACCTCACATCCAACCTGCATGTGAGAAGGTGAAGACAGACTGAACCTCAGGTGTGAGGTACTGATGTGGACTTTGTGAGGTACACCGGAGTGGTCACATGGGACTTTGTTATTCATTTCTCGACCTGCACATGAACAAGGACGATCATCCAGTGTTTAAGAAAAGCAGCGCCTCTGGTGGTCAGAGGGATGAAATACAACTTGATTTAAAAAAACAAACTAAAAACTTACACATTTGCCATGTTTTATTTTTATTGAAAGTGTTTTTTGATTGAAGTTTTTTGGGCGTTTGTGTCTTTATTATTTATTCCTAAAAATATCACAAAAAAGACATTACATAATAAAAGTTGACTTGAATAATAAAATACAAATACTTTTTCATACAAAGAAAAAAGTGTTCAAATGCATTTTTTTGGGGTGTCAAATATTTCTTCGCATTCAAACACTTTTTTCTGTAATTGAAAAGGTTTTTATGTTGAAGTTGAGTTTTTTTTAATTAAAAATATTTGGAATTTTGAATATTTTTTAAGCTTTCATGCAAAGGTTTTTCAGATGTTTCCATATTAAATGTATTAAAATTGTTAAAGCTCAATGGAAACACATTTTACACAATTACTCATCACAGGACATGATGTACCTGGTCACATGACCACTTCTCTCTGAGTAAACATTACACAGTACGTGTGGACAGAAGAGGAGACTCAGATATTTATTAGCATTAGACTTAATAATGATTAATGTTACATTAGATGTGAAACAACCTTTGAATGTTCTAAGGAGGTTTGGAGCGTCCGTCTCACGGGATGAGATTTCACCAGAGTTACCAGGCTCCTCCCCCAAAACAACTTTCAATGGAAACACGTTCAAAGCACAGTTACTGTATTTGTCGAAACTTTAGAAATATCGCTTTTATTTTGGAAACGTCTAGTGATGCTGTTATAGCAGCAGCCTTGTTAAAGACAGCTGTGAGGTTTCTCTCCTGATGTGGGAAAAGGACATCAGTGTGTGTGTGTGTGTGTGTGTGTGCATGTGTCCTGGTTGTGGGATTAACTGTGGGTTAGTGTGCAGTGCTGGAGCAGGGTGTGTGTGGTGCTGGTTTTCCTCGTGTGTGCGTGTGTCTGCCATCCCTTTAATGATGTGTGTGTCCCTGTCCAGGGCGTGGTGGACGGAGGCTACACTAAGGAGAAGATCCGCATCGTGGAGGGCGTGTGCCTCCTGTCCAGTGACGAGCTTTACTGGGACGACCTGAAGCAGATCAAACCGTCCCGTGGCGTGGGGCTGCACGCCTGCATCCGCACTGACACCGTGTCGCTGCAGACCAGCAGCGCGTCGCTGGACGACGGCGAGACAGAGCAGCTGCTGCAGGAGGAGGCGTCAGAGTGCTCCTCCATCACCACCATCGCCCCCTCAGCCTTCACCCCCCAGTGCCACGCCCACCACAACCACAGCCTGCCCGACACCGGCTGGGCCTCCGCACGCAAAGCCTCCACTGAGAGCGAAGTGTGAGGACGCACACACACACAGAAACACACACACAGAGACCTGCACCTTCAAAATAATGGTACAAACAAACTGGATCAGTCACAACTAAGCTCTGAAACTTTGGAATAACGTGGGAGGATGAACTAAAGCTGTCCTGTATCCCCAACACCCCCTGGTTGCACCCCAGCTGCGCCCCCTGATGCCCCTCCCCCCCTCTATAAACTCTATTTATGAACTTTTTTCTACTGGCAGCGTGGCTTTTGCTGACTTTTCTTGACTGATGAGTGTTTTAACGTGTGACGTGGTTTTTTTCTGCAGCAGGAACCCAGTTTACGCTTCGTATTTATGACTGTGCCAAAGGGGGCGGGGCTTCTTCTTCTTTTTTCTTTTCCCACGTCAGCGTTCAGAGATGTGCTCCTCTTCTTCTAACAGAAACGACAGAAGTCTGAACGTCCACCAATCAGGAACAAGCTTTGGGTCGAACAATTTATTTTTTCTTGGTTTTTTTATGAATGAAACATGTTCCTTTGATCTGCTCACAAACTCAATATTACACTTTTCTCCTACGACTCGTTTGTTGAATGTTTTCAGGTGGTTTTTTTAACAAATATTACACGACATCGATGCTTTTAAAGTTTTAAGCGACATCAGAGCACAAAGGAAAAGGCTGAATGTTACTGTACACAGTGTTCTTTCAAAATAAAGCTCCATGTCTACTCGGGATGCTAATCTATCGCTACACTCTTCGCTCTGCTCTGTAGGAGACGACCTGACGTCTTTCTTCTTCTTTGGATTAAAATGATCTCTATCGTCTGTCAACAAACGCAGCGGTAACCTAGCAACGCTCTTAGCTTAGAAGTGAGCGTAACGTGCTGTAACTTTATTCTGATGCTACAGGAAGTACTTGGTTAGACGTTTGAAGTATCTGATAAATCTGCTGCTAAGTGAATCATCGAGGTCACGAAACAGGGTTTGGAAAGACTTATTAAGTCATTGATCTGATATCAACCACAGTAAAGATCTACTAGTTCTGTTTAGACTTGTATACTAATGAGGGGGCGGGGCAACCCGCTTTCTCATTGACTTTCGAAAATATTACAACCAATCACAGAGCTGGATTTAGTTCTGATCCCTCGTACTTCATTTGCATTAGGTGTACTAGTACTACTAATAGACTATAAAGAGTGTACTAGTACTACTAATAGACTATAAAGAGTGTACTAGTACTACTAATAGACTATAAAGAGTGTACTAGTACTACTAATAGACTATAAAGAGTATACTAGTACTACTAATAGACTATAAAGAGTGTACTAGTACTACTAATAGACTATAAAGAGTGTACTAGTACTACTAATAGACTATAAAGAGTGTACTAGTACTACTAATAGACTATAAAGAGTGTACTAGTACTACTAATAGACTATAAAGAGTATACTAGTACTACTAATAGACTATAAAGAGTGTACTAGTACTACTAATAGACTATAAAGAGTATACTAGTACAACTAATAGACTATAAAGAGTGTACTAGTACTACTAATAGACTATAAAGAGTGTACTAGTACTACTAATAGACTATAAAGAGTGTACTAGTACTACTAATAGACTATAAAGAGTATACTAGTACTACTAATAGACTATAAAGAGTGTACTAGTACTACTAATAGACTATAAAGAGTATACTAGTACAACTAATAGACTATAAAGAGTGTACTAGTACTACTAATAGACTATAGTGTACTAGTACAACTAATAGACTATAAAGAGTGTACTAGTACTACTAATAGACTATAAAGAGTGTACTAGTACTACTAATAGACTATAAAGAGTATACTAGTACAACTAATAGACTATAAAGAGTGTACTAGTACTACTAATAGACTATAAAGAGTGTACTAGTACTACTAATAGACTATAAAGAGTGTACTAGTACTACTAATAGACTATAAAGAGTGTACTAGTACTACTAGTGAAATATTTTGAGTGTACTAGTTGTTCTAGCACAAAAAATGTTCTACTAGTAGAAAGCAGTTTGTTAGTTTACTAGTATTACTAGTACTACTACTAAATCTAAAATCTAGTAGTTGTAGTAGAAAAGTTTTAGTTTACTAGACAAAAACTGTGTTGGTCAACAGTTTAGTTTTACTCGTAGACTTAAAGGTTTCATATTATTCTGCTTTTCATACCATTTCTCATGCTGGAGGTCCCTGAAAACATACAAAATAATACGTGTAGTGTTTTGCCACAAAAGTCTCTTTTGTCAGTTCCTCTCAGCACAGGCTGTTTATGAGTTTACTTCCTTGTATGCAAATGTGCTGTATCTGGCCACGCCCACTACATGACCTGCTGTGAGAGAGGAGCGTTCCCACATCTTATGTTAAAAGTCTCCTGATAATAAATCTTGTTAGCATCAGTAGCTAAGCACTGTTGTCTTTTGTGCTTAGTTATTCCTCTGATGACATCATAAACGGAGCAAACTACAACTCTCCTGTCTGAGCACACGTTTCACAAAATGTGGAGCAAACGACGCATTGGAGGAATTTTTACTTTTGGAGCCTCATAATGAGGCTATGCAGATAAATATTACTGTTATAAAACCATTGAAAAGTAACATTTGTATAATATGGGACCTTTAAAATATGTTACAAAAATAAATATAAGCTTTACAAGAACGACTAGAAACACAAAATAGTCTAATAGATTATTTTACTTTAATAGCAAAACAAGATTTTTGTTGACTAATACTACGAGTACACTATTTTTACTACTAGTAAAGCCAAAATATTCACTAGTAGTACTAGTAGAGTGAATCAGAATGAAGTAGGAGTGACTAGAATCAAATTCAGCACCCTGATTGGTTGTAATATTTTGGAAAGCCAATGGCAAGCCTGCATTTGCTTTTCCCCGCCCCCTCATTAGCATATATGGCTTACGAGTAGTAATAGTCGACTAAAGAGTGTTTGTTGGCAGCTACATGAGAAACATGCCCCTCCCCCCTCCTGCTGCCACTGTACAGATGTGATTTCTTTATTGATCCTGCATTGATTGATTGATTACGTTGTAAAGTGTTTTTGTACAAAGGGATTCCTGGACTGTATTGATGATTTTACTCACTGGACAAAAACAAAGAAACCTTTGACTATTTTAACCACTGTGTTCCCAGGATTTGTAAATGATGGGGAAAAATGCCAGTTATTTAACTCTGATGTTATTATTATTATTATTATTATTATTGTTATGGAATACTCAATGCTCACCTATAGCTGTTGTAAAGTTAACAATAAGATAAGGTATTTATGATTTTTTCTTTTTTTTTTTGGTTGTCATTTGATGTGTAAATAATATGCAAAGATTGTCGGTGTATTTCCATGGCAGTACTAACAAAGCTGTGTTGTGTGATATAGTGAATCTCTCTTTGCTATCTTTTAATATAAAAAAATGCATTTCAGTGAAACTGGAGTCGCTCGTCTTTGGAAAAACACGTTTAGAAACAGAAACAAAAGACGACCTGAGAAAAAAAAGGCTTTTTATCCACAAGAAACTGAACAATATTTGCTTTATTTTTATTCCAAGTTGGGCGTAATCTGATGTTTTTATTTAGCATGATTTAACAATAAATTAAAATCTGAAAATTTACTTTTTTTTCTTATTTAACTGATAAAGACACGCTTCGTCCTGCGTTTTTGTTAAAATATAAACAGAATGTTAAAAGTCAATGTCTGATTTACCACCTAATGTGCTGCCAGTGTTTTTGAAATCAGTGGTTCTCAACCTTGGGTCAGGACCCCATTTGGGGTGGTGAGGCACGGGGAGGAGTCGTCAGATGCCTTCAAGAAACTAAGAATATTTCTTGAACAATTTGAGCCAATTTTTGCTTATTTTTACCCTTTTTCTGCAACTCCACCAAACTCACCATATTTTAACTTATTTTCATCACTTTTTCTTGCCATATTTTTGCTCCTTTTAGTGTATTTTGATACATTTCTCACACTTTTCTGTACATTTTTTCACTCTACAGACATGTTCAGCACTTATAAACTCTTTCCACCACTTTTACACCTAATGTCACATACAGTATATTGACCCAATATTTTCTCTTTTCACTATATTTCATGATTATTTTTGCCAATTTAACCACATTCACCATTTGTGGCCAGTTTAGACTAATTGTTCCAATATTGACACTTTGAACCGTTTTTATCTTTTTTTCTGTCTGTTTTTGTTCACTCTAATTTGCAACTTTTAACCAATTTCAGTTTTTTTAAATCTCATTTCACCACCTTCTTTTTTAACCATTTTTGGTCACTTTGAACCGATTTTATTTGTGATTAAAACAAGGATTTCCATCTTAAAGATGACGAGTGCTTTAAATATCGTAAATCTGTCAATATTTGCCCTTTTTGAAAAAATAGTTGCTGAAAACTAAGATGTTGTACTTTACCAACACTATAAATATATTATATTCATTTCACTCACATGTGAAAGTTTAACTTAATATTAATACTATTAATATTAATAATACTTTCTAAATTTCACTTTTGAATTAAATGATGTTGAATTTGGAGATAAAATCCACACTTTTTGTTTAGTTTTTTTGTCATAAATTTAGGAAAACAACTGTAGACTGTTGTATAATGTGACTATTTCTATTGTTCCGTCATATCGTGTATTATTTTAGCCTAAAATGGCTCCATATTTTCATTTATTGGTATTGAAGTTTTAGTTTTTTCCTCATTTATTGTGAATAAATAATATAAATCCTAGAATGACAACAATGAAGAGGAATTGATTAAAAAGAATGATGAAGATGAGATGAGCAGAAGAAGCCTTTTAGAAAAACTAAATTCAGGTAAGTTATTTTGCTTCCATGGTTTACAATCTAAGGTACCTTATATATATATATATATATATTTAGAATAATGACCAATCTGATAATTAACACAAAAAACAAAGAGTTTGTGTGTGTTTTTGTTGTTTGTCATTTTGTGTTTTGTTCTGTCAGCTTGTGTGTTTTTGTTCACATTTAGTGTGTTTTGAAAGTCATTTTTTGCATGTGTGTTATTTTTTTAAAAAAAATAATTTTATTTCCCTTGAGGAGCTGGAGAGAGTAAAGTCTGGGCTTCTCTGCTAAGGATGTTGTCATATGTGTTTTTGGAGTCATTTTGTACATTATTGTGTGTTTTTGAGGGTCACATGTAGACCAAATGTCTGACGTGACACAAACAGGCTTTTGTTTCCATGTAAGATAAAATTATTAACATTTGTCATAATGTTATATTATATTATATATTAGCACTAATACTTTAAAGAAATACTTCATCAAACAAATGTGAGTAGATGTAATAAGTTACTTAAAAGTGTTAAGTTAATATATTTGTTACTAACGCATTTAATGGTTGATTTGTATCGATTTGTTGTTGCAGCCTTATTGATCATTATTATTAAATTCAAATGTTAATAATTTTTTATTCTGTTTATTTAATTCATATTTCACTTTAAATAAATAAATAAATGTAAAAATGTAATCTTTTAGGATAAATATCCAAAACTAAACTTTCATATGCTACAGAATTATACATATATGTACTGTATATATATATATATATATATATATATATATATATATATATATATATATATATATATGTAGGGAACTAAACCCCCAAGTTGATCTTTGACTTAGAACATTGACTTCACCAGTCAGTGGAGTCGGGGAGTCTGTCGCCTACTGTGAAGTGCAAACGTTCCCACAGGGGGATCTTCCCCCTCTTCCTGTCCGAACAAAAGAACAGGAGAATCCAAGAACAGTTGTCCTCCTGTTATCACCTCTCTGCTACATTACGATCAAAAGGAAACAGCCAGTCAATGTTTACATGCTAAGTTTTCAAACTCTGGGCTCCGACCCCCGGCAGATGTTGTCACCTCCACAACCCAGACCACTGGCTTAGGACGTTGGAATAACCCTAGCTCTCCCGCTCAAATGAGAACAAAGGACATGTGCTTGACTGAAAAGTTACAAATGAAGACATTATTGGAATGATTTCTACAGAAATTGAAATTGCAAATGTTGTCTGCACTCGTTTCATGTAATTTAATACCCACAGAATGCTATGTTAAATGTTTCATCATTTAAAAAGTGCTTTAAAGCTGCACAAAGAACGATAACTTCTGAAAAAAAAGCTAAAAATATAACCAAAAGTTTTCAAATCAAAGTCAGTTTTATAGGTAATCAATATTAAGAATGTATGGTTGTACAGCACTTTGTGATTTTATGTGTGAAAAGCACTATATAAATAAAATGTACTTATATATAGTTTTAATTTGCTGTTAGATGAGTTTTTCCAGCCAGGGAAACATTATATTGTGTTTTCTTCAGAATACCAGATTCCATTGACAAAAACTGCAATTTTACTTTGAAGCATAGAGATTTTTGAAATTTCATTTATTCACAACTAAGCTGAACAAACACTGAAGACACAACATAACGCAAAGAAACATAATTATTGAAGCATTAATTTCTGTGTGATATGAGGTAAAAATGCTGTTTTGTCAAAGGTGTGTATATTCACTTACAAAATAAGAGATGGGTTATGCCAGTTTTAGTGCAATATACAGTTAAAATCCACTTCAGCACTGTTTATACAAAGTACATTTAAATTTTGTTTTTCTACTGTGAAGAATTTTAACATGTGAAAAGAATATAAAAAACGATTAATAAATATAGATGATCAAAGCATTCATGGTCTGTGTAAATTTTGTGTTTTCTGTCCAAATTTTTAAATTTTTACATTGTACTTTCCCTGCATGCCCCTGTGTTCCCATACCTGTAAGCTGCTGGAACTTTATTCATCTCTTGGAGATGAATATAGTATCTATCTATCTGTCTACATTTACTGCAGCGTTGATCTCTGCATGTGTGTTTGCACCTCCTTCTCAGTTATACTATTTTTCCGTACGAAAACTATCACCGCAGACAGTTGCAGATTTCATGAATTGCTTTGCTCTCTCTACACAACCTTATTTGCATTTTCCCCTCCCATATTTTTGCTCCCCCTGGGAGATCTGCCTATTATGCATATTCATTAGAGGGAAACACCTTAAATGAATTGAGGGCGTATTGGTAAGCGCAGCTCACACGCCCACCTGCCCTTTGTACTCCTTATTAGCGTGTGGAGTGACGTTTGCACACGTGTTAATACCACTAAACCTTTTGTGAATCTGCCCCTGAGTTTGCAGGGGACGGGGGGAGTTTTCCCAAATTCATTTGAAAAAATACAATTCGTTTTTGTTGTTGTTCTTTAAAAAATACTAGTATAAGTACTAATATAAGTTTTCAGTGAAATGGTCCCAAACTTTTGAGACTTTAGGTTGGTTCTTCTATTGCGCAATTCTTCTTCACCATGTAAATGGTGAAGCGACACTGCACCCAGCAGTTCATGTATGGTACTGCAGCAAAAATGAAGCAGAAAGTGACCGCCGGAATAAATTTACAACATTAAATGACACAAGTATTTCTAGTCGACATGTTACTAATCATTTTTGCATTATTGTATGAGTCACACATTGCGGTTGCCGCGAATCTCAGACGGTCTTTAAATTTAACCCCTTTTACCCAAATACCTGCTTTAGGTACTACCACTCACTCATTCCCCCTGTCCACAGCCACCATCATTATAGCTAAGCTTCACACTTGTCACTATACTGGCTGGATTACACAACATAATAAGCACAATATATTCTACAACTTCACATCTCACCCTCACTGCAAAACAATCTATTCTTCCCCACCTTTTCTATTTCCTACCTTGAGTCTCTCCTCCCTGCTCCCTTTCCCCTCCCCTTCCCCCTCCCCCTCCACTTAGGTGTAACACTGCTCTCCCTTTTTATATCCTCCCTATAATAAAAGATTTCTTACCCTTCCTTAGGGAGGGCTGGTGATGGTCAAAATTAAGCAATAAAATAAATCAATGTATTTTATTGCAATAACAAAATATGCATTGCTGTCTCATAATGATTGCACTTCCTGTGGTGTTGACCTTTGACAGCATGTGCAGACAAGTTAAAAAATAAAAATAAAAATGTATCTAGAATTTAGACCACATGTCAAACTCATGGCCCAGGGGCCAAATCCAATTCGGCTCGCAGGAGGAAGTAAAAATTACAAAGAAAACATGAATCATTGTGTAAATGTATTTCATTTATTTTATTGGTTTATTTACCAGCTGCGGAGCACCGTCGGGCCAAGATGTCACTGTCTGAGTTGTTCACAAAGTGAAAGTACAGAAATACAGTTGTTTAAGATTGTGTGTTGTTTTAATAAAAAAAAGAATAATAATTACAAAAAGCTATTTATATTTTTCAGAAACTTCAGGTGACCCAACATTGGTTGAAAAATAGATTTTGTGGCTCCTGAATAGATTTATTTCTGTAGTTTTTATTATTTCCAATCATCTCATGCCTGGGGGGGGACAAAGACTGACACTTTATTTGTTAATTTTCTACTCTCTCCCTCAAGTCCCCCCTGTAGTGCCATTGAGTACCCCTAGGGGTACACGTACCCACATTTGAGAAACACTGCTGTAGACTAGGCTACCCTCCAACGTCTAACAGGCCCCCGCACTGAAGACTTTCAAATCCTGCTTTAAATCCACTTTTACTCCTTGGCTTTTAATTCACCTTGATATTTTATTTTATTTTTTATTTATTTTTTTTTGGGGGGGGGGGGGTTAGCCCTGTTTAGATGTGTTTAATTTCATGTTTTTATTGTTTGTTACCATGGCAGCAGGAAATCATCAGTTAGAATTTTTTGTTGATTGTAACCATGACGACAGAATGGAAGCCAACGGAGGACATGAAAGCCAAATAACTTCAAAGTACCTGGATACTTCTAAAATATCACATACAGCTTAAAGCTCTACAAACCACTATTTTTTGATAATTGTCTTGCATTTGTTATCTGCAACATTGATGATGGATCAAAAACCAGCGATGAACATTACTTTTGGTGACTTTGTGGATTCTGAGCCCATATTTAACAAATTCAGAGGGGCGTCATTCCAACAATCAAAGCAAACTCGTAGGAAGAAGGTTAAGATGCAGAAGATGAAGAGAGACCCACCATCATCTCCTGGAGACAAGGGTGATGATGAACAAGTCAACCATCCACCAGTTACCGTACCAGTGAGTCCCCCTGAACCAGACTGTACACTGGTACCTGACCAAGCACCACCGGGGTGTATCACATGTGAAGAGATGACACAAAAGGCATCCTTTACAAGGTACCAGATGGAATTACTAGACAGGGACCTGGACAGCCTCAAACTGGCTCTGGATGTTTCCAAAAAGGAGTTCCATGAGCAGAAAGAACAATGGGAAGAGGAACGAACGATGTTGATGAAGGAGGAAAAAGAATCAGATTCCATGGTTCAAATGAAGGAGGAGGAAATCTCCAAGCTCAAGCTTAGCCTGGACCAATGGAAACAAGAGGTACGCCGAGGTGAGTCTAACCAGAGGAAGATGCTGAAGTGGCAGCGGGAAACCACCTTCCTCCTTCAGCGTCAGAATCAGCAGATCTTCAATCTCAAACACTCACTGGATCAGACCAAAAAACAAGTAGAGGAGCAAACCAGAAAGCTTCAGCACCAGGAAACAACAATATCAGAAGCTCAGAAGAACGTCATCATCAAAGACAAAGAGCTGAATGTGAAGGATCTCCTCGTGCGTGAGCAGAACATTGAAAACGACGTTTTGAGGGCTGATCTCAGGCAGGCGCAGGAGAAATTAAAAGTCAAAGTGATCAACACGAGCAACTGTTGGAGGTGAACGCCAACATGTTAGAAATGGTGAAATCAAAGGAGCAGGCCTACTGCAGTCTGGAGGAGCAGGTGAAAGAAAAGGTGACCCTGCTAGAGAACGCCCTGGTCGAAGCACAGAACCAACTGAAAGCCAAAGATGTGGAATTAGAAGAAGAGCGGTCCAGACACGCTAAAAAGAAACCACTACGGAAAAGAATCCTCCAGTGGTTTAAGAGGAAAACCAAACGTTAGAACAATATAAACCCCATGATGATTTAAAACATTCTCTCTCTCCTTTTCTTATTTTAAATGCAGGAAAAAACTTTTATAAAGAAAAAAAAAAGACAAAAGAACAAAATGAATAAGAAAAATGTTTGTAAAAATAAAAAAAAATAAATAAAAAATGTAACCCCTTTTTTCCTTTGTCGTCCTTGGCAAGAATCTCAAAACTCCACCTATGATCTGTCCCCAAAATGTTATCTTTAAAATGTACATGCAAATCCTGATAATTAAACAAAGGCAATGGGGATACAAAGGACTGATCAGGGTTAGGGTCATATTACATTTTTCAATTACAATTATGACTTCAATTATGTTGAATTACACCTGAGTTGTAATGATTACATTAATAATTGGCCAAATGTAGCAGCATTTGTTGCTTTAATTGCATTATTATTAGTTACATTATACTGTATATTTTGTCTCATTTGCTGCCTGGACACGTTATCATGCTAATTATCTGCCATCTCCTTGGTTTTTCCGTAGGTTCTCCTTTAGCTCCTAGCTTAGCCGTACCGCCACACATTAGAAATACTGTTTCTAGCAGTAGATTTAGAAGCTTTGAGCCCAGAACCAGATCATAATTCTCTTTCTGTGCATAAAAAAGTTTGTTCTCAATCTGGGTTGTTTGGTTCTGCTATGACGGCACGTTTAGAGTGAACAAACGGCTACAACACATCTGTGTGTGAGAGACAGGAAATAAGACTGAGAACTACATCACAGATGAACAACAATGAACTAGTTTACCAATCTAAATACAAATAAAACACAAACGCACCATAAAATAACAGTAACTGAGTTACTCAAAGTGTAACTAAATTACTGGGTTAAAAGTCACGTATTACAATTTAATTTTTCTACTGGCTGAGAATGGTTGTTTGTGATGTTTTGGTGGCTTATGTCACAAACCACCACTGTTGGCTCCACCCCTTCTATAAAAACTAACACCTGTGGACTCAGTAATCTGTGTGAGAATTGTGACTAGAGGAGTAGAAAGTATTGATTAGCTAGTTAGCATAGCATAGATTGTTCTTTGGAGATTTTTGTAGTTTAGACTGGGCGTGTCTTAATATCCGCTGTGTTTTCTGTCCACATTTACTGCAGCGTTGATCTCTGCATGTGTGTTTGCACCTCCTTCTCAGTTATACTATTTTTCCGTACGAAAACTATCACCGCAGACAGTTGCAGATTTCATGAATTGCTTTGCTCTCTCTACACAACCTTATTTGCATTTTCCCCTCTTATATTTTTGCTCCCATTGGGAGATCTGCCTATTATGCATATTCATTAGAGGGAAACA